>NW_026652297.1:44625953-45004400 GCF_009828535.3 Hylobates moloch | reverse complement strand
AAAAAAAAAAAAAAAAAGCTTCAGGAGTACAAAATCAACGTGAAAAAATCTGTAGCATTTCTATACACCAATAACGTTTAAGCTGTGAGCCAAATCAAGAATGCAATCCCATTTTCAAAAGCCACACACAAATAAATACCTGGGACTACCTCTAATTGCAGAGTTGAAAGATCTCTACAAGGACTACAAAACACCACTGAAAGGAATCATAGATGACCAAAACAAGTGGAAACACATTCCATGCTCCATGGGTTGGAAGAATCAATATTGTTAAAATGGCCATACTGCCCAAAGCAATCTACAAATTCAAGACTATTGCTATTAAACTCTCTATGTAATTTTTCATAGAAATAGAAAAACTATTTTAAAACTCATATGGAACCAAAAAAGAGTTTGAATAGCCAAAGCAATCCTAAGCAAAAGAAAAAAAAAAAAAACAAAGCCATCACATTACCCAATTTCTAACTATATTACAAGGCTATTGTCACCAAAACAGCATGGCATGGTAGAAAAACAGACACATGGACCAAGGGAATGGAATAGAGAACCTAGAAATAAAGCCACACATCTACAACCATCTGATCTTCAACAAAGTCAACAAAAATAAGCAATGGGGAAAGGATTCTCTATTTAATAAATAATCCTATTTAATAATCTCTATTTAATAAATAAGTAAATAACTGGCTAGCCATACACAGAAGAATGAAACTGGACCCCTACCTTTCACCATGTATAAAAATTAAGATGGATTAAAGGCTTAAATATAAGACCTAAAACTACAACAATTCTACAAGCAAACCTAGAAAATACCATTCTGGACATCGGCCTTGGCAAAGAATTTATGACTAAATCCTCAAAAGCAATTGCAACAAAAACAAAAATTGACAAATGGGACCTAATTAAAGAGTTTCTGCACAGCAAAAGAAACTATTAACAGAGTAAACAGACAACCTACAGGATGGGATAAAATATTCATAAATTATGTATCTGACACTAATCTAATATCCAGAATCTATAAGAAAGTTAAACAAGTCAGTGAGCAAAACACAAATAAGCCCATTAAAAAGTGGGCAAAGGACATGAAGTGACACTTCTCAAAAAAAGATAATTAAAATGTAAACATAGGCCTTCAATTTTAGTTTCCTTTCTATTTTAGTTTTTGTAGTGAGAATGCACTTGCATGTACGTACCTCTGTTTGAAACTGTGTTTCCTAGGAAATAATCAAATTGTTTCATATGTGCAAGCCTACATTTTCTTTCCACAGACATCTCATCTCCGAAGGGGTCAAGGTGTCAGGAGTCAACTCATCATTTCTCATTGAAAGAAACTTGTGGAGTCATCAACATTTTTGTGCAGGCTGTAATGTAGAATAAGTGATACAATCAAAAGAAAAGCCAAAACCAATTAAAGATTTGGAAGGGACGTTGGAGATGCTCTGGTCCAAACCCTGCATTTTATAGATGTGGTGATATGACTCACCCAGGATTGGTTAATTCTTGAACTAAATCCACTGGTTCTCAGTTCAGTCTCCTCATCCCTCCCAGAGCTCACAACTGAGGTACAGAACTGTGCAGTCAAACTTTGCAAACAAGGGCTCCAAGGATGTACATTCATTCTACCATGAGGCACTGAACTGGGGAGCAGAGTTTCCCCAAGATCATAGCTCAGAAACAGAGATAGAGAGGAGGTGGTAAAATGGAGCATTAAGGTGAAAACGTTTTAATCAGTAAAAGCGCAAAATTAGAATATCCCCTAATTTCACTTTAATGCGTTTTTTATCTTCTCAAGTTAGAGAGAGAACTATGTTATGAAAGAGCTATGTACACTAGATATCAGATACCAAGTTCCAGTCCCAGCTTTTTCTCACTTACCAGCTGCACAGTACAGCACTGTAGAAAAAGCTTTGGGTATAGAGTCTGAAGAAGCTAGGGAGTCACTCTGTAGTAGCTCATAGATATATGCCAAATTTTCTAGTGGGTCTCACTATATCATGTGATAATATGTGTTTCTTTTCTTTTTTTCCCTTCTATTCCTGTTTCTATGTCTACGTTTTTTTTCAACAAAAAAATGCATGACAATTATAGTTTGATCACATATTAGTGGCTATAAGCATCCATGTTCTTATCCCTTCTGAGTGGGAATAATAGTATAAACTTGCAGAAATGTTGATATAATTAAAGGAGATAATAAAATGAGCTTAGAATGTAATAGTTGCTCAATAAACCTATTTACATTCCTCTGAGTAACCTCGCATGATTCATTTATTTTCAGTCTCTATTTCCTCATCAGAGAAAAGGAATGATGATAATAGCAAACCTCAAGGTAGTCAAAATCGAATGTGACAAAGTATGTCAAAATGTTTATGGAAATGAAAGATATGCTATAGGATATAAATGCTGGATATAATTATATAAAAAAGCCAATACAATTATAATGTGGTGCTATATAAATTGACATAAAACATGATGCCTATTTCACAATAGGATACCACTACACACTTATCGGAATGGCTACAATTTAAGAAAAAGTGGTAATACCAAATGCTGGCAAAGATGCAGAGAAACTACATAATTTACACATTGCTGATGGGAAAGCAGAACAGTACAGCCACTCTGTAAAACAGTCTGGTAGTTTCGTATAAAAGTAAATATGCAATTACCATACAAATGAGTATTATGCTTTGAGGCATTAGTCCCAGAGAAACAATAGCCTATGTTCACACAAAAACCTGTGCATAAATATTCATAGCAGCTTTACTCATCATAGCCCAGTGCTGGAAACAACCCGCATGTCTTCAATGGGTAAATGGTTAAACAAACCGTAGACATCAGAACATGAAATACCACTCAGCAATCAATAGGGATGAATTATTGATACATACAACTTGGATGAGTTACTGGGAAATTATGCTGAGTTTCTAAAAGTCTCTCTTAAAAGGTTATTGTGTTAGTCCATTCAGACTGCTATAACAAAATACCTTAGACTAGATGATTTATAAATAACAGAGATTTATTTCTTATAGTTTTAGAGACTGGGCAGTCCAACCTCAAGGCACCAGCTGATTTCATGTCTGGTGGGTCCTTGTTTTCTGCTTCATAGATGGCACCTTCTTGCTGTATCCTCACATGGTGGAAGAGGCAAATAAGCTCCCTCAGGCCTCTTTTATAAGTAAACTAACCCCATTCAAGAGGGCTCGGCCTTCATGACCCCATCACCTCCTGAAGACCCCATCTCTTAATACTGTTGCGTTGGGAATTTGATTTCAACATATAAATTTGGGGAGGGGGACACAAACATTCAAACCACAGCAGTTCCATACTGTATAATCATATTTATACAACATTCTTGAAATAACAGTGATACAGAACTGGAGAATAGATTAGGGGTTGTGCAGGTTAGTGATGGGGGAGGGGATTGAGAGGGAGGTAGGCAAGGTTATAGAAGGGCAGCCTGAGGGATCTTTGTGGGGCTGGAACTGTTTCTTGAGTGTGGTGATGGGTACGTGAATCTACATATGTGCTAAAATTGCATAGGACTATACACACACATACACACACATGCATGTAAATAAAATAGGGAATATCAGAATAAAATCAGTAGATTGTAATGACCTCAATATCCTGATTCCGATATTGTACTTTAGTTTCTAAGATGTTACCATGGGTAAAGGCGGGTAAAAGATACAAGCAATCTCTCTGTATTCTTTGTTACAACTGAATGTGAAACAAAAATTATCTCCACATGTGAAAGTTTAATTAAAAAGTGAGGCTTACATCATTTGTTACATGAAAAAGCAGTCTACTTTTATAAAACATGCATAGTGAAAGTTGGGAGAATGCACTCTTAGTCAGGGTTCAGTTGCACATAACAGAATCCATTCAACTATTTTCGGCACAGAGGGATTTGACACAGGAAATTAGGTGTTTGCAAAGTCACTGAAAAGCTTAAGGATCAGACATTAGGCTGAGCTTCCAGTAGTGACCCCCTGAACAACACTGGAGGTCAGGCCATGAAGGAGCTGCCACAATCAGCAGCCACAGCCCCAAGCTGTGCAGCCACCACTAGCTCAAGCTGCATTTCTTCAACTAAGGTTGCACCAGCAACACAGGCGCTTTGTGCGTGGCGTGGGCTGAACACAACATGGGCGCTGTGCTGCAGCCTTTACTGATTAAACATCCATGCTGCTTGTCAGGGGAAACTGCAGATGCAGCACAAACACAAACTCCATCTCATTTCCACCATCCAGACTTCACACTGTGCTTTGGCTTGGGGGCTGGTGGATCATATGGGAAACGTGAAGTTTAAGGGAGTCTGAGAAATGCACCCTTTACATGTCCAGCTTCTAAAGTGAAGTATGAGATGCTATGGGAATTTGAATGGAGTTCAGGGAGTCAATCTGCCACGCCCACCACACATATGCACCAACATTTCTATTGGATCTCCCATGTATAAATTTGTCATAATTTGTCATTTCCTCTTCTTTCTCTATGCCTGTTTTTTAATGTATGTCAATATTAATAAAAACAAAAACCAATTCCAGTTTGAAAAGTCAGACCAAACAAGTAATCAATGACCAGTCTGGGGAGTGGAAGTGAAGCTACAATAATTGGAACCTGATCATCTTTAAAGTATCTTTAAGGCCAGGTGCGGTGGCTCATGCCTGTAATCCCAGCATTTTGGGAGGCCAAGGCAGGATGATGGCTTGAGCCCAGGAGTTTGAGACCAGACTGTGTAACATAGCAAGACACTGTCTCTACAAAATAATAATAATAATAATAATAATACAAAAATTTGCTGGGTATCGTGGTGTGTGCCTGTAGCCTTAGCTACTCAGGAGGCTGAAGTAGGAGAATCACTTGAACTCAGGAGTATAGGGCTGCGGTGAGCTATGATTGCAACCACTGCATTCCAGCCTGGGCAGCAGAGACAGACCTTGTCTCGAAAAAAAAAAAAAAGAAAGAAAGAAAAGAAAAGAAAAGAAAAAGAAAAAGAAAGTAACTTTAAAGTCTGAAAGCCTATGTTTCTATGATAAATGGCCATCTCAGCCTTAGAAGGCTTTAGGCTCAGGGTTCAAAATTGAAATGTCTGCAATAAGAAGTAATATAAATGAGAGAAACAGGCTGGGTAAGACAATATAGAGTGATGAAAACTGCAAACCTGTCCCGTTTGAACTGGAAAGTCACTGTTTGGTGCCAGCTAATTATTGCCATTTAGAAATTCAGGCTCAGGTTTATCCAATCTTCTGATTTTTTTAAAAAAGGATTTTTATGAAAGACAGGATAATTTTAAATGTTGGTTTCAACACATTTAAATCTTGGCTTCTACTGATTGCAGCAGAAACAGCAGCTCCTTGGTGGCCTATTCTACAACGTTGTTAGGGGAATCATTACTACACTACTGAAAGTTCAATTAAAATATTGTTGCTAACATTCTGACATCCAAACAGAACACCTCCTCAAGCTGGATTTTTCTAGGAAGCCACCAAGTGTGGAAGCTCTGTGTTAAGCCCTTGCTACAGCTGAAGCTCTGTCTTTGAAGTTCCAGTAGATACTTTTCTGAACAACAGTGATTCCAGGGAAGGACATCCGGTCAAGCCAATGGGTGTAGCTACCATGATATGAACTTGTGGGATTTGGTGACTTCTCCCTAAGCGCGCCTTGGAGCCAAGGTGGAGATGCTTTCAGAGGCTATTTGGGAGAACTTGCTTTGTCTCTGTCTCCTCCGTGAACATCACATCAACTGACAAAGCACAGAGCATGAGGGGACGTTCATGCTTGAGACATCATTTAGCACCAAAGTAGCCCTCACGACTCCGCGTTTGAATATATTCCTAAGAGGAAACAAAAAAGATAAAAATGGGCTGCCGCTGGGCGCGGTGGCTCACGCTTGTAATCCCAGCACTTTGGGAGGCCGAGGCGGGTGAATCACGAGGTCAGGAGATCGAGACCACGGTGAAACCCCGTCTCTACTAAAAATACAGAAAATTAGCCGGGCGTGGTGGCGGGCGCCTGTAGTCCCAGCTACTTGGAGAGGCTGAGGCAGGAGAATGGCGTGAACCCGGAGACGGAGCTTGCAGGGAGCCGAGATTGCGCCACTGTACTCCAGCCTGGGCGAGAGTGAGACTCCATAAAAAAAAAAAAAAAAAAAAAAAAAAGGGCTGCCAAGGAATGTTGGAATTGAATACATACAATAACTGTCATGACTTTTCTAACGCTACCGAGAGCTACCATTTGTGCAATGTTTCCTGAGTGCAAAGAATTTTCCTAAGCACCTTGCATATATTAACTTTTTCAGTCCTCACAATAGCCTGGGAGGTAGATGAGTGATTATTTTTTCCATACTGAAGTTGAGGAAACAAAGGCACAGAGAGGTCAGATGATACACCGGATTCAGTCTATGCATCACTGTAGATCCAGGGCCTGTCTGGCCAGAGCCAGTCTAGCGATGGCCTTCATCATTCTCAGCATCATGGAACAGGGTTCCTGATGCTGTTGTTTCTGCCCCTATAGGCCAATGGCTCAGCCCTGCTGTTGCTTATAAACACAACCTGACAGTGTCAGCCAGGCACAGTGACTCATGCCTGTAATCCCAGCACTTTGAGAGGCTGAGGCTAGAGGATCGTCTGAACCAAGGAGTTCAAGACTAGCCTGAGCAACATGGCGAAGCCCCACCTCTACAAAAAAAAAATAAAAGTTAGCTGGGCATGATGATGCATGCTTGCAGTCCTAGCTACTCGGGAGGCTGAGGTGGGAGGATCACCGGAGGCTGGGGAGGCTGCAGTGAGCTGTGATTGCACCACTGCACTCGAGCCTGGGTGACAGAGTGAGACCTTGTCTCAAAAAAAAAGCAAAAAACCCAAAAACCAGCCTTACAGTATCCACCTTCCCTGTGAGCCACCTGTCTCTCAGTCCCTGCCTGGGGTTCCATGTGGTCCTCAATGACACTCACTCATTTCCCATGCATGGAAACACTAGAAGTTCAGGGAAATTAACTCACAGTAATGGCGAACTTTGATCAACGAAAAATATGAATCGGCAGCTGCACTCCTATTTCCTAACCTTAGGAAGTAGTTTCACACCTTGGAAGATATTGAGAAATCAGTTGTCGTGCAGCTGTGATTAGCCCAGTTCTGTACTTTCTTACAATTGTTCTCCCCTTTTTCTGCCTCACTTCCCCTTTCCTTTACTCATTTTCACTGGGATTGCACTCCCTAGTGAGGTGAGCACATAATCTCCGCCTTATGCTCTGTGTTCTGAGGAACTTGGATAACTAGATAACTCATCCAAGGTTGTGCAGCTAGTAAGTACCAGTGCCAGAAGAGTCCAGAAATCTATTTCCAGAGTCTGTATGTTTTAATCACTCAATATACTACCTCTAAAGGAAGAAATAAAACCTTGGGTTACAAAGTTAATGTCATCTTTAAAAATAACCACCCCCTATCTAGCAAGAGTATTGCTGGCATTTTCTGCCTTTCCTCACACTTAAATCTAATCATACTTTGCTCCAGGGTGGGTGCTGGACGTTTCCTATATAAACTACTAATTTTGTTTATTCTATATCTCCCAACTACTGGATGTTGGCTATTAGAGAGCAAAATCTACCTGACTGTACTGTGAGAAATTGCATGAAATATGTAATGTAAAAGCTACTAAATGATAGCCAAAGAGCTGTTTCATATAGTTTTGTTTCAGTTGTCAAATAATCTCAATTTCTCTCCAACAAATGCTTATTCGGTTCTTATTATGAAGCACACAGGAGGTCAGAGAGCAAGAGAAGAAGCCATGTAAAATATGGTCCTCATGCTCATAGACACCTGCTTCTCCTGGGGGAGACAGAGAAGTCAATAAATAATTTTAACATTATGATCGAGTGCTATAGCTGCATTTTCCTTAATGAAATCTTGCTTTTAAAGAGAACTTGGTTTACTTGCTCCACTGAAAACTTTTAAGCAGGCTGGGCATGGTGGCTAACGCCTGTAATCCCAGCACTTCGGGAGGCCGAGGTGGGTGGATTGCTTGAAGTCAAGAGTTCAAGACCAGCCTGGCCAACATGGTAAAACCCCATCTCTACTAAAAACACAAAAATCAGCTGGGCATGCTGGTACATGCCTGTAATCCCAGATACTCAGGAGGCTGAGGCAGGAGAATCACTTGAACCTGGGAGGCAAAGGTTGTAGTGAGCCAGGATAGTGCCACTGCACTCCAGCCTGGGCAACAAAGTAAGACTTTGTCTCAAAAAAAAAAAAAAAAAAAATAGTAGAAAGAAAGAAAGAAAACCTTTAAACAAATAAGTAATGAAGGTCCTAAAGTATTTTTGTTTGTATAAATTTAAGGGTACAAGGGCAGTTTTGTTACATAGATATGACGCACAATGGTGAAGTCTGGGTTTTAATGTAACCATCACCCAGGTAATGTACATTGTACTTATTAAGTCATTTCTCACCCATCACCCACCTCCCACCCTCTAGAGTCTCCAGTATCTATCATTCCACACTCTATGTCCATGTGTATACATTATTCAGCACCCACTTGTAAGTGAGATCATGTAATATTTGTCTTTCTGTTTCTGAGTTGTTTCACTTGAGATAATTGCCTCCAGTTCCATTCATGTTGCTGCAAATTACATAATTTCACTCTTCCTTATGGCTGAATAGTGTTTCAGTGTGAATAGGTACCACATTTTCTTTATCCAATCACCCACTGATGGATGTTTCAGTTAATTCCATATATTTGCTATTGTGAATAGTGCTATGATAAATATACACAGGCAGATATCTTTTTGATACAAATGGTTTATTTTCCTTCGGCTACATATCAGTAGTGACGTTGCTGGATGAAATGCTAGTTCTATCTGTAGTTTTGTTGCAAAATCTCCATATTGTTTCCTAAAGGAGTTGTATTCATTTATATTCCTACCAACAGTGCATAAGCATTTCTCTTTCTATGGGCCTTAATATTTTTTTAAAGAAATGAGATCCCAGATCTGTGCAGGACAGAAAAATGTGGGATGCTCAGAGAGGGCCAGCAGAACCACAACATATGCAACCTCATTCAAAAGTAAGGTCATATACCGCTACCAATCCAATAATAAGTGCCGACATTTATCGAGGTCGCTCCATGTCAGGCTTTGCAAAGTATTTTAGCTATTTTAACACATTAAAGTCTCGCAAGGGTAGTATAAGGTGGGCACTACTAATGTGGTCCTCATTTTATAGATGAGAAACTAGAGCATAGAGTGATTAATTGCTTAGTCCAACGACACACAGATGGCAGGTGTAGGGCGGGCAGCTGCGCACTGTGACCTCTGCTGCAGCGTTGGCCTTAACACCCACCATGCTCCCCACCTGCCTCTCTGAGCTCTAATCAGCCTCCTGGGCACAATCCTTGGTGGATGGATATCTTCTAGCTCCTCCTATGAAGGATTTCTGACTTTTCTTTTCAAAATTATATCCTAAACCTTTTAGAAATAATTTTGAATTTCTCCATATATGACCTCTTGAGGCAATGAGAATAATATGTAGTGCTCAGATTAGGACACTTTTGAGAGTAAAAAGGATGCACCATTAATACTTCAACCAGGTTAAAGGTGAAACCAGGACTGTTCTAGGTGGGCCAAGAGGTACAGTTACCTAGACACACATCATGTACCCCTGCAGAAAGAAATGGTGGAGTTTGTATTAATACCATGTTGGATCCAGAAGGTTTAAACAGAAAACCTCAGTCAGACTATGACAGAGCTGGAAGAAAGAATCAAGGACTTCTTAGAATGGAATCTTTCAAAGGTTTTCCATTTCTTTAAAGATAATATTTCAAGCTTCTCAGTCTATCGCAAAAGGCCCCTCATCATCTGGTTCCCGCCTAACTTTCTCATCTCCTCCCCAAATTCCTTCTTCCTTTCCTGACCTTGTGTCTGGTCAGTGGGTTATGTCAGGTTTTTTGTTCCTTCCACACCTCTATGTCTTGTGCATGCTGTTGCCTTTCCTTAGAGCTCTGTTTATCCTGGTGTGCAAGCGGCAAATCCCTAAGTATCTTTGAAGAACCAACTGAGAGCTGATCCTTTCCTTTTCTTTCACTAGAAGGCAAGTTTCTTGCATAGAACACTCAGTTCAAGTTACACAAAGAACAAACAATTGATCCAGAAGGTTTACACAGATTTAACTGGATCCAAAGCCAGTTGCCCTGGCTCTCAAAGGATTTGGAGGAGTTTCCCAGGCAGAAAACATTGAAGCAGGGTTGGGGGACCTAAGGGCCAAGGGAAGGGGATAGAAAAAGATAGGAAATACCAGAACATTGTGATAGAGAAAAGCCAGAAGCCCAGAGAGCAGGAAATGAAGATGAGGCCTGGAAGTACAGGGCCTGTGGTCTGCGCTAACGCAGCTCAGAGAGAGATTAGATGAGACTCTGCCAAAGCTGAGCCTTCTTCTTTAGCAATGGTTTCAAGGACTACTCGCCTCTCAGCTGGATTGCTGATAGTGTCAAGTGGTGATGGAATGATCAAATTCGTTGTATACTGTGAAAAAGAAAATAGCTTTTCCATCTCCATTACTGCTGCGATTAGAAAAATGTTATTAACCTTCCAAAAACTTATGATTTGGTTTTTTTTTTTTTTTTTTGCAGTTTGGTCAAGGTTTCACATTTATCATGAAAATGCTAGTTTCTGCACTATTTTTAATTGAAGGGCTTTAGGGCAAATTCAATTAAGTTGTGGTATATGAACTGAAACTTGGAATGTATTAAAAATATTCCACTGCACAGTTCACCAATTACCTGACTTCTAATTTGAGTCCCATTGTCATTCCACTTTGCATTCAAACTCAAAAGATTGGCTCAGAAAAATGGACCGAGGGCTTTAGAATCACAAATATACCAAATGCATTTGGGCTTAAAGACAATATGTCTAATATGAAACCAATCCTAACTCGTACTTAGAGAATTGCAAAGCTAGAAGTGGCCTCAGTAATCTTCTTTTAAACCCTTCCTCTTATAGATGAGCAAACTGATGCCCAAAGAATAGAATCCATTCAACACATACAACAGAGCTAAGGCTAAAAATCAAGAATCCTGAGAATTGGCTGTCTTAGCACAGTCCCAGGGTTGGTTAGAATGCTACTCACCCGGTGTTCTTGGGTGGAATTCACTTCGTAGAGGCCCCATAATCAGGATCCTAATGTTTTAGGCTGGTGGAGCAGTAAAGGAGAGACAGTCAACAACGGAACTATCACAGATCTATGCTGATCCTTGTTCTCTTCTTCCTAGCTTCTTACAAACTATACTGTCTATGCCATTGTGCTAATATTTTATTACCACCAGCCAGAACAGGATCCAGGCTCCTCCCATGCAACACTCTCCCAGATTGCCTCCTGGTGCTATCTCCCCATAAAGTCCAGCCCCCAGGGAGGAATCCGAGGAGAGAAAGGGGGTGAAGCAGGTATCCAGGTTCTAGACCTGTATTTCAGTCACTGTATGTATTGACAATACTGGAAATATACTTCAAAGCTAAATTGGAATTATCTATTAGCAGTTGTTTTTCATTAACCACAGCTGTCTGCCTCTTGTTAGCAAAAGCAAAGCCAAGCCCTTGAACAGCTGCTTCATATTCCCGCACAATTTTTAGGGCAAATGTCCGTAAATCATTATGCAAATTTGCTGACTGTGACTAGTTAATATAATGGCTTTCAGTTGAATATACTGAATTCCATGTTTCAGGAATTTTTCAGGCAGGTGTATCAATATCTCATCCAGAAGAATGTTCTGCAGGCTTTACTAGGAAGACCTCGTCATTTGGAGAACAGTATTTGATTTTCTCTGTTTAATAAATATTGTTACATCTTTTTAATTAAAATAAAATTTTTGTAAAAGAAATACAATACTGGTAATGCAATTAATACACCAATTTCATTTTTGCCTATTTGCCTTCTAGGTTTTAAAATTATGCTTGAAAATTTAAAAAGCATCATGAGTTTGCCCTTTTACAAATTGGCTTTTTAAAATTTAACATATAAGAAACTTTTTTTCTAACTTTGAATTTTTCTTTATTTAAAATAGCTGTAATATTTTATCAGCTTTATGTACTATAATTTAATAGCTTCCTTCTCTTTTAATTTTGTTGCTTGTGTTGGCTAATCTTGAGTGTCAACTTGGTTGAATTGAAGGACGCAAAGTATTGTTCCTGGGTGTGTCTGTGAGGGTGTTACCAAAGGAGATTAACATTTGAGTCAGTGGACTAGGAGAGGCAGACCCACCCTCCATCTGTGTGGTCACCGTCTAATCAGCTACCAGCGTGGCCAGAATAAAAGCAGGCAGAAGAATGTGGAAAGACTAGACTGGTTTAGTCTTCTGGCCTACATTTTTCTCCCATGCTGGATGCTTCCTGCCCTCGAACATCAGACTCTAAGTTCTTCAGCTTTGGGAATCAAACTGGCTTCCTAGCTCCTCAGCTTGCAGATGGTGCATTGAGACCTCACCTTGTGATGGTGTGAGTCAGTACTCCTTAATAAACTCCCCTTTATATATACATCTATCCTATTAGCTCTGTCCCTCTAGAGAATGCCGACTAATCCATTGTTATTATCAATTGCTGCCATAAACAGACTTATACTTTTTTCCTTTCTAGAATTTTCTTACAAAAAAAAAAAATTCATGTTTGGATAAAGATGTGAACATTTTAATGTCATTTACTGTACATTATTATATTGATTTCCAAAAGGGATATATTAATTTGCAATGTCACCAGGAGAATGTGTATGTGCCAGTTTTACAGGAATATCAACATCTTACCTTTTATTTACTTATTCCTAGCTTGTAAAATGCACTCAAGTTTCTATATGACTTTTATTTGATCAACATTGATCAATTCCTTTAATTAGTCAGTCAAGAAATATTTATCAAATGAATGTCTTGCTAGGAGCTGGCAAATGAGAGCTGGAAGAAGTCCTTTGCCCTAAAAAGACCTCAATCTAAGCACCAAAGTTGATGGCATAACACAGGCATTTATAGTGGAATGTTTTAAGAATGATGGGAGAGTTATACAAGGGACCCTCTGAGAGCACTGAGACAGGCATTTACCTTGAGATGGAGGTATAAAAAGTGACTTCAGAAATGAATTGACAAATGGGGAACGTAGGAATTCCAGAGAGGGAATCAGAGGAATGATGGGTAAATGCATGGAGGTATGAGAGGAAAAGTCAGCTTGAAAGCACACAGCTTGAGGGATCTGCAGAATCAGGTATGGTTGAATGATGAGGAAAGATATGGGCATATTAGTTAGGACCACTTTGGCTTCGAATGTCATAAATGTCAAGTAGAAATAGTTTAAGCAAGGAGAAGGAGACGGAGGAGGAAAAGAAGGATAATTATTTAGTATAAAGAACCATGCTACTTTAGTGAGCCCAAGGGCAGCCATAGGTCTGAATCTTAGAAGCAACTGTAATTAGAAAACTTAAATGCTGACAGGCACTTCTCTTTTCTCTCATATCTGTTTTCAGTCTTTGTCTCTCTCTCTCTCTCTGTGTGTCTCATTCTTTCTTTCCTTGCTTACATCATCCACTTTTCCAATTTACATGGCAGGAAATATAGCCACCAGCTGCTTTACAGCATGCAATTTGCACACTCAAACAAAGACTGTCTCACTCTCCTAGTCCCAGTTCAAAAGTTTCCAGGGAAGTCCTCTGATTGCCTCAGCTTGGATCAGAGCCCCACCTCTGAAACAACTTACGAAGGCTATAAAAACAGGTTAGGGTTCTACAGCAACATGAAAATTCCTGAGAAAAATGTGACAATGCCAGGGGAGGTAACCATTCATTCCAAGAAAAGGGGAGGTGAGTATTGTGGTGCTAAGGAAACAAAACAATAGGTATTCATTATTATTGAGGAGAAAGCCTAGGGTATGATCATGTATGACATTCAATAATATTCCGTGGACTTTTAATTTTCTATAGGCAATATGATTTACCATTTGGCCAACCTGTGTATCTCCTACTCTTACAGCTTGCCTTTTGTTTGTTTGGAGTAATTTGGCTTGAGTGGTCCTTTTCCAGGGAGCTGGTAGAGAGGAATGAGGGAACTAATCACCTCCCAAGTCTTCTGTGTTGGCAGAGCAGCTAGCAGCTTTTCCTATGTGTGGAAGCTATCACGTTGTAATTGGAACACATCTTGATCTTGACTTTGACCTTGAAGACGATCCTGTGGGGTTCATGTACCTTCACCTCTGCCCACATAGTCTGATTGAGAGATTCACTGAAGCTGGCCCATAGTCTTTCCAAGGGGCTGCTGTACCTTTTGGTCTCTTGGCCTTCTGCCTCAGCCTCTGCTTAGATTTGGGTCAAGTTTGTTCCCTTCCTCTTTCTAAGGTATAAACCATAAGGTCTTTTTGCATTAAGTGGTTAGAAAAAAATTGAAAAAGTAAAAACTTGAAGAGATTTTGAGCAGGAGTTTGAGATAAGCAGATATCTTTTCTTTTTTTTTTATCGTATACATATGTATATTGGAAAAATCACTCTGCCAGCTGCAGATTGAGGTTAGAGGCAGCAACAATAGTTAAGAAGATTGTTCTATTAATCTAAGTGAGAAATAAGGAAAGCCTAACCTAAGATAGTGGCGGCGGTGGAGACAGTGATGGGGAGATAGACATTAGACACTGATAAGACATGATGAATCATTTAGGGAGCTTTTGGCAGCAAGTAATAGGAAAACAAACAGCACACACCAGCTCCAATAATAAATAAATGTGTTTGGTAACCAAACATTAAGTCCAGAAAGGGGGTGAATTTCAGTGACTTGCAGTGCCTCGTACTCTGAACATCCACTTGATCTTCTTGTCTGTTGTTCGTGTTGATTTCATTCTCAAGATGATAGCAAGATGGTTACAGCCATTCCAGACCTCATATCCATATATGAAGTCATCCAGAGAAAGAGGCTCGTTTTCAGAAGCTAACTCAACAAGCTGGCCATGAAAAGATAACCACCCCAGAAGCGCCTGGTAAACCTCTTTTTGGTTCTGGTTAGCCTGAATGAGGTCACATGACCTATTCCTGAATCAGTCGTTGGCCAGGGGTAATGGGATTACTGTTACATATGTGTCCCTGGAACATTCTTGAAGTTGATGATAGGATTTACTTCTCCAGTAGCAAATGGATTGTGTCTAGATGGGGGGAGGAGACAGAAAAAAATTGATCAAAATCAGGGTATTCTAGAAATGGGGGAGGGGGACACAGATGTGCAGTAGGCAGTCAACATTGTTCAATACTGTCAGTAACTGTTTTGGTGTGGGGAAGTGGAGGGAGCGATTGTCAGTATTCTCAGGCTTACTGAACTGGGTGATTAGATATTTTCATCAGGATAAGAAACAAGAGAATAAACAGCTTTGGGCAGAAGATCAGTTTTGATGAGAATGAGATAGATCTATGTAAAGATGTCAAATAGGCATCTAAATAAGCAGTTAAACATATGAGTTTGAAGCTTAGAAAAGGGTTTAGATTAAAAATATATATTTGGAAGTTGCACGCATATGGAATTATATAGCACAGGTGCAGGGTGAGGTCATTGTTGGATGCAATAACCCAAGAAAGTATGCCGCGTGAGGAGAGAAAAGATAAGCCTTCATCTCTAGAAAAGGCCAAAGTCTGATTTGAAATTAACTACCTTGATTTGCATATCAAAGGGGTGTTTCTTGCATTTGGATAGCTGTTGCAGTGAAAATTTCTACATAACTAAATGATTTCTAAACTCCATTTGACAGCTCATTATTTTTAAAGTCACATTCCTCCCCCACCTCTGACAAAATTCACTTAAAAAGTTTGGAAAGAACTTTGGAGTTAGTAGCAATTGGATTTCGCCTAAAATAGCAAATACTTCATGGATTGTAAAAATGTTTGGAATTCTTTTATGACACAAATAACCAGCTATGGTTAACAGGCCAGATGGCTTCCCCTGGAATGATGACATGTTTAGTGAACTTATAGTTGGTGACTTTGCAGTTGAATCTAATAAATTAAACTTGACAATCTTATAGGAGGGCTTTAGCAAGAGTTCAAAGAATATTAAGATCAAATCCAACTGAAAGTTTAGGCATCTCATTCTACCAAAATTGAAAGTGAAAGAACAAACAAATACAGGGAGAGGAGTCATCTGATTTTGCTTGATTTTGAGGAGCTCTGAGGACTGTAAGCCTACCTCTCCTGGCTGGCAGAGACCACGGGGTAGGTGGCCCCACAGTGCTGGAATCCAGAAAAATCTCTCTTCAGAGTTGGCGTGATCAGATTCCAGAAGCACAGCCACTCCTGCTTATTCACATGATCTGACCCAGCATGAAAGAGGACTGGGTCAGCAAAACTCCAAGGAAGAAAGCTAACCAGGCAGGCCCGGCCACGTCAGAGCTTTCTAGTTTCCTATTTAGAGGACATTCCTCACATGCATAAAAAGATTGTCACAGACAATTTTTCTAAGCCAAAGAGAAAAAGGTTTTTTAACGCTAGATAGAAGCGAACAAGGGGTCAGACCTGGCAAATGCCCTGGGAAATTCAGGAAAAACAAAGGCTGAGACCTTTCTCCCTCCTTGCTCAGCTAAGTAATGGACCACTTAACTGATTAAGAAAGGAGAGGGTGGCCAGACGGGGTCTGGGGGTGGTGTAAGATTCCGTGAACTCTAGGCATTTCCTTCCATCTCTAGAGTTCTGTGTCCCTGCAGTTGACAGAAATGGACAGGGATGCCCAGATTTCAGTACAGCTCAGCCACTCCCTGGCCATGTTACATTTCCTTTGATTCACTTTCTCCATTTGGAAAATAACTGGGTGGAGCTAATGATCTCTGAGGGAGTGTCAGTGTAGTGGTCAAAGGCAGATTACCTAGGCTTAAATCCTAGCTCAACTGTCTCTATGATATGATCTTGGGGGTCATATCATAGAAAGATTTGCGAATCGGACAACCTCCAGAATCACATATCATATCATAGAAAGATATGACCCCCGAGGATCATATCTTTTTTTCATTTTCATAGAAAAAAGAAAGGAAAAGAAAAGATGAAGGAAGTGAAGGAGCAGTCAAGAAAAAGAAAAAGCTTTTCAAGCTTCCCAGTGCCTTAGGTTACACCTGCGAAAAGGATTTTGAGCCCGTGCAGTGCCCAGAGCAGTGCCTAGTACATAGTGAGCATCTTTTTAGTGTTGGTGACTTTTATTCTAGCTCCAATTTTATGTAAATCTATAATTCCAGGACAAGCAACTACCATGATCCTTTTAGCCCAAGTCAAGATTCCTAGGAAGTGCTTCAATACATATGAACACATCTTGAAAATATTCCATGGCCAGAAATTAGGTTTGCTAAACTGCCTTTTTATTATTACTAAGTATTTCTAAGCCCTTTTAAGGAAGGTTGTTTTCAAAATAAGGTAAAGGATTTTAATTAGGCTTCGTAATATCTTGTAAAACCATGCCCTACAGGGTATATCTCCTTTGTATTAAATGGAGCTGTATTCGAATTAATTACCAGAAGAGATGGATGAGAGTCCACTGGCTGCTTGATGAGAACTCACTGCCCCCAGCTCAGTAACCTCTACACCCCAGAGTAAGGTCGGCTGTAATTACAGGGGGATGGGAGAGGGGAACATGATCCAACTCTGAGGGGAAAAAGCCACTTAAACCTTTCTTTCCCTGAGAAAGAAATGTGGCTTGATTCATCATTCATCTATTCATTCATCCATTCATTTGTTCATCTATTCTTTTTCCTTCCCTCCTTTATCTCATAACCCTTTACATTAGAAGTATGCACAAAAATCACTTGGGATTACTTGTGTCAAAAGAAAACTTTAGACAAGTTAAATCTGATGGAGTTTAATTGAGAAAAAAAAATCCAAAAACAATTTGCGAATTGGACAACCTCCAGAATCACAGCAGATTCAGAGGGACTCCAGGGATGCCTCATGGTCTGAACAAATTTATAGACAAAAAAAGTAAAAAGAAGTACAGCAATCGGAAGTGAGATACAGAAACAGTGGGATTGATTATCATTTGCCTTATTCGAACAGTTTGAACACTCAGCAGTCTATGAGGGGTTGAGGTATGGCCACTGGGATTGGCCAACACTCTGCTATTAAGCTAGGTTACCATTCGTCCACAAGGACTCAAACGTAGAAGTACGGAGTCTTTCTGGGGCCACATTTAGTTCACTTTAACCCTTGATAAAATGCAGATTCTAGTCTTTTTCTTCTGATTTCATAAAGTTAGATCGGAGTCACCAGTCTGTATTTTTAACTAGTACAGCAGAAAATTTTGATGCTCACAGCATGGGCTTCAGTAAAACACTACTTGATGGTGAGGAATGGTAAATCCCAAGACCAGGCAGACTTGTGGGCAATGTGGATGGACTAATGATCTGATGACTCTTCAAAATGATTTTCTTTAAACATTTATTCAACATTTATATGATGACTTTTATTTGGTGATATATTTATATGAAAGCATATTTTAATTGATATTTCTATTAATAGACATTCAGAAAAGATTTGCCTAATAATTCATCTCTATCCAAAGTAAACTGCATGCTGTAAAGAAAGCTCAGCAAAACAGAACTGCAATGCACATTATCCAGATTCAGAATTTGAGGTGGCTACAACTGCCAATTCCAGAGGACAATCATCTTGTCGAGAGTAGATTTGTACTTGCAACATGCAAGTTTTTTCATATATAATTTTTTATTTTCATTTACCTTTGAGGGCACTCTGAAAGGCAGGACTAATTAACATTTCACCAGTTATCCATTTAGTCCCTGTGGAAACCTGAGTTAATTGGTGTCATAATTTCTATTTATTGCATTGATATTTTAACGTCCTTTGCTGACCAGCACGATGTGTGGTTCCTCATCTCTCCTTCCTTTAATCTTTTCTAGGTAGGACCACTAGATATAAATTAAAAAAAAAAAAAATGAGTGAAAGGAGGAACTTCAGCTGGGATTGGTGGCTCATGCCTGTAATCCCAGCACTTTGGGAGCCCGAGGTGGATGGATCATGCATGAGGTCAGGAGTTTGAGATCAGCCTGACCAACATTGTGAAACCCTTTCTCTACTAAAAATACAAAAATTAGCCAGGTGTGGTGGCGTGCACCCGTAATCCCAGCTACTCAGGAGGCTAAGGCAGGAGAATTGCTTGAACCCAGGAGGCGGAGGTTGCAGTGAGCCGAGATCACACCACTGTGCTCCATCCTGGGCGACAGAGTGAGATTCTGTCTCAAAAAAAACAAAAAGGCAGGGTGGGGGTGGGGCGTGGAGGAACTTCTGGGGATTGGGCCAGGCCGTAAGTGTCAGTCTCAGAATGAAAAGCTCACAGTCAATGGTCTGTAATGGTGTTGTTATCCAGTATATGCATGGTGCTGAGTCTCACCGCACTGCCACAGGACTCTTAGGAAAAGAAGGTAGCAGTGGTTGAGAATGAACCTTGGAAAAGACCTCAGCCAGCAGTTACTACTGTAAAGAACCAGGGTCTAGAGAGTGGGCTTCTCAGAAAAGATACTTGCAACAGTTACACAGGTGTCAGGACCCTGTCACTTGGCCTTAGTTCAAGGCAGAGCTCAGTCCCAGAGCAACTGGCAGAAACTCACATATGTGGATGGAATGTGTACAGTGCATGCAGTGCATGCAGAACACCATGAATACCTAGGTGTTCAGGGATCAGCCCTAGGCCACAGGCTCCCCTGTTAGAGCAACTGGCCCAAGTCCCCTCTCAATCCATTGTTGGAGATGAATTGCTAAAAACTCTCTGTGATCCTATTCAGAATTGTCTGAAGATATAGGAAGAATTGTCTTAGAATTTAAACAACTGCTTCTAGCTCCCATTTCTGAGAAAAAGATAAATGGGTAACCCAAAGACTAGAGCCTTATTGAATATTCAACCTGTTGAAAGATAAATGCTGATCCCAGAAACCGTATCTTCAAAGGGTGAAGAGTTAAGGTAATGGTGTGATTTTCAGGTTTAAATGATGTTACCCACTTTTTTGGAGGCCTAATAATGTGCATGTAATTAAACCTCCAATTTTACACATTAAAAATTTCTCCTCTGCCCATGTATATTACACTGTGCTAAGTATAATATACATGTTTGTGTGCAGGTGTGTGAGTGTGTATGTGCATCTGTGTGAGTGTGTGTGTGGGTTATGTGCATATGCGTACCTATTTCTGACTTATTCCTCACAATGACCTTAAGAGTTGGCTCTGTTATTCCATTCTATGGATGAGCCAAATGAGTCTCAGAGAAGTTGAGTAACTTGGTTGAGATGACAAAGCTGGTGAGTGGTGAGACTGGTTTGGACTTTGTGTGCTTCTAGATCCTCCCTTCTTCATTGCTTTGCTCTGTGGTGGGAGGACACATAGCACAAGTAACAGAATACAGGGTGGGATGAACAAATACAGCTTCAAGTGGCAGATAAGCTCTCTTTTTTTTTTTTTTTTTTTGACATGGAGTCTCGCTCTGTCGTCCAGGCTGGAGTGCAGTGGCACCATGTCGGCTCACTGCAACCTCCACCTCCCGGGTTTAAGCAATTCTCCTGCCTCAGCCTCCCAAGTAGCTGGGATTACAGGTGCCTGCCCCAAGCCCGGCTAATGTTTGTAGTCTTAGTAAAGATGGGGTTTCACCTTGTTGGCCAGACTGGTCTCAATCTCCTGACCTCAGGTGATCCGCACACCTTGGCCTCCCAAAGTGCTAGGATTACAGGCATGAGCCACTGCGCCCAGCCCAGATATGCTTTTAGCTAGCTTTGTAAACTTTCTTAATTCCGCGATTTTCCATTCATTGAAAAAAAAAAAGTTGCAAAGCATCTTTTATATCCTAAACACTACTTTAGTGAAAAAAAAAACAAACAAGCAAGCAAACACACTTGTCTTTATAAACCTTATACTTTAGCATAGAGTAGAGATGATGAACAGGAAACCTAGTAACTGCATTACAAAATACAATGCAAAATATCATTACAAAGACATATTTTAAAATAAATACAAAAAAGCCTAATTAAAAAAACAAGTATTATATTGTTAACAAGTGATAAATCCTATGAGAAAACAAAAAGTGCAAAGAAGGGACACTGGAAATGTGGGAGATGGGTATGCAACTGTTTAAAATACGGTGATCATGATAGCCCAAGACTCATTAAGAAGGTGATATTTGATAGAAAGAGAGAGAGAGAGAGAAAGAAAGGAAGAAAGGAGGGAGGGAGGGATGAAGGAAGGAAGAAGAAAGAAGGAAAGAAAGAAGGAAGGAAGAAAGAAAGAAAGAAAGAAAGAAAGAAAGAAAGAAAGAAAAAAGAAAAAGAAGAAAGAAAGAGAAAGAAAGAGAAAGAAAGAAAGAAAGAAAGAAAGAAAGAAAGAAAAGAAAGAAAGAAAGAAAGGAAGGAAGAAAGGAAGGAAGAAAGGAGGGAGGGAGGGATGAAGGAAGGAAGGAGAAAGGGAGAAAGAAAGGAAGAATGGAAGGAAGGAAGAAGGAAATAGGAAAGAAAAAAAGAAAAGAAAAGAAGAAGGAGGTGAAGGAGTTAGTCAAGAGGATATCAGAGGAGAGAATACCAGGTGGAAACTGGTATAAAGGCCTTGAAACTAGAGCTTGCCTGGCATCTTTGAGGAATAGCAGGTGGCTGGTATGGCTGCAGTAATGTCAGAGGATCATAAGCATCTATGTCATGAAGGGACTCTTAGACCGTAGTGGAAAATGGGGAGCTATTGCAGGGTCCCCAACAGGGAAGTGGCAAGACCCAAACTTATTTCGTTTTTTTTTGTTTGTTTTTTTTTTTTTTTTTTTTGAGACAGGGTAGCATAATTCCAGGTTCAGTCTTTCTCTTAACCAATATGCTATACTGCGTCATGGACCAATCATTTTCCTTCCGTCCTTCCTTCCTTCCTTCCTTCCTTTCTTTTTTTTTTAATAAGATATGGTCTCACTTTGTTGCCCAGGCTGGAGTGCAGTTGTGGTGATAAATCCTCATTGCAGCTTTGACCTCCTGGGCTCAAGCAATCCTCCTGCCTCAGCCTCCTGAGCAGCTAGGACTGCAAGCATGCTCCATCGTGCCTGGTTAATTTTTTACCTTTTTTCTACAGATGGCGTCTCACTGTGTTTTTCAGGCTAGTCTCAAACTCCTAGCCTCAAGCCATCCTCCTGCCTGGGATTTCCACAGTGTTGAAATTACATGCATGAGCCACTGTGCCTGGCCTCAGCTTACCTTTTGCAAAGAATTTCTGTGGCTGCTGTGCTGTTGAGAGACAAGAGAGAAAGCAAGGAAACCCATGATAATGAGGTCATCACAATGTCCAGGCAAAAGAGGACGGCGGCTTGCCCTGAGGTAGCAGTAATGCACGGGAGAGGAAAATTGCTCAAATTCTGCATTTCTTTTAAGGGTAGAACCAACATGTTTCCTTGATGGGTTTGATGTAGGATGTAGGGTGAGAGAGAAGGAGAGGAGTGAGTCAGAGATGCCTAGGAATTTGGGAATGAACATCTGGAAGGATGGTGTTGTCTCTACTCAGAAGGGGAAGACAAAGAAATTAGTAGGTTTGGGATCAATGTCAGATGCTCCCATTGAAACATGTGATATGTGAAACAACTATTAGACATCCAAAGGAAGTTTTTCAGTATTCCATTTGATCCATGACTCTGGAGTTTCGAAGAGAAGTCTGAGCATCTGAGCAGACACTGCGGGCCCAGGAGTCATCTGCACACAACTAGCATTATCAGGCCAGCTCCTGCAGAAAGAGGGACATATTCAAAAGCTCCCACAGAAAAGAATCAAATCAGGGGCTGCCTACAGGGATGTTGGCAGGATAGAAGGGATTTACAAGGAATGGTGGGCACCCAGGGAACAGCAGAGGTGGAAAAGCCATTACAATGTTTAGGGTTGAAGAAGCCGGGAGGGAACAGTGTGTCTGAAGCAGTGAGAGTTAGAACCCTGGAAAACTCCTGCTCTTGCAGTTTCCGTCTATGGGCTGAGCAGACAGGAGCCAGCTGGCATGGGGGCCTGGGTAACGTAATCTGCAGCCTTAGCTTCTTGCGGCATGAACTAGGCCCAGGAGGCTGGAGGAAGAATCTGAAGGTACAAGGCAAAAGAACGAATCAGCAGCACAGATTGTATGTAAAGCCTGAGGCTAGATATGATCACTAAGGCAGTAAGTAAGTAACTAGGAGAAGACAAAGAACTGAGCCTGGAACTCTTTGCCATGAAGAGGTTTGGAAGAAGAGGAAGAACTAGCAAAGGGCACTACAAAGAACTAGCCTGTGAGATAAGACCAGGAGCAGAAAGGATGAAATCCAAGAAGCTAAGAGAAGAACAAGGGAGTGTAATCAAGGGGGAGAGTGTGATCTCTGCATCAAATGCAGCCAATGTGTCAAATAAGACTCAGACTGACAGCTGAGCTGTGGAGTTAGCAACATGCAAATTATTGGTGTCTGGGACTCTAAGTCTCCTCATTTTTTTAAAGGTGGTTTAATTATTTTTTTCCTCTGTCTCTCTACTTTCTCATTTTCCCAGCTCCCTGTTTCCTATTTGGCTTTTCAAAAATGCAAATATAACCTTACACCTCTCTTTTCGCCAGACATTCCCTCCAGGGTAAGTTTTTCTAGTGATATACTGCTGCAGATCTCTCCTAGAGTGTCGATGGTCAGTTTGCAGACCAAAGCATACCCGCCATGGAACTTTCACCTCCAGGGGTTTGCCTGGAAACTTCCATCCTTCCTGGGTTGACTCGGAACTTTTATCCACCTGCTTGGCCACTTTTACAACTTTCTTCTGCCCAGGAAGGCACCAGCTCAACTGTCCCATAGACAAGTCACCAAGCTAACTGAGGTACCCCTGTCCTTACTCATTTCCTCCCCTATCTTATAAAAATAACTGTTTTCTGCCCCAAAGGTGACGCAGCACATTTAAAGACAGGAACCTTTGTGCACCTTCCTCCAAACTAGCTTCTGAATAAATTCACTTTTAAAAATCAGACCTCTTTCTTATTAATTAAACTCTACATGCGGCGAGCAACTAACCTGCTTTTGGGTTACAGGACAAGCGCTTTTTCAGCAGAGTGTTGGGAGAGAGAAATACCTCTTGAGAGTACCCTCAAGGGGACAGGATGAGAGGGGTTTCTGACAGCAAGAGACAAGTCTTTCTGGGAGTTTTGCTGCACAGAGGAGCAAAACAATGGGGCAGAAAGTGGGGAATGAGCCAAAGGTCAAGATAAATATGTTTTAGGTGAAAAAATAACAGCATGTTTCCATGATGTTGGGAAAGATCTAAAGAGAGAGAAAAATGAATCAGGATAAGGAAGAGAGAATACCTAAAGTGATGTCTTGTCCTGGTTCATGCTTCGTCCATGGAACAGCATCCTAATTTGCCATTTATGGGGGCTGCTTGGAGTGGGACTAGGACACAATTAAAGTATGTGACCTGCTGACAAGGTCAGACACTCATTGCCAACCTTCCCCACCTACCCTGCCTGGCTTTTAGAGCATCCATAATCTCCTCCTCAAGTGAGATGTAGCAGGCACCCCGTTTTTAGGGGCCCGTGGGCCCCCAAGCATGGAAATAAAGGAAAATACTGAGTTCCTTCAAGGGAAATTCCAGGCACCCAGCTAGTCCTGAGAAGTAAATGAGTAGCTTGATAAGCAAAAGGTAATAGTAACTTAAAACAATAGCCAAAGAAATTAGAGTCATAAGAGGTTTGGTTTCCCTATAGAAACTAAAGGTAACATCTTGACATATGTCCCTGAGCTGTTTTTCAGGAGCCTGGACCACCACCAAAGACTCCCAGCAAACAGATCTGCTGGCACACAGACCTCAGACAAGGGGGTGCCGAAGATGGGACTGACCACCTTTCTTTGTTCTAAAGTTCTTCTTGAGGGGCCTGGAGGGAGTTGCATTCACAAACTGGAGCTAACATTCCTTTCTGCTAATCCCAAATTTTTGAACAAAGCTTTTCTGTCTCAGCCAGTTGCTATCAGAAAATCTTCCAATCTACCTACGATTTGTTCACGCCTCCACCTCAAGATACCCTGCGCTTTTAGGCCAAAAGCAACATGTACCCTCCATGTATTGATTCATGATTTTGCCTGTAGCTTCTGCTTTCCTGAAATATACCCCTGCCTTTAAAAACCCTTACCTGAGAGCCACCAGGAAGGTCAGAATTAGAATGCTAGCTGCCTGGTCCTCCTTGCCTGGCATCCTGGGAAAAACGCCTTCCTTTTTCCCATTGCAAACCTTGGAATGGATATCTGGACTTACTGCAATGGGCAAGCAGATCCCAGTTCAGTTCTATAACACAAGGTCAGTAACAGGGAGTTATCTGGCACCTACTATGCACCAGGCACTGTACTTCATAGACATTAACTCAAACCTCTACACCAACCAGAGCTTTATGTCTAATTTCTGGAACAGGATATTTGCATGACAGTATTTCAAAGAGGTTAAGAAACTTATAGGCCATAGCTCCCAGGAGGCAGAATAAAGACACAAATCCTGGTGTTTGTGACAAAGACCTTATTCTATTTAGTCTCCCCATCCAGCCTCATAGTTAACTTTGCTTTTTCTGTATCACCTCTCTCTTTTCCTAATTCTGTCTGGGCTTTTCACTATCTATTCATTGCTCTCCAAAATCTCTACCTCCTCACTCCCAGCCACTTTCTCCTCATTAAAAATCATCTCTGATAACATTAATATTTAGTACGATCAGGTTCCCCCTCCAAGAAGTACTATTTTTCCATTAAAATGGGACCTTCCTGCAAAATTTAGACTTTCCCTTTTCCCAGGATCAGTCTCTAATAGTGGAATTTCATGCATAACAATTGGTAAAGGAAAGAACAGGGCCTTCCAAAAGCCAAAGAAATCTAGCTGTGAAGACCAGTATCTTGTGCCTCTGAAAGATTGTTCTGTCTCTTCGTGCTATTCATTTAGACAACTACTTATTCTTCAATTCGAGTTCTCAAGAATTTATGACCTTAGCATCTTGGCAGGTCATAACTGAACTGCCTGTTTTCCTAGCTTAAAGTTGATCAATGCTGTTGTCTACCCCATTAGAAATGCTTCTTTCTGTGTCTCTCTCTAGCTCTTTTTCTATCTCCTGTTCTTTCTTTTTCTTGCTCTGTCTCTCTCTTTCTCTGTCTCTCTCTGTTACACACACATTACTCTTCCTAAAAAAGGAATCCTTTCACCCCGGCTCTACTTCATTTTTGCCCATGGTGCTTAGAACATGAAGAAGATTTGGGGAGGATGGAGTGACCTGCCACTGTTGCTAATAGGTCAGATCGATATCGCAAAATGCACCACATCCTTCTTCATTTTCTCATCATGGGACAATTGATAGCCTTGCTTTGCCTGTAAACCTTTCGCAAAGGTTGGACACTTTTTACTTCCTGAACTGGGCATTCTCACTGCAAGGTACCGGAGGCAGAAAAGGAGGGTCTGGTCCTGAATTTGCCAAGTTTGAGTGGCTTGCGCTCACTGCCCTATGGTCCCCATGGAACACCCATGTTCACAGATGTGCAGGTGTGAATGAGGGAGCATGAGTGTGTGGGTGCCTGCATGTGCATGCATTTCCTGAATGTAAGTAGATCAAAAGCATCTACTGCAATTTACCTTCACGGAACTTAACTCACTAGAAGAGATACAAAGTGCAGAAGGATGTACTCTTCCCTATAAATTAATGCCATATGGAAAACCTTTTTTTTTTTTCTGATGACTTAATGCAGCAGGCATTTGGTATAGGGAAGTAACAGTACCTGCTTTTCAATGATGCTGCTGCTCTGCCCTAGCTTATCATGCTTACTCTGGATCCAAAGATACGTGCCCTGATAAAGGACCTGTGGGACAACGTTTCTGACCTTAGGCAGACCAAGCCATGCCTCTATATTGTGATTCGAAAGGTTGGAAGGTTCTCTTTACCCCAAACAGAAATGTCACTTCCTCCAGGATCACCACAATGCCTCAACCTCTTGCATGACTAACTACCCTAGGGTTAGACATTGCAGGCAGCAGCTAAAATGTAAACATAATGTGTGTGTGGCGGGGGAGGGAGAGTAATATATCAATCCATTTGTATGATTCGGATACTTGACCCCTTCAAATCTCATGTTGAAATGTGTTTGAGTTATAGGGGAAGATGCCTCCTGAATGGCTTGATGCTGTCCTCAAGACGGTGAGTGTGCTCTTGCAAGATCTGGTTGTTTAACAGTGTGCAGCACCTCCCAGCCCCCCTTGCTTCCCCTCTTGCTGTGATGTGCCTGCTCCTGCTTCCTCTTCTGCCATAAGCAAAAGCTCCCCAAGGCCTCCCCAGAAGCCAAGCAGGTGCCAGCACCATGCTTCCTGTACAGCCTGCAGGACTGTGAGCCCATTAAACCTCTTTTCTTTATTTATTACTCAGCCTCAGGTGTTTCTTTACAGAAATGCAAAAGAAGGGCCTAACACATCCACTCATTCCTGATTGTGAATTAGTATATCAAATTAGTGTTAGACTTCTGGAAATTTCTGAAAGAATGAGAGCCAGGAAGGGGGAGTTGGGCAAAATGCAGCACCCCACGGGTGTTCACATCAGAGTCCCTGGCACCTGTGCACATGTTACCTCACATAGCAAAAAGCACTTTGCCAATGTCCTTAAGTTAAGGACCTTGAGATGGAGACACATCAGGTGTGTAACTAGCAAAAGGGTCAGACTGCTCAATGCTTATAGAAAGAAGTCAAACATAATAACCAGTGATAAGAGGGAGTGACATTTTCCTTTATTCTCTATGCTAGCAGAGGAAGAGCAGTAAACAACTCCACTCTTCAATCTGTGGTGGGAACACAGGGGTTTTTAAAGCAGGGTCTGGAATGCAGAAGAGGCAACGGGGGCTCAGAGGTGCCAGGTGGTATGACTTGCTGTGTGATCCTCTTGAATTATGGTCCCAGTTGGTGAAGGGGCTGGCACCATCATGGATCCTGCCAGGTTGTAAGTGAGTTATTCTTCATCCAGGTGTGGGTTCCGACCTTGAAGTAATCTTTCGTTGGAGTGAGAATTCCAGCAGTGTCTGGTCTCTGTCGGGATCTGACTCCTAAAGCTTCTAAGGAAATATATGACCAGATAAGAGAACATGGTGTGTGTTTAACAAGCACTTAGGTAAATAAATATGCATAAGGCATGTGAGCATAGCAGGGGGAAGGAAAGGGAGTAGGGGTCACAGCACAGTCCAAGGTTGTATTTTAACATAAGAGGTAACATACATGCAGCTGGTTTCAAAGTTATTATGTTGAGACTGGGGGTAGGGAGAGGAAAAGGGAAAGAAGAAGGAAAAAGAGTTCAAAATGCAGTTTGTGGCTCAGCTGCTAAGCTGCTGGTTACAGGTGGACCCCATAAAATGTGGTATATATATAAAATGGAATACTATTCAGCCATAAAAAAGAATGAAATTGATAGAGGGGCAGGAGGCTGACAGATGCCTGGACAGATAGGGGAACTTGTACAGGGGGATACCTCATATGGACTGGGAGAATGGGGTGGAGCTACCAGAAATACGTGCCTTAGGCAGAGGAGGAGCCTGGCCTCTTCAACTCACGTGTGTGGTCTGGTATTCAATTTGTGAGATGGAAACCTGCGTGCAAGACCTCTCTTTTTTTGAGAGCTTTCCTTTCACTTAATTAATTCTGCCCTGCTCACCTTTCAATTTTTCGGCATGTCTAATTTTTCCTGGTTATGCAACAAGAACCTAGATTTACCTGAAATAACAAGAAAAAAATCCTGCGTCAAAATCATGTCTTTTGCAGCAACATGGATAGAAATGTGGGCTATTAAGTAAAATAACTCACAAACAGGAAGTTACAAATATCACACATTCTCACTTATAAGTGGAAGCTACATAATGTATATACACACAGAAAGAGTGGAATAATAGACATTGGTGACTAGGATGGGTGAGAGGGTAGAAGAGTTGAGGGATGAGAAATTACCTAGTGAGTACAGTGTACACTATTTGGGTGACAGTTACACTAAAAGTCTAAGTTTTACATAACATATCCATGTAACAAAACTACACTTGTGCCCCTTAAATTTATGCAAATAATTTTTTTTGAAGTAGAGGGAGGAGGCAGAAGAGAAGAGTCAGAGAATGCTCTGTGAAGCAGAAGCAAGGTCAGAATAATGTTGTGTGAGAAGGATGTAACCTGCTTCTGCCGGCTCTGAAGATGGAGGAAGAGGAAGAAGCCAGGAGCCAGCGTACACTGATGCTTCCTAGAAGCTGGAAAAGGCAAAGAAGCAAGTTCTTCCCTAGGGCATCCAGAAAGGAGCACAGACAGTCCTACTGACAGCTTGATTTTAGCCCCATGAGGCTAGTGTTGGACGTCTAACCTACAGAACTAAAAGAGAATAAATTTGTTTTCTTTTCAGCCACTAAATTTGTGGTCATTTTTTGTGACATCAATAGGAAACAAATACAGAAAGTGAGCTTTGAAAGAAAAGAGAGAGTCCAGACCACCTGAATTTTGGGAAGGCACCTAAGAGGGCAGGCTAGGTTGGTAAATGGAGCCCAGGGAAGACATGAGGTAGCCTCGGGGAGCTTCTGGGGAGAAACAAGAGATGGGGTAAACAGGAGCTGAGACAAGGGCATCCCTCACTTGAGGCCCTGGTGCCATTCATGCAGGAAATGCATCTCCAGAAGCCCAACTCTGAAAGGTACTGGGGGAGGCAGGGGTCACAGAGAAACACAAGGAGCACGCCCCCAGCCAACAGGCTGGGCACAGAGACACAGCAGTCTGGCAGGTGCTGTCCTGGCCACTGCAGCTTCTCCTCCAGGTCATCCAAGGCGTTTCACGTTCCAGGGCCCTTGGCCTCCATGTTCAATCTTGGCTCATCTTCTGATGAAAGATATCAGACCGAGGCCAGAGAGGACTTTCTCTCAGCCCCAGCAAGTCTCAGCCATTCAGGCCAGGAGAGTTCATATCCTGTGATGTGAGGATTGTCAGATATAGCTTGACAGACAAAACCTATGAGAAACAAAGCATGGGAAGGAGGATGGCAGGGTAGATAACTGTTTCCAGAAAGCAACTTAAACTTTTCAACCTGGCTGGTGTGGAAAAAAATACTAAGTTTCAAAAACATATGGTATCTTTAGGTGGTGGCTAAAGCACTGAAACCAAAACACACAGGAACATAAATTCCCAGGGCAAAGAACTCATAACCTGGAGGAGTGCAGCGGTGCAGTCATGGCTCACTGCAGCCTCGTACTCCTGGATCCAAGTGGACCTCCTACCTTGGCCTCCCACGTAGCTGGGACTATAGGTCTCTGCTGCTGTGGCTGGCTTTTTTTTTTCTTAGCAACAAGGTCTTGCCATGTTGCCCAAGCTGATCTTGAACTCCTGGCCTCAAGTGATCCTGACACCTTGGGCTCCCAAAGTACTGGGATTATAGGCAAGAGCCACCACACCTGGCAACAACTTGTAGCTTCTAGGGAGAAATTTTATTTCCCTTTTGCCTGGATCTTAAGTACTGTCTGCAAAGTGACACAAGGTGGTTGTTAATGATGAACCAAATCAGCAAGACTGATTTTTCTGGAAATTCTCTTCATGTATACTCACCCAACAGGTATGAGAATTATATGAAAGGAGGGGAGCTTGGTGCATCTTATACAGTGACAAGAGGTTTGTGATAGGAGGAAGAGACACCTTTCTCTTCTCTTCCCCTTTAAAAGATGCCAGAAGTATATAACGTCTGAATCAGTAGCTTTGTGACATGCATTTCTCCAGGTGATTGGTTTGATGGACGATTGCCCATAAGCATTTCTCAGCCCTATCTCTACACTCCCGAGAATATCTGAACTATGGACAATCATTCTAATCACAATGTAATATTAAGAAGTCAAATGATCAGAAAATACTACATCAAATGCCAAGAACACAGACTGGAAATAGACATTGATAATTGCTAGTTAAATGTGGCTATGAAACGCATTTCCTTCACCTGTCTTAGCGGAACACATATTCTTTTCTCTGATGACATTCGAGGCCCGGAGGCACATGCTTCAGTTTGCAGCTCCCCAGCTCTCAGGAAACCCGTGGAAACTGCACTGTCTCACCTCCACCCTGCCACTGGGGTAAGCTCCCTCCTTGCTCAAGCTCGTTTGGGTCCCTAACATGTCCTAAATGAGATCACTGGGCAGAAAACCCTCTCCAGCCTGCCTCGGGGAGGCCCTCCGGGGGCCACCTTCAAGGATCTATGGACCCCAAAGTGATCTCTGAGTAGCTCTCCCTCATCACTGAACTCTCTTCCCCCATGAAGTGGAAAAGCGTGTTTCCTAGCACTCTGCCACCACACTGCCTTTCTCCATTCCCACTCAGTCCTTGCCTTTTGTCCTTCACTGACCACTGACATACTTTTAATCTCTGAGAGCCTCCCTAGAGCGCTCTTCTGGGTGACGGCCTCTGTGCTTCTGTTTACATGTTATTCAGTGTGGCTGCTCTCACTGCTGGGGACTGACAGCTTAGTGACAGTAATCTGAATTCTCCTTTCTTGGGGACCCAAAAGTATGAAAAACTCAGTAGGTTTTGGCAAAGTGCTTAGATTTTATAGATTTAGAATCTATTACACAGGCACAGATAGATAGTGGAATCTAAGAATATTAGGAGGAGGAGAGAAAGAAGGAAAGGCCAGGCCCGGTGGCTTACACCTGTAATCCCAGTGCGAGGCCAAGGAGGGAGGATCGCTTGAGGCCAGGAGTTCGAGGCTGCAGTGAGCTATGATGGCACCACTACACTCCAGCCTGGGGGACAGAGCGAGACCCCATCTCTAAAAACGAATTTTAAAAAAAGAAAGGAGGAAGAGGAAAAGGTAGAAAAGGAAACAAAGAGGAGAGTTTTTTAAAAAGTGTTAACTTCTAAAACTGAAGAGGACAAACCATGCAGAAAAGATCATAGCAAGCAACCAAATAGAATTTCTACTCCCATAGGGCAAAAAAGGTCACTTCCAAGTATTCTGCCATGATGCCACGGGGGAGAATAGCTCTCTTCTTCCCAGCACTTGGTGGTCCTTCAGTCCCTCTACAGGCTGATAAGAGCAAGCAACGCCCACGCCTGGAATCCATCTACCCAACCAGGCTAGGTTTCTGCTCAATTTAGATCACCTCCAGGAGACACACAGGGCATCTTGCCCTTCTCCACAGCCACTGGGATGAAGGGAGGAGACTACGCAGGTGCCCCGAATGCAAAGCAGCCCTCAGCAAACTGTGCACTTGGTGCCCCTGTATGGGCCTTGGCACGGGGTCCTTGACTCCTCCCTCTCATTACACCTCTATCTCCACCCTCTCTCTATTCTAATTGGAACCCTGTGGCTGCAGGAACCCCCAAATATCACAGTCAAACAGGCTTCCAAGTCTGTAGGGAGCTGATGGGTAAATAAACCACTGCATGAAAAAGCCATAGAAGATAGACATTGATCTGAACTTGGAGGCAAAGTGTGTGAAATCGTTCATAAATTGTCTGGATAATTGTAGGCACTGAAGTGGGACACCAGCTCTCTCATCCTCTCTTGGCTTTTGCACAGTATTAATTAACTCTCCCATAGGAAATAGCATGCTCCTTAAAGCCAGGCAGGCCTGGATTCGAATCCTGCTTTTAATCCTTACTGGATGTCTGAATTCAGAGTAGTCACGTTTTCATTGCCACAACTTCTTTGGAGAAAAAAATATTTCTTGGAGGCATTGTACTCAGAATGAAATGAGGTTGGCTACACGAACGACCTAGAACAGGGACTGGCATTTACTAGGTGCTCCTTTAATGCTTCCTTACTGCATAGCGTTCCTTGGATTTGTTAGAACGAAGATCCTGAATTTTCGCCTTTCCTTCCCGTAGGAGCTAACCATGCTGTCTTCTCCCTCAAGCCTGCTTTCCCTCCAGATCTCCTAATCTCTGTGAAGGCTCCTGGGCTGGATTTCGCTTGTCCCTGGCCTGATACCCTCTCCCCACCCCTTCCACTCTGCCCTCCTTGCCTGCAAGGGTCACGGCCACAGGCTCAGGTGCACGTTGTTTCCAGCTATGTGTGTCCACACTCCTGAGAGTCTCAGCAGGAGATCAGAGGGAGCAAGGAGGGTGAAGACAGGAGTTTACTCCCTTGGCTCCTTCCCTGTGAGGTCAGCTAGGGCTGGCTGAGCCCTCGCCTGAAGCCCAGTGCTCTTCATAAGGTGTCTGCCCTTTGGGACTTGCCCTCTTGATTCTGAAAACCAATTCCTACCTTTGAACTTAGTCCCAGGCCCCTACACCGTCCCTTACAGTTGCCCTGCACCCTGCCAACACCTTTCTAACTGCACTCCTTGTAAGAAACAAAAATAACAACAACAAACAAAGAATTCACGTTATTCTAATTTGAGAGGTCACTTGTTCCTTGTGGGAATTCTAACTCAGTCATGGCCAGCATCTCTCCTGGTCCTCAAATCAAGAATCTAGAAGCAATTTTATTCTTTTTTCTCTTGTGTTAATACCTCTAATCCATGCTAGCCCTCAAGCCTTGCCAGATTTACCACTCAAGTATCTGTGGAAGTGGGCGTTCCCTTCTATTCCCAGGGATTGTCCTCTTAGCTGAGATCCCCATCCATGCTTCTTTGAGTCTCTGAATGGTTTCCCTGCCTCTATTCTCATGACTCCTCAGTCCACCCTTTCTTCTCCCAACAGAGTGGCCTGAGATCCTCTCCCAGATTCCCAGTGCTTAAAAGAGTCTCCAAAAGACCCATCACGGCAACGAGATGCATTACAATGCCACATTTGGTCAACTCCCCACAACCCCACCCTGTGCCCCCTTCTCTACCCTCCCTCAGGCCACATAGAAACCCTAGTGTCCATCATCTGTGATCACATCATAGGCAAATGCAGGGAGACTGTTGGAATGAGAGAAACAGGAATATGGAGAGGAAGTGCTTCTTTCTTTATATATTTGTTTCTTCTAGAGACAGGGTCTTGTTCTATCACTTAGGCTGGCGTGTAGGGGCGCCATCATATCGCACCACAGCCATGACCTCTTTGGCTCAAGTGATACTCCTGCCTCAGCTTCCTGAGTCACGGGGACCACAGATATACGCCACCTTGCCCAGCTAGTTTTCACAAAATTTTTGAAGAGACGGGATCTGGCCATGTAGCCCAGGCTTATCTTGAGCTCCTGGGCTCAAGCTCAAGCAATCCTCCAGCCTTGGCCTCCTAAAGAGTTGAGATTACAGGTGTGAGCCAACTCACTCAGCAGGAAGTGACAATTTAAATTAATGGGGTTTCTGACTCCTGCTGTGCTAGATGAACATGCTATCTTCCCTTAGATGTGGTAGGCTGAGAGCTAGGAGTCATTACCCTTATGAGCCTGCACCCCTTCCCTAGTGTAGGCCTGTTACTACTCAGCCTAGAGTTTGAAGATGTACATGATTTGTTGAGCATGACTTCAAAACTCAAGCCAATTCATCATCTGCTGCTTAGATGAAGAAACACAATCTTGCTTCAGTAATGGAAAACAATATCTGTTGGATACAGTAAGAAATGATATGTCAGTCCCCTAAGGTATTTCCAAGAGTATATTGACTATTGTGGCCTTCCCCTCCTCTGCTGGTTCATGCAACACATGGTCTGGGAATATCCCACCCTCCTTCATGCCAAGGTAGTTTGCACATCCCTCTCACCTACCAGGAGCATCCTCCCAGGGTTTCTTACTCAGGTTAAAACCTGCATGTTCTCCATGACTCTGCATAAAGCAGGAAAATGCTCCTTCCTTTTTTCCCCTGAAAGTCTTTAGTACACGTTTCTATTCCAATATTCATCTCCTTGTTTTGTAACTGGTTACTGGCCTATCTTTCCACTGGACTGTGAGCTCCTTGAGGGAAGATGTTAGTTCATCTTCTTATCCCCTGTGTACCTTGCCTTTCTTTGTCACACACCATCATTCTGCTAGGGTTCCAGCTCAAGATCACACCACCCCCTGGAATAATGTTCTCAGCAAATCTGCAGAGCTGTGGTCCTTTACTAAACGTGACCCCTACTTCTGCTCTGTGACCTGAGATAGGCATGGTTGCACCAACAAGCCACCAGGCACTTTGCTCCATCTTGCCCCAAGAGAGAGCTCCGTCATGATGTTGAGCTATGTTAGCCTCACAGAGAGGCCTGAGTGGCCAATCACTCATCCTTTTGAGGTTTGCTTCTTTACAACAGCTCCATCAGTGGCATCAGAGAGCTCCACTCAGCTAGTGAGGTGGAGCTTGACTAGAACTTTGCAATATTGCTGTGTAAATCACAGCCCGGGCATACTTGAAAGGTTTACTTGAAGAGAATTTAATGAAGAGACTACAGAAGTATAGCAGGGTTAATGGACTAATAAACAACCATGCAATACCCAGGGACCGCCAGCGGCAAAAGCATTGCCACTCCTATGCTGAAGAGGAAAGAGGACGAAGTTGTTACTCCAACCCAGCAAGAACTGTGGCCAAGGAAGTGGATGTCTGCCCCTCAGGAGCTGTGGCTATTGATTGAAGATGAGCAGGAGGAATAAATACCCCAAACTCTCTTTCTCTCCTCTTTCTAACTCTGCCAGTGCAGAAATTGGGGAACCCAACTGGAAAGCAAAAAGCGACGGGTCTCTGGATGGGCAGTCATGGACATTAGCTGCATGGGGCTCAAAACTGGGAGGGAGAGAAGGCTGGGGAAGAGATTCAAAGTGGCAGATAGAGAATAATAAAGAATGATCACTTTGGAATGCTCCAAATTATCAATTATGCTCTGCAAGGTGACCTGGAATCATAGGGTCTCTTGTGGACTGAATAGTGTCTCCCCTAAAATTCCTATGTTGATGCCCAAACCCCCAAGGCGATTGTATTTTTTTTTTTTTTTTTTTGAGGCGGAGTCTCACTCTATCGCCCAGGCTGGAGTGCAGTGGCACGATCTCGACTCACTGCAAATTCCGCCTCCCGGGTTCATGCCATTCTCCTGCCTCAGCCTCCCGAGTAGCTGGGACTACAGGCGCCTGCCACCACGCCCAGCTAATTTTTTACATTTTTAGTACAGACGGGGCTTCACCGTGTTAGCCAGGATAGTCTCGATCTCCTGACCTTGTGATCCACCTGCCTCGGCCTCCCAAAGTGCTGGGATTACAGGTGTGAGCCACTGCGCCCGGCCAAGGCGATTGTATTCAGAGGAGGGACCTGTGGGGAGGTAATTAGGGCTAAATGAGTGGGGAGGTAAATAGAGCTAGATGGGGTCATAATCCGATGGGATTGTGTTCTTCCAGAAGGAGGAGTAGAGGAGAAGAAAGTTCTGTCTGTTTCCCTGCAAGCTCAAGGGTCCTTGCACCCCAGAGAAGAAAGGCCCTGTGGGAACAGACACAGTAAGTAGGTTGCTATCCACAAGCCAGGAAGAGAGGCCTTATCAGAAATCTGTCATGTTGGCACTTGGATTCCAGAGTTTTCATCTCCAGAACTGTGAGAAAACAAATGTCTGTTTTGAAGCCACCCAGTCTGTCATATTTTGTAGCCCAAGCAAACTAATATAAGATCCTTCGAAGGCAATGCCAATTTATGGCAGAAAGACCACCTGTTTTTTTAACTGCACCAATAAGGATGACCTGACAAAAATTGTTCTACTGGGCTTTCTGGGAAACCCAGGTTTCCATTGTATTGGTTATGATAAATCCACAAATTCACAGATGGGTAAGAATTTTTTTCATTTTCTATAACTAATATTAATTTATACTTTGATTCCCAATTTTGTCAGGTAATGAAAACTTAGTCCCAGTAAATTCAAGGGCCTTTTTATGTAGAGGCTTATGGTTCACGGGTGAGCATTTAGTCTTTGGTGTCTTCCTCTATTTCTCCAGGTACCCCCTTCAGCCCCTTCAAGGCAGCCACAAGGCCTTTTTTGCGTGGGCCCTGGCTTCATGCCCCATGTCTGCACCAGGCTTGGACGCAGGGAATATATCCTTCTGTTCCCGATCTTTCTATGCTATGGGTAACTCTACGAAGGTGACTCTGGCCCATCTTCTCAGATATGCCACATAGTCATTTCATTTTCCTTGATTTCCCGATTTTGCCAGACTGCATTCAGGAAGGATGAGGTCTGTGCAGTGTGTCACTGATACTCCCTGATCTCAGTCTCCAGATCTCTCCAGGGGCTTAGTCACCTCCTTTCCAGAGCCTAGACCTCTCTAGTATTAAACTGTCTTGGTTTCCTTTTTCATTCCTTCTCTTCTCCCATCTAGAAGAAAGACAGAAAACTTGTTATTTTTTTTTTTTTTTTACATATTCTTCCAAAGTCCAGAATAGTTTCCTGTCTTCTTTGGGCTATGTCATTCTTCTCCTGGAATTACAGAAGAGGAAAATATGACAGGGTGACAGGATGGGGAAGACATTGTCTATTTAAAATACCATCCTACAATACCATATATAATTCATGATAATAATAATTTCATAAGAAAGCCTGGAAGCCTTAGGAGTCATTCTCTGAATCTCGCTGGAGCACAATGTGGGGACGTAGTGGCTGCTCCACAGAGCTGAGTCCAGGCATGAAGCTCCACCCCAACCTTGCAAGCTGTGCTGCCAGCTTGGCCTCCACCATAGCGGCTCAGCCCTGCCTTCTTATAGGTCATGAGTATAGAGAGCAAGAGTGACTTTATTCATTTTTCCCTGGTGGGAGATGGAATTCTAGGGAAGTGTGGGTTTCAGAAATATGTTTGAATCTCTTCTCCATCTTAATGAGAAAAAAGAATGATGACTGAGTCATGGATACCCAACCTGAGACAACCTAATACTTCTGAGTTGGAGGACAGGAGGCCAACATGGCATCTGAGAAACAGGTTAAAGCTCTGGGGGAATCATCCAGGAAGTCAGGCTAAATCTGGCAGGCTGGATTTGGAAAGCAGAATTGGGCCAAGAGTTCAGGGCCAGGGCGATGATAAAGAAAATTCCTATCAGGAGGAGAATGTGCTGAATGGAATTCAGTGCTCTGAGCTATCTGTTTTTTAGGTCTACTGGTCAGAGATGGTCTAGAGAACCAACCAAAGATTAGAGAAAGCACAAATGTTATAATCAATGCATATTTTCTTGAAGGTTTTGGTAAGTAGTCCCAGCTCCAGCTAAGCATCTAAGGATGGAGGACTATATTTTGTTAAAAAGAGAGTAATACCTTTTATATATTTATGGTATCAAGTGTGGGAATAAACAGGCACCACTCTTATGAGGATGTACATATAACAGGTCTCTCCAGCCTCAGAGGCATTTTATCTCTTGTTTTTATGAGTGATCTGGAAGGGCAAGTTTACAGAGAATTCCCCAAAGTTGTCGATGACATTCAGCATTTCAACATTTTCTGGTTGTGAAATATTAAGCAGACATCTATAAATTTTTCAAAGATCTTGTCATCTTTTCACTGGGAGAGATAAGAGGTCATCGGATGAAGGCTGGATGGTTCTTTACCAAGTGATCTCACAGGGAGGCATTCGCCTTGGTGAATTCACTGTGCCCGTGAGTCCTAAACTTTGTCATTGTCCTAGAGTCAAACTGCATCAAGGGCACTGACTCACACTAACCAAATTAAAATCAAAGCACATCAGAAGATGCAAACCTTATTAGTACATAATGGAAGATATTTTGATCCAATGAAAGGAATTCTCATTATTCCTGCTGGGAGACAGCTTCTTCCAAGAGAGGTCAAAATAATAACTCTGAAGTTGCATAGTAAGCATGGAATCAGAACAAAGGGAGGTGGAGAGTCTGGGAGATTTTTATCCAGGCCATGTCGGGTGTGATGAATCATTCCTACTCCTTGGTACAGAACACCTCTCTAGTAATTTAATTAAGGTTGTCTTACAGATTCAGTGTCTTCTTAGCTTGGACAATGCTGGAAAAACATAGCCAATTTTTGTTCTGTTGAGCTGTACTTTTTATGATCCAGACTGTCCTTTTATGCTCATACATTACAATACAATCGATGGGGTTTTGCCTGCTAAATAGTAACCACATTCCTGTCCTGCCTCTCTGAGACCCAGGTCACCTTGGGTGGAATAACAGGACTATTCAAATCCTTTGGCCACATATTTACAGACAGTCTCTTATTTACTCATCTAGGTTTCTAAACATTGCGTGTGGATTTTACCAGCTGAATCCTTGGAACCAAATCTTCTTTCTTTTATTTCTAACTTACTAGGGAAAATCTCACCCCTACTCTCCCAACCCCAGGTCCACAACATAATCTTTTGCTAGAAGGTTATAAAATGTGTCAGATAACTTTTTGTGTGAGCAAAGGGTTGCATTTTAGCTGGAAAAATATGTTACCTATAATATAGGGTACAGGCAGGGCATTATTTATAATCCATTATAGGCAGAGAGTACCCCTTAAAGTTTAGAAGAGGTTTTATTTAAGGACAATTCTTCTTATTTTTTTTTTGAGACCGGACTTCACTTTCTAGTTCAGACTGGAGTGCAGTGGTGTGATCTTGGCTCACTGCAGCCTCGACCTCCCAGACTCAAGCAATCATCCCACCTCAGCCTCCTAAGTAGCTGGGACTACAGGCATACTCCACCATGCCTAACTAATTTTGTTTATTTTCTGTAGACAAGGTCTTACTATCTTGCCCAGGCTGGTCTCGAACTCCTGGGGTCAAGTGATTCTCCATAAAGTAAAATTATGAAGTCAGTTTACCAAATAGGTGATGCAGGTTAAAAATATAATGGGCACACAAAGGTCTATATAAATTCTTGTCAGACCTTTATAGATGATTAAAAAGAACAATGGTGTTGGAAGGTCATCGGTAGCCTCTGAAGCTATATAAGTGTAGCCAGAGGCTCCCACTGCATAAACCCAGGTGCTATCATTAAACAGATGACACTGAGCCAGGGGGACTGTGACCCAGAGAGGAAATTTCTGCTTTGTCTCTGCCCCTCATGGGCAGTTGCAGCACAGGTATGAAAAAAAGACTCTGAGACTGAGATTTGTGTGCAGATGTTTTACTGAAAGCGTAACCCTCAAAAACATCTAAATAAGAAGAGGGAAGCAGGACAAGGCTAACGGAGAAGTTGACTGTTGTACCTTTGCTAGAGACTTCAGAGACCTACTAGGTCTTCCAGAGCTGGGATGGGCTTTTAGGATTGTCTTGTCTTGAGGCAAGGGAGTTGGGCCTTTATTAACCCCTGCCCAAGTGTTGCACAGTAAGCATGGAATCGGCAAAATCAGAGGACTGGGTGAAAAGCTTTTGTCAAGTTCCTTTCCTTGGCTGAAGGCACATCCAAGAGAGAAACTGAGGGGGGATCCTTGAGCTACAAACACTTCTAGCAGCTGGGGAAATGAGTGTCTAAGTCTGGGGCAATGCACTAGACCACCAAACCAGTAGGTACTCCCAGGCCCTGAACATTTAACTGCATCTGGTCATGCAAGTTAGGGACAAGCCCACTGTTGGGACGGAGATCTTCCTGGTCTGGTGCATTGTTTGCTAAGAGTTGGCAGTGCTGGGTAAAAGACCTCATTCCAGGATCAGAGAGAGTGATCATCTCACTGTGTAGACAATGTGGTCTTCATGCCACCAACCCCAAAATGGAGTCAACATGCAGCACTGGCTGACACATTCCCACCCTCACCCGCATACGTGATGTGGATGGCTGCTCAGAACATACAAGCAGGGCAGAAAATAGGCTTTTCAGCTGTAACTCTGATCACAGGGGACTATGTTAAAGGGAAGTTTATCATCTCACAGAGATGTGAGCAGATTGTCTTTGGTGTCTGTTCCTTGGCCCCTTCAGTATTCTGGTGCCTGATGCCCTCATTGCAGCATCTCACTCATCTCTTTCCCTCTCTTACGTCTAAATCCATTGTCGGGAAATGACATGGGATTTGTTGGCAGTAAGGTGTAGATGACTCATAATAGTTGTTTCCCTTCTCCATGAGACACTTAGCTTAAGTCTTTTGGCAATCATCTGTAATGCAATGGAGGCACTGGTCATGTTTTTGGCAGCACAAATCAGGGGAGAACAGGATTTCTGGAGAATGTGGAAGAGACTGACAGCTGCCTGCCCAGTGTTCTCTTTTCCTTTTTGCTAACAGAAAACCAGTTTTATTTTGTGTGGTCGTGAACTCAGCTAAAAGACTGCACTTCCCAGCCTTTCAAGCAGTTAGGTGCGGCCAAATTGCTGTTAAATAGCAGTCACTGGGGAAAGCTCAGAGGAAAAGGTTTTAAATCACATGGTTCCTCTGACAGGTATTACCTCTTGTTCAGCACTCTTCCCCACTTCTCCTTCCTCTTGCTTGGAACATGAATGTCATGGCTGGAGAGTCAGCAAGCATTTTGGATAATGAGGTAGCCTTGAGGACGGTGGAGCAGAAAGGAAGAAGGAGACTAGTTCTTTGAAATTTCCATAATGACTCTGTTAGAGGCATTTAAACTCAAGCAACTCCATCTCGAATAGGGGCTGGGTAAAATGAGGCTGAGACCTACTGGGCTGCATTCCCAGACAGTTAGGGCATTCTAAGTCACAGGATGAGATAAAGGTTGGCACAAGATACAGGTCATAATGACCTTGCTGATAAAACAGGTTGCAGTAAGGAAGCCGGCCAAATCCCACCAAAATCAAGATGGCCACGAGAGTGACCTCTGGTTGTCCTCACTGCTACACTCCCACCAGTGCCATGACAGTTTACAGATGCCATGGCAACATCAGGAAGTTACCCTATATGGTCTAAAGGGGGGTATGAATAATTCAGCCCTTGTTTAGCATATCATCAAGAAATAACCATAAAAATGGGCGACCAGCAGCCCTCAAGTTTGCTCTGGCCATGAAGTAGCCATTATTTTATTCCTTTACTTTCTTAATAAACTTGCTTTCACTTTACTCTATGGACTCGCCCTGAATTCTTTCTTGTGTGAGATCCAAGAAACCTCTCTTGGGGTCTGGATTGGGACCCCTTTCCTGTAATAACTCTATTAGTCCTAGCCTGCCTACTTTTTTCATGTGAGAGAGAAATGAACCATTATCCTGTTTAGATCACATATTTGGGGTCTTAGTTATATGCAGCTGAAACAAATCTTAATGAATACAGAAGGTTCTAAAAGTGAGGTGCTAGAGATAATAGAACCCAAAACATCAACCTGGCTGAACAGAGGAGGTGGGGAGGCCGATGTTTAGGATTCAGATATTGCGGCTTGAAAACCTTGCTGCCCCTGTTAAAGCTGTGGTGAAACATTTTGTCACATCTGTTGCCCACTGTACCTTGGGGACCAGAGTGTATGCTGACCAAAGTTCAAGTGCTGGGAAAATGGTAGGAAAATTACAAATTGTGGTGTGTGTTGGCCTCTCCCTGCTGCTCTCTGCAGAGTCCTAAAAGAAAGAAAGTGGCTCATAATAGAGCTAGCCACATTAAAAGCACAAATGGAAAGAAATGACAATTTCGTAAGGGAGATGCTCCTGCTTACGATCTGCAGGCTGAGTTGAATAGGAGTCTCATAATTTAAGCGTTGCACAGTTGAAAAGGCCAAATGCATTTGTACCCCAAACTGAAGCCATTATAAATAGTGGTTGTAAAATTGCTGTCTTTACAAGCGACAAGACTGATACCCTCTCACTGGAAGTTGGGAACTCACTGATAAATGTGGGATTAAAGGTATTACATTCCCATCCAAGCTCATTGTTTCAGATGGGTCAAGAAAGTGACCATTAATTTAAGAAAGCAAGACATAGCAGAGCACAGAGACCAGTAAATAAAAGATGAGACCTTTCCTGTTTAAAAGCTCTTTCTAGCCTTTGTCTTTGATTACTCTGCCTATAGCTGAATAGAAGCCAGAAGAGAGGAAGCTTGCTCAAAATTACAAAAACAAGATAATAATTATAATAAACTTAAGCGTAACCCATCAGGCTGAGCCTTTTCTTTTTTCTTTTTCTTTTTTTTTTTTTTTTTTTTTTGAGATGGCGTCTCACTCTGTCACCCAGGCTGGAGTGCAATGGTGCAATCTCAGCTCACTGCAACCTCTGCCTCCCAGGTTCAAGCGATTCTCCTGCCTCAGCCTCCTGAGTAGCTGGGACTATAGGCGCCCAGTTAATTTTTGTATTTTTAGTAGAGATGGGGTTTCACCATTTTGGTCTCGAACTCCTGACCTCAGGTGATCCACCAGCCTTGGCCTCCCAAAGTGCTGGGATTACAGGAATGAGCCACCATGCCTAGCAAGGGGCTGAGACTTTTCTACCATCAAGGCAATCTCTGGGACCCAAAACTGTACCAGAAGTAAGTGGACTATGAGAGGTATGCCGCTCCCCAAAGAGTACTCTTCAGTCCCTCCTTCAGGTGCAGTCAAGGACTTCTAGTGTTCAGGGCCAGGGCAACAGAGAATAAAGGACAAGGAGGGGAGTTCTTTCCAGAGGGCAGAACCAAGACTGCCTGATAAGCTAAATCATCAAACACACCCCTGAGATCCCCCACTGCCCGACTAAGAATCTTTGCTATTATTACCCAAAAGAATTTAATAGATTAGTGTTTCCCATTCTCCATTTTCCAGATGAAAGGTTTTGTTTCCTTGTGAAAACAAAATTGCAATTATTCCATTTCTTTTCCCTCATGGTGCTTTGGTTTTTGTGAAGAAGATAACTTGCTTTTGAACTTAGGTGTCACTGAACCACAAGAAGAAACATCCAAATTTGTTGGCGATAACTGCACACCATTCAGATATCCTGAACTTTGAGCTGGGTACAGCCATTGGATAAGAATGTGGAACTGACTCTTGAGGCAGGTGGTGACTATGTTTTACTAGGTTGGTGCAAAAGCATTGAAAGTAATGGTAAAAACTGCAATTTTACCATTAAAAGTAATGGTAAAAACTGCAATTGCTTTGCTTTTGCACCAGCCTCATATGTAGTCTTCATAGGTGGAGAGCAAACAGGCAGGTTGTGTCAGAGACAGTTGTGGCTGGTGACTCACACCATACTCTAGTACTTTGAGAGGCAGGAGGATTGTGTGAGCCCAGGAGCTTGAAACCAGCCTGAGGAACATAGTAAGACTCCGTCTCTACCAAAAAAAAAAAAAAAAAAAATTAGCCGGGCATAGTGGTGTGCGCCTGTAGTCCCAGCTACTCAGGAGGGTGAAGTGGGAGGATCTGGAGCCGGAGAGTTTAAGGCTGCAGTGAGCCATCATTGTGCCATTGCACTACAGCCTAGGGAATAGAGCCAAACCCTGTCCAACAACAACAAAAGAAAAGAGAGAACAGTTTGCTGCTCACCAATATACATTCTCCCCTTCTTTTTTTCTAACAGAAGCTGAATGTTCCTGTTTAAGAAAATGTCCCTGTTTTTTAGAGGCTATTTTTAACAAATTCCCTTACCACTAGGGGCGGCTAATGGAATCTAACTGGGGGTCATGAGAGTCTTCCAGGAAAGCTCATTAAAGAGAGGTGATTCCTCTGGGAAGGGGGCTCTTTTGCATTTTTTCTTTTTCCTTCTTCCTACCAAAAATGTGGAGATGATGGTTGGAGCTCTGCCAGTCAACTTGGACCTCAAATCAGCCTTGAGCATGAAGCCCAGTTCTGAGATGGTGAAGCAGGAAGATAGAAGGAGACTGGGTCTCTCCTAACCACACCCACATATTAGTCTTCGTTAACTGGTGTTAGTATTTTCTTTCAGGAGAGACAAAAATAAATATGTTTTATGGAAACCATGTGCCTTTTCTGTTACATACAGATTAACCTAATCCTAGCCTATACCAGTATTGAGTGGAGCTTCACACTCCAGAAGTAATTGCTTCTTTATGTTGTTACGTTACCCATCCATAGGGCGGACCTAGGTAAACTCACAGGATGAAAGCCCTGCCTTGAACTGGTCCTCTGCTCTGAGAGTGAATATTCTAAAAGCCATGTTGAGAAGAAACTAGGAAACAAGTTACATGGTGCATGACCTCTGAAACAAAGCAGAGGATGGACCCTCTAGGCCTACTGGGCAACAGAACTGTTTAGAGGCTGAATCCAAGCACACAAGAGATGGACAGACATAGGAGAGTTTGTGCTTGAACCAGCTTGCTTGAAATTGAAGGAGCCTGGTGGCTTGATCCCCTAACTCTTTATCAAAACACGGTTTCAGTTTCACTGACCAAGAGGTATAATTTCCATGGTCTAACAGAGAAAATTAGGGGGCTCTTCCAGTTTGGGTTATGACCACATGAGAATAGGAACTCTGATTTCATTTTTTTCTAGGCTGCTGGGATCCCACAATTGACAGAGGCTATATTAGTTTTCCATTGTTGTTGTAACAAATTGCCATAAATTCAGTGGTTTAAACAACACTAAGTTACTCTCTTACAGTTCCGAAGGTCAGAAATCCTAAGATGAATCACTAGGACTCTATTCCTTCTGGGGATTCTATGGCAGAAGCTGTTTCCATGCCTTTTCTAGCTTCTAAAGGCTTCCTGCATTCCTTGGCTTGTGGCCCCATTCACCATCTTCAAAATCAGCAGTGCAGCATGGCATCTTCCCATCTCTCTCTGTGTCCCTCTGCTTCCATCCTCACACGGTTTTCTGTCTAAGCCTAATTCTACAACCTCCTTCTCTAAGAATCTTTGTGACTATATTGGGCCTACTTGAATAATCTAACATAGTCTCTCCATCAAAAAAGCCTTAATTACAACAAAAAGTCCCTTTCTTCGTATAAGCTGACATCTTCACAGGTTTCAGAGATCAGGATGTGGACATCTTCGGGAGGTCATTTGTCACGCAAATACCAAGGTCAACTCAATATCCTCATGGCTGTACTTACTGGCCTGTTTCCCAGGTCCCTAAATAGTTCCCTCTGCAAGCTTACAATGTTGTCTGAATTTTTTTTGCCATTAAAGCATTTATCAAAAGACCTCTATTAAAATAAATATACTGCATGCTGTGTTAATGTATAGAGCTGTAAGTTGCTATTCAGATTCCCTGTCGACCTGCAACAATCTTAGAGAAGAGGAGAAATTGGCTCTGGGCTTATTAAATTTTATTAAGGGACAAGTTGATATGAAAAGTTGTACTGCCAGCATGAGTCTGCACAGAGCTCAGCTGTAGAGGCCCTAAGCAGGGTGGAGCTATCAGAGATCACTTCCTAACAGTGAGTTAGGTGCATAAACGCAGAGCTCAGGAAGACAAAGAGGGTATCAGGCAGAAGTATGAAAGCGGAACCTTCCTCTTTCAAGAGTGTTTAGGGATAGTACCATTGCTAAGAGCTAACATTAACTGAGCTTTTATTATATGTCAAGGTGACACAGGTAAATTATTGGTCCTCATTCTTTATATTCCCATTCAAATTCATGTTCTTGGCTATGCGATTTTGCAGTTCCTCCCAGAAAGATAGAATATAGTTCCCTGGTGTTTTATTTTTGGGCTCATCCACATGACTCGTTTGGCCAACACATTGTTACCAGATGAGAAAGAAATAGAGGACTGATGATTGTGCTTTCTTGTTCAGGATTGTTCTCTTTGCCACAGGAATATAAGAATATTCCTGCCTAGCCCACTGGCCCAAGGAGGGTGAGAGAAATATGGAGTGCACCCAATGCAATCTGCAGCTTAGAGTTGCCCCAGCTGATTGCAGACAGATGAAAAGGAATTGTTTGCTATTGCATGTGACTGAGATTTTTGGAATTATTTAGGTAAAGTTGCTTATTTTTTGAGCCAGTCGGAGACAGTTCTAAGTGTTTAGTGTTTTACATGCATTAATTAATCTAAACCACGCCTTGATCTTATAAAGTAGTTTTAGTTTTAGTCTCCCTGTTTTGCAAACAAGGAAACTAAGGCATTCATCTATTAAGGAACTTTCTCGAAGTCATGCAACTAGTAAGTGCTGGAAATGCAATTTGTATCAGTCGTATGTCCACTTAGGTCCTGACTACAAGATTTTATTGGGGCCATAGCCACAGGCATAAGGTTTCTTTCTTTCTCTGCTCTCCACTTTGTGGCCCATTTTTAATTTGTCCTAAAATGTTGGGGTTTTAAACCTTTTTCTAAATATGTAAGATGAGAAATCCACTGGGTTAAAAGCCTGGCAACCCAGGTTCTGATCTCACTGTCAATAAGAAATGAAAGATTGCCCAAATAAAAACAAATATTTTCTTTGTTGATCCATTACCCACATTTCCAAGGCCTGATCTGATGAACAATATCCTGGAAAAACAAGGACATGTGCCTAGAAGCCAACCACGATGTCCCTAAGACTGCTAGATGATGCCCAGTTGTAGGACTAGCCATGTTTGATAATTTTATAAATAGTACCTTTTTTCTTTGCTTCAAGCTCCTGAGAAAGAATGTTTTATTCTTTTGGGAAACTTGTGGAGGTTGAGTTCTCAGGAGGACAATAGAGGCCTACGAGGTAAATGGTCACCTACATGTAGAAAGAACCCCAAATGTGAAACTGAACATAGGTGCCGAAAAGTAGGATTTGCATGGGGCAAAAATTTGACAGAGACTGGAAGAGCCAAGAGCATTCCTGTTTCTAGATTTAAAAAAATAGGGGCCAATAAAATGAGTACCAAAAATAAAATTTTTAGGACTTATCAATTAAGGACAGTGAGGCTGAGGATATCATAAGAATATTTTTTAATTTTTTGTGACATGTGGCACCTACTATTTTTTGTTTGGTAGTGATTGGTAGTAAAAATCATGAAAAACAAGCTGATAATGTTATTTTGGGAAGTATCAAGAAGGTGGAGAATGAGGAAGACTATTTCTACTGCTCAATCTTGGATGATGATGATGATGATGATGATGACAGTAATGATGACATCAATCAGCATTTATTGAACACTTACTGTGTTAAGCTCTTTATAGAATGATCCAATTTAATTTTACAATGCAACCCTGTACAAGAGATACTAACATTATGTCTCTTTATACAGATGCAGGGTTTCAGACCTAGAGAGATTAAATTATTCTCCAAAGTCACAGAGGTAGTCAATGATGGAAGGAGTGTTCAAGTATAGAAAGTGTGACTTATTGATTCTTAACAAACCAACAAATAGAGAAACAGTTGAAACAGAGGAAGTGGCCATCATTTAGAAAAGGAAAGCACAGATGGACGATTCCCCTGGAATTTCTATATTGGATGCAGGGGTACACATGTTGCTGACACATGAGGAAACCTCTGATGTAGGTGAAAAGGGGTAGCATGGTAAGCCCTTGGCAGCCACATCTTGACTGGCTCAAGATGAGTATACGAGGAGCCTTGGTCTTCCATGGCCCCTGCCATATTTATCCAGCCTACCCCACGGAAAGTCTACCTTCTCTCTGACTGACACATGTCCCCTTTGCTTTTCAGAATGAACCTTCATCTGGAGCTAGGGCTGGCCATGGCAGACATAACAGGTGAGGGAAGCATTCTTCAAAGCCCCTGAACTGGAGCAGGGAGCTCTTCCCAAGACAGTAGGGGGTACCAGGGCTGCAGTAGCAAATTAACCAGAAGTGGCACAGAAAGACAGTCCTAAGGGACAAGAGATGAACATAAAAGCCAAATCTTTGGAATCAGAAAATTAAGGCCAAGCAAAGGAGATTAGAGGCAAACTGGATAGGCAGCTTGAGTAGTTGTGTTGAAGGCAGCTTGGTATTTGATGCTGGCTTTTGGGCCTGCAGGGCATTATGTGTGAATGAATTGGTCCTGCATAAAGGGGCAGGGGTAGGGTGGCCTTGCTAGACCTAGGGCTAATGCTTAAGCTCTACTTAGTTTGATGGGGGTCTAAACATGGTATTCAGAGCTTGTCAATCCCTCCTTCAGGAAACCTGGTCCTTAAACAACTAGCTGCTAGTGGAATCCAACCCCCCAAACGAGCTGGCCATCAGAAACCACCATACGGTCATTTTGTCTGATCATGAGAGTCTCCTATAGTTTACATTTCCACTGCAGACTCTTTTAATGAATACCATCAGTACCTAAGCCCCAGACACCAGCACAAGTCCACGTGACACCTGGCTCTTCCCATCACTCACCCATTGCCTAGGCCTAGTTGTCTTGTCACATCAGTCCTGCTTGGCTCCATTTCTGTCACCTTCAGTCATAGGCATGTCCTATGAGCACAAGGAAATCTTCCCAGGATGACGGACACTTCTTTAAGAGGAATTGAAGTTGACAGAATTCACTGCTGCCCGAGGTACCATTTTTTGCCTTTTCTCGCTCAAATTACTTTTTCACCCTTTCCTTCTCTGGCTTGTATTATAAGAAGCTGACTCATGAAAACTAAATTTTCTAGCCTTTCTGAATCTGTTGAGTGCAGCAAATGGGAGTTATTGGTAGGAGGCCTGGGGATAAACGGAAGGAAGCAGCCAGGGAATTTCTCTCCTCTCCTCCCTCTGCTTTGGGTGCATCTCTGGAAGTGACTTTGATTCCTCCATGGTTCCAGCTACCTTTGGACAATCTCTCTCCATGGTCTCAGCTCTTACAGGCAACCCTAGATATAGGCCCAGCTTTTACTGAGTAGCTCCTAAGCTCTGGTAACACCATCTCCTCCCTGAGTTTCTCCAGCCCTAGAAGTGGTAACAGTCTCCTGCTATTGCCAAATCTCTGAGTTGCCTCACAATCCCTTCCTTGAAGTTTCAACTCCTCCAATATTTTTATAACTATCTCCCCATATTAAAGCTGGCTGAAAAGTGCCCGACACACCAAAAAGCAAATTCAATGGAATTGCTGATTTCACCCCAGGCTGGGTCCTGATGCTGCAGCTGGGTGGCCAGGGGGCTGAATGGGGTAATGAGAGGCTCCCAAGGTAACAGTCACTAACTTCTACAGATTGCCCTGGGTTCCCTACTGCCCTGGAGACCAGACCTACCCCGACCAGAATTTCCCAAGAGGAGGCCAGTCTGAGTCACCTTCCATTTGTATAAGTGGTCTAGAAAGGCCTTGTTTTCAGGATTTTTCTTGTTAAGATGCAAATGCTGTCATAAAATATCTTCATCACAATAAAAATGCAAAGTACAAAGTTGCTGTTCTGTACCACATCACAGAGGGATGCGGAGACATTATTCAAATGTGCACAGGACAATTGCTGCACATGCACTCGCAGGCTGACGGGGACTTAAAAATAGCACATTCCATTAAAAGAAAGAAAAAAAAAAACTCTTTGGTCACAAAATAAGTGACTGTTCTCTTTGTCCCTTTTTTCTACAGACAGCAGCCCCCTCACCAGACTCTCTGCAGAGTTACAGTTTTCCAGGAAATGTTAGGGACCAGCAGGACACAGTTAAAAGGGGGACCCAGGGCAAGAGAAAGGGACAGGAGAGCTTAGGACCACCTCCATCCTCCCACCGCCTGCTGTCTCCCCATCCCCCTGCATAATTTACCTGCCATTGCTATGGGGCATTACCTGGGATTGCTGGCTTTCTGAAGAAATGCAGCAGTATTGGAAAGGGAGATTAACCAGAATACTTTGCAAGAATTTCAAGTTGTCAATAACCAGTGTTGTTTTTTAACTTATCCATTTATATTACAGATGAGGAACTCAGACCCAGAAGAACCAAGTGACTTGCCAAAAGTCCTTCAGCTGTTTCAGCAGAGCAAGAACTAGGGTTCCCAGTGCAGTTTTCTTTACACTCCAATTTAGTAGAGGCATGAGTCACATGGGGACATTTTGGCTCCTGATAGACCACAGACAAAATAGTGGTCCCCTAAGATTATAATGGAACTGCCCTATATAGGTGTACTAATTTTTACCTTTTACACCATATTTTTACTGTATCTTCATTTATTTATTTAGTTAGTTAGTTTTTGAGACAGATTTTTGCTCTTGTTGCCCAGGCTGGAGTGCAATGGCTCAATCTCAGCTCACTGCAACCTCTGCCTCCCAGGTTCAAGCAATTATCCTGCCTCAGCCTCCCAAGTAGCTGGGATTACAGGCACCCACCACCACACCCAGCTAATTTTTTGTATTTTTAGTAGAGATGGGGTTTCACCATGTTGGCCTAGCTTGTCTCAAACTCCTGACCTCAGGTGGTCCACCCACCCAGCCTCCCAAAGTGCTGGGACTACAGGCATGAGCCACCTTGCATGGCCTACTGTATCTTTTGTATGTTTAGGTATATTTAGATGCAAAAATACCAATGTGTTACAATTGCCTGGGGTATTCAGTACAGTACATGCTGTACAGGTTTGTAGCCTAAGAGCAGTAGGCTAGACCATGTAGCCTAGGAGTGCAATGGGCTGCAGCATCCAGACTTAAGTAAGTACACTCCGTGATGTTTACACGATGACAAAATGGCCTAACGACACATTTCTCAGAAGGCATCCCCTTCTTTAAGTGACTCATGACTACACAGTGTTCAGTCAAAGAAAGGGCAGGTCTAATAACTTGAATTTAAGATCTTCATCCCCAAGCCAGCCTCATAAGAAGGCTGCCACTCAGGAGCTGATGTGGTGGAGTGAACAGAGAATCAGATACACATTGAGGAATCCTAATGCCAGTCCATCCTGGCTAGTGCTAGATGATGCAATGGGGGTAAGTCATAAAACCTCTCTGAACGTCATTTTCCTCAGCAGAAAACTGGCATAAAGTCACCCACCATAACCACCTCATAGGGTGTTATGCTGCTAAAACAGGTCAATATGTAGAAAAATGTGGAAATTATGATGTTTGCAGATGTTAGGGAAAAGTAGGGATCAGTACACTGTTTCTGAGGGACCAGATAATAAAATGTTAGGTTTTCAGGCCAAATACAGTCTCTATTGCAGCTGTGCAAGCCTGTCGTCGTAGCACAAAATTAGCAAGAGACAATCCCTAAATGAACAAATGTGGCTGTGTTTCAATAAAACTTTATTGATAAAACAGGCAGCAGATTAAATTTCGCCTGCGGGCCACAGGTTGCTCACCCCTGGGTTAAAGCCACTCATTTTGCTTAGTGCTTGTTCACTGGAAAAGCCTCCCTGCCTCCTCTACCATCTCCCTTCCCTAAACTCAGGGCTTGATGACTCAGCCCAAGCCTTATTTTTGGTGCATCAGCTTTTTAAAGCAAAACACAGCTCACTGGAGGGGTTTAAGACACATAGTCATCTGCACCAGTAGAAAAAAAAAGCTAAAAGTACATTTATAGCCACAGTCACAGCCGTCCTTCTCCATGAATATGTTTAAGTCCGCATTTAGACACACAGCTGCAGACATAAAGTAATATAGAAAAAGGAACGGAGCTGTGGATTTCATTGAGGCTGAAATAGAGGACTAGATAGAGGCATAAAAAACAACATTTTTACTTCCCAGCCCTAACTTTTGAAAGCACATTCACATTTATTTTCACTTATCATGTTGAGATTGTGAGGGAGTTTTGACAGATTTGAGAGGAAGCAGGTACTTTACCTGCTGTCAGGAATCTGGCCGGTGGCAGAGCCCAGGCTCAAACAAGCCCAGGTGCTCATCTTTATGAACCCATCTGAGCACTCTGTTCTCAGCCCAAGAACAGGCACAGCCCCAAGCCCTGGGCTTGGCCACAGAGTGGCCTTTTGCAGTGGTTATGCTCCTTACTGACTCCTTGCCACAGTATCATAAAGTCAGTCTTCTTTGGGGATATTACATTATCCTCCCCTTGATTAAAATGATGTCTGTTACCTCAAAACAAAGAGTATTTTCAGCCAGGTGCTGTGGTTCATGCCTGTAATCCCAGCACTTTGGGAGGCTGAGGCGTGCAGATCACTTGAGGCCAGGAGTTGGAGACCAACCTGGCCAACATGGCAAAATCCTGTCTCTACTAAAAATACAAAATAATTAGCCAGGTGCAGTGGTGCACAGCTGTAGTCCCAGCTACTCAGGAGGCTGATTCAGGAGAATCGCTTGAACCTTGGAGGCAGGGGTTACAGTGAGCCAAGAACGAACCACTGCACTCTAGCCTGGGTGACAGAGAAAGACACTGTCTCAAAAAATAATAATAATAATAATTTTGAAAACAGAAAACCCAGTATGTTAAATATTCTGGGATCAGTGGAAGACTACAGCAAGTCATCCTCAAAAAGTACTGAAATTGGACAGTGCTGGCTTGATCATTTCTTGGGCTATGGATAGGTTAACCATCTCTGAGTGAGCTAAATTCAAGATGCTCCTCAGGCAAAAAGAAGGACGTTAGATGAGTCTTTGATACCATTGAAATCTATGGTAGCAAAGGGACCACCAGCCTTGAAACAGAAGAGGACAGCATCTGCAGCAGGCTTTGGCAGGAGAAGAAACACAGCCTGGATGCTGACTGTATCTTAGAAGAGTGAAGAAGCTTTGCGGTGGGGTTGGTGCGACTAAGCCAAGAACCTGCTGAAGATGTCATAGCACACAGAGCACCAGAAATGCCGATTGCACTTTGATGGCTGAACCACACAACCCACCTGTGGGAGAAGAAATTGCTTGGAAGGCAAGTGCAGGATCGTCTCAGCCCCAGGTAAAAAGCACGGGACCACCTAAAACTGAGGTCTTGGCACAGGCAGCCAGATGTTGAGGGACCACCTTGGGAGTCAAACAAAAGTAAAGATCGGAAAGGTTCTCAAAAGCGCCAAGACGTGCAGCTGCAATGCTAACATAATATCCACTCTATAGTAAGCTATATCCAGCTGATACCAGCCTGAGTTGAAGTCTGAACTGGGATGTATGGAGAAGGGAGGACAGGCTGAGCCCAATTTCGATAAGCCTGTGGAAAATACACATTTGTGGGAATCAACTGAATTTGAATACAAAGTTTGTCAAGCATTATTTGTCCTTGGAATTTCTCATGATTATAATTCTCTCAGTATTTGCTACTTTACTTAAAACCTGTGGTTTACATGGATTTAATCCCTGCTTAGAGCAGACAGAATTTTTTGATTTGACAGCTGAAATCATTTTTCTTTAGGGACATTGTAATATATTATGATTCTTGAAGAACATTACTGTTTGGGAACGCCTAGGATAAAACAGATCTTTACGACTTGTGCAAGCCCTCGTAATACTGTTTCTCTGAAAAGATGCTCTGAACAACCGATTTATAAATGGCTACTGTCTAAGAGGTATATTTTTCAGTTTGGGACTGCTGGTTTATGCAGAGGGCAGTGTGTGTGTGTGTGTGTGTGTGTGTGTGTGTGTGTTCAGTGTCTTCTAAACCCTCTGACTGTCCGGTAAAATGAACACCCACTCTTTGCAAAGCTTGATCCTCAAGTCATTGTTTTTGTTTTTTTTAAAAAAGCCCTCATATGAATTTATTTACTTATGCCCACACCCTATCAGATGAGAAGTTGTTTAGCAGAAGCAAATGTACCTAGCAGCACCTTCTGCTCTCAGCCCATTGTGTCCCCTGAAAAAATCTGCCCATGGGCTTGATCTCTACTGTGTGGAGTAAACAGAATCACTGAAGCTATATTTCTCTTCTATTCTAAACAGCAGCAGAAAGGAATGGGGGAGAAGAGGGCCCACGCAGTTATTGCCTGATCGTACTCACAGTCAGGGGCTTGGAAGCCCCCACAGGGAAGTGAGTGGAGGCCTTCAGTGCACATCCGCACAGCCACACCCTCCCACCTCAGTCAGGTCAATTTGAGCAACCACCCATCAGCTCAACGGCTCTCAATTCAGTGGGTCTGAAAGAAAGGTCTGACCAGCAGGTTTTATCCCCACCCCATCTCATAATTGAGAATCTCTGCTTCCAGGAGGCAAAGGGAAGCAGGGGGAGGAAAGCATGTCCTCAGAAATAAGAATAAACAAAGAAAGAGAAAAGAAAGGAAGAAAAGGGCTATTCAACTTCTTTCTTCTAACGATGAGTCCCACAGGAAGATAGATGCTGGGAATTAAAGTCGTCCTCCCGGCCCTCTGGGTCTCAGTCTAGACGTGCAGAATCACTTTTGCCAGGTTCTGCTATATCTCTAGGACAATCAGGGCTTCTGGGGAGAAATTATTTTTCCAAACAGGACTCTACAGAATATTAAAATATACAAACATTAGGCATGCTGGAAGGTTTTACTTCCTGTATCAAGGGCCTGAGGTAAAGTAGCGTGATTTGTAAAGGTATCCCAGCTCAGAAAGGGGCTAAGAGAAATTGGTGGATCGATCCCTGGGGCAAAATCAAGTGATGTAAGCTGATTTGCTGAGAGATAGGATGATTCTGTATGTTCAGGAGGCCAAAGCTGGGAAGAGAGGCTGAAAGAACAAGATCACCTGAAAGATCAAGATCGCCCATCCACAGAGTTCACGATACCTGTGGTGTAATAGAAAATATATGGAACTTGAAGTGAGAACTCATGCAAGTGAGTCCCCACTGCGCCACTAGTACATAATATTAACAGTTACACGACCTCAGAATGACTTTCATACTTTCTGAAACTCAATTTCTTCACTCACCTATACCTTAGAGATCATAACACTATGAAGATAACACAAGTTAGCTTCAAAGTATTTTACAATAATTAAATGAGAAAATGCATGAAAAACTGTGAAAAATGCAAAGTGCAATGCAAATAAAAAGTTTGTATACATTTTAACACTGTTTTTAATGGACTTAAGCAAGCCAGGTGTTAGTAAGGCACTGATTTCCAGCCTTGAAAAATGAATTCTGAATAAGGTTCTTATTAAAACTTGGCTATTATAGGTATTTGTTATACAGAAAAAATATATATATATATTATTGTGGTGAATTCTTTTTAGTTAGTTACATTCCATAGTGTTGCTTTTTGGATACTTAGCCTACAAATTGACAAATACACTATTGTTCTAATTTAATTAGACTTGGGACAATATTTTTAGCACAGAATGACTTTCTAATTTGTAAATTTACATTTGGGTTTTTAAAATTGGTATGGGTGAGTAATAATAATCTTTCATAGTTATATAGCATTTCAGAGTTTACCAAACACTCTCACATTTTAACTCACCTTATTCTGTCAAAAACTCTGGGAAGCATCATTTCACAGATGCTAAAGTTAAGACACAGAGAGGATGTGACTCTCCCAAAGTCACAAAGTAAGTGACCAGAACCCATAACAGCCAGGCCCCTTTCCATTGCATAACAGTACCTGTCCCTAATCCCAGGGCCCTCATACCACAACCCTAACCTTACCCCACACTGGAAAGCACTAGAGGCTACTCAGGGCCAGCGCTATAATTGATGGTTTTGTGACCTCATAAATTTGCTGAATCACTACCATTCAGGTACCTGGAATTCTAGATCTGTCTGGATAAATATTTACTTCCCAAGGCAGTTTCTCAACACCAAGCTCTCTGGAACAGAAAGGCATTTTTTAAAACGTGATTCTACAACACTTTCCCTGGGGTCAAAATCATCCTGAACCTGGTTACAGATAACTTATTTTCCTCTTGGTGGTTTGTATAGTCCAGTCATAGAGGTAAGAGAGAGAACAGCCAACGTTGCGGCCACTTTGTCTTTTACCACCTAACCTTGGAAAGGACATATCGTTATCTCTGTTGCGTTCCACTGGTGTCACAGAACAACCTTGGTACACCTTGGGAGGGAACCACAAGAGGGTATGACAACCAGGAGTCGAGAATGACAGGAGCATTCTTATTTTATTTATTTATTTATTTATTTTTTTGAGACAGAGTCTCATTCAGTCACCTAGGCTGGAGTGCAGTGGCACGATCTTGGCACACTGCAACCTCCACCTCCTGGGTTCTAGCAATTCTCCTGCCTCAGCCTCCCAAGTAGCCGGGATTACAGGTGTGTGCCACCACCACGCCTGGCTAATTTTTGTATTTTTAGTAGAGACAGGGTTTCATTATGTTGGCTAAGCTGGACTCAAACTCCTGACCTCAGGTGATGCGCTTGCCTCAGCCTCCCAGAGTGCTGGGATTACAGGCGTGAGCCACCATGCCCAGCTGATGGGGGCATTCTTAGTGGCTGGCTTCCACACATCGGCAGGGCTGGAGTAACAGTAACTTCTTGGATGTTACTCAGGCCATGTATTAGTCCTTTTTCATGCTGCTGACAAAGACATACCTGAAACTGGATAATTTATAAAGAAGAAAAGGTTTAATGGACTTACAGTTCCATGTGGCTAGGGAGGCCTCACAATCATGGTGGAAGGTGAAAGGCACATCTCACATGGTGGCAGGCAAGAGAGAAAGGGAAACAAGAGAAAGGATTTTCCCCTTATAAAACCATCAGATCTCATGAGACTTACTCACTACCACCAGAACAGTAGTTGGGGGAAATCACCCCCATTATTCAATTATCTCCCACTGGGTCCCTCCCACAACACGTGGGAATTATGGGGAGCTACAATTCAAGATAAGATTTAGGTGAGGACACAACCAATCTATATCAGGCCACAACAGGGGAGATGCTACTGGGGGAGAAATGATGATTTCGTCCAGATCCCAAGAAATCAGCAAGCATTGCAGCTCTCCTCCTTCTGCTACAGCTAGGAAGAATCAGAGAAAAGTTCTGCAAAGAAGGCCCCACATGCCCACAGGGAACAGTGAAATCATTCACCACATGTCTAAGGCAGCAGTGTTATAAACCTGAGAAGCAGAGGCCCCCGACAATCTGACAGTCTTGGTGAGAGATTATAGCCACAGATGGTGTGGGGATCGCTCTTGCTGGAGGCTGGAAACAGAGCTGGTATTGTGAAGTTGCAAACTGGCTGATTTGGTCATATACAACTCACAGGTTCTTTCTGGTAGATAACAGTAGTCACCAAAATGTTTGAGTTGGGTGAGGAGTAGCTATAGCTCTGCAGTCTTGCTACAAGATTATAATGAAAACAAGTCTCAGACTGAAATCTTTTCCATGTTTGGGCATTTACTAAATAAACATTTGTTAGCTAATAGGCATAAAACAATCCTTACACCTAGGTCATTCAGCCAATCCTGTGTAAAATTCTCACTTAATGCAGATAGAAAATAATATTCTAAAGATGGGATTCTTTTATCATGAGAATAAGTATTGCATAACAGTGTCTTCTGACTAATAGCTGGACACTAGACTGTGCAATATCTGGCCATTGCACAGTACCCCAAGTGTTATCAAACTCCAAGTGTTATCCCTTCCAGGAAAGTTGCAAAGCTGATTAGATGTTCATGCAAAAGTGAGAAGACCCTCTGCAATATTCTAGTCATGACATGCAGTTTGAATACCACTAATCTCAACTATGAGAACCCATATTTAATATTCATCATGCTAATTCCTAAAGCCTCTGATGTTGGCAGGAGATAAAGATAGCTAAAGCACTTGTATTATTCATGTACTAATATGACTTCATATTTATAAAGCATTTAGCCCAGTGCCTGTCATAAAGTAAACACTACGTGTTTGTTCAGCATAAATTAAAAAAAAAAAAAAAAGAAAAAGAAAAGAGGAGCTACCTCTAGAGTAGGCCGGCCTGCAATGCTAACAGTGGGAATTCCAGAATAAGGCGACTAACTGACTGCCCCACTACAGAGTGTTAAATAACACACAAATAAGATCGCACTGTTCTGGCCGATGTGATTTTAAGTGAATTACAGAATCCAGGGAGGTGCTAGTAGTCTCAACAAGATAACCAAAGATCAGATGTGATTTAGAAGTGATGAGCTGCATCTCAGCAAATGCTAAGACAGGATGAGGATAGATGCAGACCTGGCTCCTGAGAAGTCTCCCTGAAAGTCTGCAGAAAATAATGAGCCTGACAAGATAAAGATTGCTGGAAAGTAACTAAATTAAGTTCTCCGCTCCAATAGCTTTAGGAAAAACTGCAATAATTGCTCTCCACATAAACCTCTTTCTTAAGTGTTTTCAGATTCTAAAATGTTATCAGTCATCACCTTAGTGGTGTGCTCCCTCTTACCCTCTGTATCCCACAGCTCAAGTACATCCTGATCTAAAGGCCATGTGCTTCATCAGCTTTTAATTTCCATGCCATCACCCCAAATCTTGTGTTATAACTCCTCTAGTTGTGGTGAGCCGAGATTGCACCATTGAACTCCATCCTGGGCAACAAGAGTGAAACTCAATAAAATAAAATAAAATATAACCCCTCTACTGAGTTTTAGAAGTGAGTATTTACATCCTTCATGCCCTCGAAATATGCTCCCCAAATAAATCCTCTTTGCCCCCTATCTCTATGGTAATCACAAGTCTCTCCCCCCCAGTGACAGCAGCTGTGTCTAAACCACCCATCTGCTGTCTTTCTGGTGCTCTGCCATATTCTGCCTCATGCCCACTTGCGAGTGTATCACATTTCTATTTAGAAACATTCTGCCTACCCTGGTTATTTTTGGCTACTTATCAGTGTGTACCTCATTAGCAGTCAATGGAGCTGCTGAACCGCCGCGCCCCTAACATGCTATCATCCGTAGCTGGGCCAGTATGGGTAAAAGTTGCAAAACAGAGCGGGTAAGTGAAAAGTCTCTGGTGGCTGATGCATTGCCCTATGGGGATGGGGTGGTGGGGTGGTGATGAGGTGTCAGGGCAAAGGGAGGAGATACGAAGTGTGAGTATGGGGAGCTGTGGTTACTTGTCAACAGAATGGAGACTCACAGAGGACTGTATACACCAAGCCAATTTTTAAAAATTGAGGTAAAATTCACGTAACATAAACTTGACCATTTTTAAGAGGACAATTTTAGTATACTCACAATGCTGTGCAGCCAACCATCATCCCTATCTAGTTGCAAAACATTGCATCAACACCTCCACCAAAAATCCCATACTTATTAAGCAGTCAGTTCCCATTTCTTCCTCCCTCTACCACTAAGCAACCACTGCTCTGCATTCTGTTTCTATGGATTTACCTATTCTATACATTTCATATAGATGGCATCAAACAATATGTGGTTTTCTGTGTCTGGCTTCCTTCACTGAGCATAGTATTTTCAAAGTTCTTCCATATTATAGCATGTACCACAACTTTACTCTTTTTTATGGCTGAATAATACTCGGTTATACTTATATACCACATTTTGTTTACTTATATATCTGTTGATGAACATTTGGGTTGTTTTTACCTTTGGCTATTGTGAACTATGCTGCTAGGAGTATTCCTGTAAAAATATTTGCTTGAGTACCTGTTTTCAATTCTTTTGAGCATATACCAAGTGTGGATAAATTAGCAACAATGAGGAGGGAGCCCCAAGGTAGGGAAGAAGAATTGTTCTGAGAGACAACTAACCACGAACAACTCTCTGGCACAACATCCTGTTCCCAAATAACTCTCTCAGAAACTAGCCCCAGCAGCATGATGTTATCTGCATGTAGCATCTCTAGCACAACCCTGTAAAACTTCCCTCAAGCCCCTGCCTCTTGGCAGACAGCCCCTTCTCTGCTGTGCTGCCCCTTGCACTCTCACAACATATTTTGTACTTTCTCTAATAAAACTGCCTTTCTTTGCCCATGACTGTCTTGGTAAGTTCTTTTGCCTCCCATGATGCCAGCTCCAGCCACCCACACCTGGAACACCAAGGATTGGAATTGTTGGGTCATATGATAATTCTATGTTTAAGTTTTTGAGGGACCACCAAACTGTTTTCCATGATAGTTGCACCATTTTACACTCCTACCAGCAATGTATGAGAGTTCCTATTCTTCCACATCATTGCTAACAGTCGTTATTTCCTGAGTTTTAGTGTTTGTTTGTTGTTGTTATTTTTTGTTATTATAGCCATCCTAGTGGGTGTGAAGTGGTATTTCATGTGGGAATTTGTATTACCCTAATAAGTAATTATGTTGAGCATTTTTTCATGTGTTTATTGGCCATTGGTATATCTTTTCTGAAAAAAATGTCCATTCAGATCTGTTGCTGACTTGTTTTTGAGTTTCATGGTTGTGTTAGGTTTCATTGTTGTATTATGTTGTGTTCACTTGAGTGTGTAGATTATGTTGGACAGTTGTATTAGTCCATTCTTGCATTGCTATAAAGAAATACCTGAGATTGGGTAATTTATAAAGAAAAGAGTTTTAATTGGCTTATGGTTCTGCAGGCTGTACAGGAAGTATAGTGCCATCTGCTTCGGGAGAGGCCTCAGGAAACTTCCAATCATGATGGAAGGCAAAGGGGGAGCAGGCATATCATATGGCAAAGGCAGGAGCAAGAGAGAGAGAGAGGGGGTCACACACTTTCAAACAACCAGATCTTGTGAGAATTCACTCACTATCACAAGGACAGCACCAAGGGGATGGTGCTAAATCATTCATTAGAAATCCACCCCCATAATCCAATCACCTCCCACCAGGCCCCACCTCCAACATTGGGAATTACAATTCAACATGAGATTTGGGTGGGGACATAGATCCCAACTGTATCAATAGTATTGACACCTTAACAATATTAAGTCTTCCAATCCATGAAAACAGGATGTCTTTTCTTTTATTTGTATCATCTTTAAATTCTTTTAGCAATGCTTTGTAGTTTTCAGTGTACACGTTTCCTACCTCATTGGTTAAATTTATTCCTATGTATCTTATCCTTTTGGATGCTGTTATAAATGAAATTGTATATTTTATTAATCTCCGTTTTCAGACAGTTCATTCCTCGTATATAAACGACAACTAATCTCTATGCCTTGATCTTGTACCATGCAACTTTGCTTATTACCTTTATTAATTTTTGTGAATTATTTAGAATTTTCCCTATATGGGATCATGTCATCTGCATACAGACCCTAATATCACCCTTGTAAATAACTCAGATCCAGACACTGAGTATGATCTCACAAACTCTGTCAACACTACATCCATTTTCTGAGAATAAGATGATACAGGTGGTGATTCTGATGAGAAAGAGAAAAGTGTGAATCAGTGGGTGTAACTGACAGCCTATGTACCCAGGCACACACTAAGCATTATGCAGCATAACCCCCACTCTCAGGAATAGTTTATGCCCTTATTTTCTTCTTTCCCCAGTTTTCAGCCTATTTAAATTCTAGTCTCCATTCAACACTCAACTCATTGTTGGCCTTGTTTCTGAATTTCTGAGCTTCCTGCATTGAGCACTCAATGAACTTTTCCTTCTCTGGACTAATGTTATATTTGTTATCTTTACCATGAAATCTAGTACTTGACTATTATGTATTTGTGCATTAATTTTTATGGTCTCGAATTGCTCTCATGTATTTCACCTGCAGGGATCACATGTGGAAATTCTCATGTGTGACTTGCCTTACCAGCTATTTGTAAAAGAATATACCAGCTTTTGTACTAAGAGGTGTTACAGTTTCCTGGTTGAGAGCAAGGTTTCTGTAAACAGCCTCTAGAGTTGAGTCCTTGCTCTACCTCTTACTAGCTTTGGCACCACAGGCAAACTGCTCAATATCTCTTTGCCTCTGTTTTCTTATCTGTAATCAGGAATAACAATACCTACAAGAAAAGGTCATTGTATAGGTTAAATGAGTTAATATACATAAAACATTTATAGCACTGCTGGACATGTAACCAGTTTTTAAATTTATAATTATTGAAAATTATAATTATAAATATTGCCTATTTAATAAAAATTTAATTGAACACCTACTACATATCAGACATATAGGAAAGAGAGAACTTCTAAAATGTGAAAGGAAAAAGAAGTGAGGAAGCCAGCGATAACTGAATATGGCTTTGCGGCATTTTGCAGACCAGGTTAAAGATTCTGGCTATTATTCTCTGAGAAGTTAACAGGAAAGTTGAAAATGGGGTAGCAAACCAGTTCACTTTAAAAATAAAAAACTTTCAAAACTAAATAAAGCTATCACAAGAAAAGAAAATTGGAGATCACTATCTTTTATGATTATAGACATAACAATTCTCAACAATATACTAGATAATGGAATCTAGAAATATGTAAAAAAGACTTATACACCGTGACCAAGTTGGATTTATCCTAATAATGAAGATTGGCTCAATATCCAAAAATCAATAAATGTAATGTATCATATAAATTGGATAAAGGACAAAATCCACAATGATCATCTGAGGTGCCAAAAAAGTATTTGACAAAAATCTAACACCCTTTCGTGATAAAAACAACAGCCCTCTATAAGTAGGAATAGAAGAGAACTACCTCAAACTGATAAAGTCTATGTATGAGAAACTCACAGATGACATCATACTTGAATGAAAGAGCGAATGCTTTCCCCCTATAATCAGTAACAAAACAAGGATGTTTACTCTCAATACTTCCATTCAACGTTGTACTGGAAGTTCTAGCCTGGGAAGCTTGGCAATAAAATCAGACAAAAAAGTAAAACTACCTCCATTTGCATATGATATGAACTTGTATATTTAAAAATCCTAAGGAATCCATACAATACCTATCAGAATTTATAAATGTGTTCATCAAATTTGAAAGATATAAGATCAACATACAGAAATCAAATTGTATTTCTTTACCTTAGCAACAAACAATTCAAAAATGAAATTTTAAAAAGATTCAATTTACAATAGCATCCAAAATATTAAAAAGTAAAACTACCTCCATTTGCTATGATATGAACTTGTATATTTAAAAATCCTAAGGAATCCATCCAATACCTATTAGAATTTATAAATATGTTCATCAAATTTGAAAGATAGAAGATCAACATACAGAAATCAAATTGTATTTCTTTACCTTAGCAACAAACAATTCAAAAATGAAATTTTAAAAAGATTTAATTTACAATAGCATCCAAAATATTAGAAATAAATTTAACAAAAGATCTATAAGATTTTACTCTGAAAACAATAAAATTGCTGTAATACATGAAAGATGTAAATAAACGGAAAGGCTTCCCATGTCCATGAGTTGAAAGACTTCCTATCGTTAAATGGTAATACTTCCCAAGTTTATCTGTAGATCCAATTCAACACCAGTTAAAATTCCAAATTTTTTTTTGCAGAAAATGACAAGTTATCTTAATATTCATATGACAATTCAAGAGGCCCAGACTAGCCAAAATAATCTTGAAACAGAAGAACAAAATTAAAGGATTCATACTTCCTACACTATACTGAATGCTTATGTCTTCCTCAAATTCATACATTGATGTCCTGATCACTAAGATAATAGTATCAGATGGAGCCTTTGAGAGGTGATTAGGTTATGAAGCAGAGTCCTCCTGGATGAGATTAGCAGCCTTATAAAAGATACCCCAGAGAGCTCCCTTGCCCCTTCCACAATGTGTGGTTACAGGGAGAAGGCTGCTATCTATAAGAAATCCAGCCATTACCAAACACTGAATCTGCTGGCACGTTGGATTTCCAAGGCTCTGGGACTGTGAGAAATAAACCTGTGTTTTTTATTAGGCACTCAATCTATGATATTTTGTTAAAGTAACTCAACAGACTAAAAAAACTTCCCAATGTCAACATTAACACAAACATACAGTAATCAAAATTGTGTGGTGTTGGCGTAAGTATAGACATATAGAGTAACAAAATAGAATTGGGAGTTCAGAAATGAGCCCTTACATTTACAGTTAGTTGATTTGCAGCAAGGGTGACAAATTAATTCAATGGTAAAAAGAATAGTTATTTTAAATAAATTGTGCTCCAATAGGTAGACACAACAATGCAAAAGAATGAAGTCAAATCCCTTCCTCACACCATAAACAAAAATAACTCAAAATGGGTCATAGACATACATGTAGGAGCTAAAGCTATACAAGTTTTCTAAGAAAACATAGCAGTAAAACTTTGTGATATTGGGTCAGTCAAAGCCAGCTTAGACAAAAGCACAAGTGACCAAAAAAAAAAAAAAAATGGATAAGTTAGTAATACTTTTGTGCTTCAAATGACATAATGAAGAAAGTAAAAAAGCAACTCAGAGAATGGGAGAAATTATTTGCAAATTATATATATATATACACACACCTTATATATAAAACTTATATATATGTGGATATATATACAACATATATACACACACACACACACACACACACACCCCTTATATATATAAGCAAGAGAATCACTTGAACCCAGGAGGCAGAGGTTGCAGTGAGCCAAGATTGTGCCTTTGCACTCCAACCTGGGCGACCTTAAATACATATATATATCTTATATATATACACACACACACACACACATATATATATAAAATAAGGGACTTATATTTAGAATAATAAAGAACTCCTACAACTCAACAAGAAAAAGACAACCCAATTCTAGAAGATTGGGTGGATAACCATACAAGCCAGTCATCTTTATGAGAGGCTGAGAAAAACAGTACTAAATAACACCAGTTGGAATCAGCAACATAGAGAACTCTGGTGGTGATGGGTATGGAAGTCATCATGAACTGTATAGGTTTTTAATAGCATGAACTGTACAGGTTTTTAAGAAAAAGGGAATGGAGATGACAACTAAAACAAATTCTTCCAATGGGAAGAGAAATAGAATCAACAAAGACTGTGACCAGCAATTTGAAAAGTCATTGACAACTTTTCCAAGAATTTAGATGGAGAAGAAGCTTGCATCTGTTAATGGTAATTAGGTTAAGGATTATCCCTCAGGTATTTTAAAAAATTCTCTCCTACTAGCTGCATTACATCACTACTGTACTATGTCATGTGAACTAAAATGATGTGTTTCTATGTCTAGGTCTCCATCTGAAATGAAATTGTTCCTACTCATAGAGCAATTACATAGTAGATGTGGATGATAGGTTTCTGCTGGGATTAGGCATAACAAATTGATTATCAATTACATCAGGCCATACTGGTGTGTTAAAGAAAAAGATGTCTCAAGTCATCAAATGAGCTTCCAACCTACTCAGGCCTGCATTTTTCTTCCCTTTGTTCTTTATCTTCAGTGTTTTTTTTTCTAAGATTCTACATTTTCCTAATTAATCTGCATTTTATTTATTTCTGAATATTTTAGGCCCAAAGACAAAAGATATTTCTGAATATTTTTAATAGAGGTGCTGAGATTCTTTGTTTTCCATCCTTTTAGATATAGAATTTATATAATGTTGGTATTTATATCATATTGATGCCAGGCATTTGGGAAGAAATACAGGTAACAGTATCAGATGTAGGTAATAGTATCTTGGGAGCAGCACCTTAAAAAGCTGAATAATTTTGTAGTATTTATGAGCTGTTGCTGCCTATTGCAAGTCTGTAAGAGCCAGCAAGGAAAAGACACAGTCTCTATATTGAGACCTTCAAGGATAAAACATCTTTAATTGCATAGGTAAATATGATATTTGTACATTTCCTTTCTTTCACCGCTTGGAATGAAGATTCACTTGTCATAAGATTTTTTTTTTTTTTTTGGTCTGCAGAAAGACATTGAAGTGGAGATTGTGAAAATACTGTGAAACGAGGAACAAATATTAGCCCACATAAAGCTTTGACATATTGTATTATTTTGACTTGAACATTAGACAACAAATTGCTGGCTCCCATAATGTCCATGGATAGCATGACGACAATAAGCTTGCTAGTGTTTGGTAATACTCCAAAACGCTGAAACCCTACGGCAGCTGTCACTACTGTGAATGGAGTGCCCTAGTGAATAAAGGAACAAATGAATTAATAAATTAACAGAGGCTCGGCACAGTGGCTCACACCTGTAATCCCAGCACTCTGGGTGGCCAAGGTGGGTGGATCACCTGAGGTCAGGAGTTTGAGACCAGCCTGGCCAACATAGTGAAATCCCGTCCCTATTAAAAATACAAAAATTAGCCAGATGAGGTGGTGCACGCCTATAGTCCCAGCTACTCGGAGGCTGATACACGAGAATCACTTGAACAGAGGTTGCAGTGAGCCGAGATTGTGCCATTGCACTCCCACCTGGGTGACAGAGTGAGACTCTATCTCAAATTTTTAAATGAATTAATCAATTAACAGATATGAGTCTTTAATATACAACATGGTTACATACAAGATATTTTGGTTTTGTAATATTTATAGGAAACTTGGAACAATGCCTGGCACATAATAAAATGGTGCTGATGGTCAAGTTATTTCTAAGAATAAGTGCGGATATAGTGTCTGGGAGGGGCAGATGGTTTTGAAGCAGACGAGCTTTAGAAGGGGATGTGAAGACTTTAACCTTCTGGTTCTCCGAGCTGTTTTACCACATTTCCAGGAGTCAGACTGAGGATCTTCTCAGGGTGAGAGTAGCAGCGGGGCAAGACGGTTCTGAAGCTTTCTCTGATCATATCTGGGGCTCTCTGGAACAGGTGAGTGACTTGATTTTCGAGAAATGACATAGTAAGATGGTGTTCAGACCACCATCAAACCTCTGTGGACTCCGATGGAATTATACCTCTCTCCAGGGGCTGAATGGAGAATAGCTTCTTATGAGACTGACAGGAACGTCAGGACTTGAAGTTTCTTCACTTCCTAACGATGAACAAATAATGCTGTTAGCTTTTCTTACATCATCATTAGATTTCCCATTCATACGTGGTGCCCAGAGTATTTGGAGGTCAAAGAACGGGTCAAAGTGACATCCCTGTAGTTTGGGTAGGGACTTGTTCCTATAGACAAGGGATAAATCTCAATAAGGTTACTAGTTTCTTCTTTCTGCAGGGGCCCAGAGGTGGAGGTTATATAAGACAGTCATCCTGCCCCCTTTTCCTGATGTGGTTAGTGCAGAGGGAGCTGTGCTGAGTGCATACAATGTCCTAGGGGGATGTTCCTGCGTTTAAAAAAGACATTGTATGAGGAAGCCAAATTCTGGATGCATTTATAAATCTTCCCAATAAACTGAGCCTAAAGTGCTATTCTTTCTTGAAGAGTTTAAAAGGAATAAAAAAAAAACCTCACAGAAAGAAACAAATGAGGGACCCTGGAACATCTTCCTTTTCAATGAGAATGGTAAATTGGTTCATACATTGAAGCAAAGATTTTTGGCTTTTAAGGCTCCAGTCTTCTCTGCCTGTAAACAAACATGGGGCAATGAGAAACAATAGCAGCAAGAAGACACACTCTTAATCCAGGACAATAGCAAAACACTCTTCTAAAAAAGATGTGCTAATGATCCTTTGTGATACTAAATTGTGCAATTAGAAAGATGGAAAGCAAATAGCCTTAATTTGAAGGCTACACATTTTGTTCACCCCCTACTGATCACTGCTGCCAGACCCTGTGGGTTTTTGCTGAATTCATATGTCTTTTGCTCTTGAGCCATGAAATTATTTGTCATTTCTCTCTAGTGAACTGTTAATGGAGAGCACTAAAATTCAATTTAAAAGTGGGAGTTACTACATAATACTATCACTGATGATGGATTATGGGATTTAAAGGGATTGTCCACATCATAACTTTTTTGAGGTTATAAACTATCAGAAAGAAAGGCCTCTGTAATATGCTAATGCAGAAAAAGCCAAACATGTTCATGGGAACATAGCTATCAATGAGACTTCATCATCACCTCGTGGACCAAATAGGCTGAAAATCATATGATCTAATTACAAAGACTCCCCAAGGAAGAATGCACTGGATCTAGGTGGTTAAAAAAAATTATTGCTGGCCGGGCGCGGTGGCTCACACCTGTAGTCCCAGCACTTTGGGAGGCCGAGGCAGGCAGATCACCTGAGGTCAGGAGTTCGAGACTAGCCTGACCAACATGGAGAAAACCCATCTCTACTAAAAATACAAAATTAGCCAGCTGTGGTGGCTCATGCCTGTAATCCCAGGTACTCTGGAGGCTGAGACAGGAAAATTGCTTGAACCTAGGAGGTGGAGGTTGTGGTGAGCCGCGATTGCACCATTGCACTCCAGCCTGGGCAACAGGAGCAAAACTCTGTCCCTACCAAAAAAAATATTATTGCCTTTTAGATAAGAATATTGACAGCCAAACTTCTTTGCCAGAGACGTCTAGATGTTCACCAAACCTGGTTTTCTCTTCCTTCTGGGTCATATCCTGATGACATTTCCCAGCCTCCCTTGCCCTGTCCTGCGTGGTCCGTGTCTGGACTCAGAGACATGGAATGTGCTTGGAAGTGACACACACCACTCCCAAGCCCCACCCATAAATCCCTCTGGTGTGATATACTCCATGTTCTTCCCCACACTCTCCTGTTGGCAACCACAGTAAGAGAGCTGAGCTAGAAGATGATTCCTGAATGATTGGCGGGAAGCTGCCTGCTGGTCAGATACATACTTTTGGGTGTTGGATAAGTGAGAAATAACCTACAACTGGATTAAGCCATGAAGACTTTGGAATGCATGTATTGTATCAGTGGCTAACATTATCTGCATATGTTTAACTGAGTTGACAAGCCATTTTATGAAGTGGTCAAGTACATGGGCTTTGGTGTCAGACAGATCTGGATGTGAATCTCTGCTCTGTCAACTGTGGCCACATAAACTTGGGCATGTTGCTGAATCTCTCTGAGTCTAGGTTACCTCATCTATGAAACCAGGATGGATACGCCCACCTTGCACCTCCTTATGAGACAGTAGTGAGATCACATTTTTCAGTTGTTGGCACAAGCTGGCACACAGCAGGTGCTCGTGTTCCTCATTCCAGTACCAGTTTATTCAATTCAAGATGCAGGTGCAGTCCTGGCTCAAGCAGAATTTTTCCAAGATTAGGAACCCAGCGGTTGGGAACCAGCACATGAAATTACAGAGCTGAGTTATATAGATGTCCATCTACTCTAGGCTTTTCTAATGCAAATATTACAAACCAGAGGCTTGTAAGCTGAATTCAGCCCTTGGCTATGTCTTGTTTGGTGTATGTAAAGTGTTAAAGGTTTTTAAATTACTTAATATTTGAAATCACAGTGAAAATAAAATTTCTAGCTTTTCCCTTCCTTCCTTCCTTCCTTCCTTCCTTCCTTCCTTCCTTCCTTTCTTCCTTCCTTTCTTTCTCTTTTCTTTCTTTCTTTCTCTTTCTTTCTTTCTTTCTTTCTTTCTTTCTTTCTTTCTTTCTTTCTTTCTTTCTTTCTTTCTTTCTTTCTTTCAAGAGGGGGTCTTGCTCTGACACCAAGGCTGATCTTGAACTCCTGGGCTCAAGGGACCCACCTGCCTTGGCCTCCCAAAGTGCTGGGATTACAGGTGTGAGCCACTGCAGCCAGCCTCTAGCTTTGCTTAAGTAATTGAATCCTCTGACACAGTTGGCCCACATTCTCACCTTGGTAATAATGGAGTGGAGCTGAGTATCAACGGCCTGCTTTGGATGGGATCTGCAGTCTCTGGTTACTGCAATTTCCAGAGTACCCACATCTGCTATTATCCCCTATCTGGCTCCTGGAGGTATCTGAGTTTGCAAACCTGGATCTCTAGTCTGATGGCCAGGATAGGAAAGCCCCATATAATCTTACAAGGTGCCAGGTACTGTTCTAAGCATTTTGTCTATAATTTGATTTGATCTTTACAACAAACTTATGTAAATGGTACTCTTATCATTCCTATTTTTTTAGAAGAGGAAATAGATGTACGAGAAAATCAGGCAACTTGCCCAAGGTCATGCAATCAGAAGATGGGGTTCAAATCCACGAAGTCCAGCTCCAGCATGGTGCTCTAAAATGGCTGTGCCGCCCCACCTTTCATGTTAACCAGCCCATTTTTGGTGCTATACACATCGTGTGTGTGTGCAATACCCCCTTCTACCATGTTCTCTTGGCAGGTAGCTTGCAGGAGTTTATTGCTTAAGTGCAGGAAAACCTAGCTGGCAGTTCATTTTAGAAATTAATTCTTGAGGAAGTAGTGCAGGGGACCTCAGTGACTTAGTAGATGGAGGTTAATTACCCATGGCTTTCGTAAGGTAGAGAAAGTGCCAAATGAAATAGAGAGAAAGCCAGATTCAGACAAAAGGAAATCTCTGCCAAACGCCTCCTTTCTCCAGCTCCAGAGGAGAAAATAAACAGGATTGCAAGAAATATCCAGATTCCTGTATTTTACAATAATAAGGCGATTTCTGACCTAATTTATTTGTGGATCCCTCATTTCTTATTATATCACTAGCTAAGACCTCAACAATGAGAAAAAAAATATCAAATGTCCAAAGGCAGCCTTATTTGGGATAGTAAATATCCTAAAACCCTGTGAGGCAGATGATGTTAATAATATCACTATTTAGCTACTGGAAACCCTGAAGTATCAGAGGGTTAAATGACTCCTTTAGGCTCATAATCATCCAGATATCCTGGCTCTTACCCAATGTCCTAGCATCGTCACTCCCAGATTTTAATAATAATGCTTGCATTATGATGCTGCGGGGTTGTTTTCAAAGCTGAAAAACATTTTTATTTGATTTTTAATCTCACAACAACTTTATGGCATAGGTAAAGCCAACTTATCACATTTTTAAATGATAAAACCTGAGTCTAAGAGAGATAACTAAACTTGCCCCTGGTCACAAAGCAGAAAATAATAGAGAAATAAATCCAGATCCTCTGATTTCAACTGCAGTAAGTATTCTACTACATTAACTTGCTATGTACCATTTTCTTCCTAGAGTCAAGAATTCTGGAGCTGTTTCAGAGAGCTGCACACAAAGGTTTACCAGCAAATATCCTGGAGTTCAGTAAAAGAGCCTAGCTTCTAGATCGGTAGTCCTTTTCCTATTTTTAATTTTAGATTCGAGGGCCACATGTGCAGGTTTCTTACAAGGGTATATTGCACCCATGCTGAGCTTTGGGTTTCTGTTGATCCTGTCACCCAAACAGTGGGAATAATACCTGACATGGGCCAGGCACGGTGGCTCACTCTTATAACCCCAGCACTTTGGGAAGCCAAGGCGGGCAGATCACTTGAGGTCAGGAGTTCAAGACCAATCTGGCCAACCAGGTGAAACCCCATCTCTACTAAAAATACAAAAAATTAGCCGAGTGTGGTGGCATGCACCTGTAGTCCCAGCTACTCAGCAGGCTGAGGCAGGAGAATCACTGGAACTCCTGAGGTGGAGGTTGCAGTAAGCCAAGATTGCACCACCGCACTCCAGCCTGGGAGACAAAGTGAGACTCTGTCTCAAAAAACAAGAAACCAACCAACAAACAAAAAAACCTAATAGGTAGTTTTTCAACCCTTCTCCTTCTCCCACCTTCCTCTCCCTTGGAGTCCCCAGTGTCTATCATTTCCATTTTTATGTCCACGTGTACCCAATGTTTAGCTCCTACTTACAAGTGAGAAAATACAGTATTAGGTTTTCTGTTTCTGCATTAATTCACTTAGGATAATGGCCTCCAGCTGCATCCATGTTGCTGCAAAGGACATCATTTTGGGTTTTTTTATGCCTGCATAGTATTCCATGATGTATAAGTACCACTTTTTTTTAAATCCAATTTGCCATTGATGAGCACATAGATTGATTCTATGTCTTTGCTATTGTGAATAGCACTGCAATAAACATTCGTGTGCATGTGTCTTTGATAGAACAATTTATTTTCCTTTGGGTATACAGCCAGCAAGAGAATTGCTGGGTCAAATGGTAGTTCTATTTTTCGTTCTTTGAGAAATATCCAAAATGTGTCCACAGTGGCTAAACTAATTTACATTCCCACCAACAGTGTATAAACGTTTCCGTTTCTCTGCGACCTAGCCAAAATTTATTAATTTTTGATGTTTTAATGATGGCCATTTGACTGGTATGAGATGGTGTCTCACTGTGGTTTTGATTCACATTTCTCTGCTGATTAGTGAGGTTCAGTATTTTTTCATATGTTTGTTGGCCGCTTGTCTGCCTTCTTTTGAGAAATGTCTGTTCACATTCTTTTCTAGGTGGGTAGTCTGAAAAGGCACAAGATTGAGGAACCTGGAAATGAGAAGCAAGAAGAAGTGTTATCAAAAGCTAGAGAAGCCAATAAACAGAGTTTCAGACTTGAGCCATTGAAACAGAAAGAAGTCAGGAAAATTATATATACTGCCAGTATAAGGCAAGCAGAATTGGAGAAAGGTACTATCAGTTATGATTGTATCAGCTGCTTGTGGACAGGAACCCAATCACAGTGACTCATTCACATGTGGGTTTATTTTGCTTATGTAACTGTAATCTGGAAATTAACAGGCCATGGCTAGTACTGTGGCCATTCAATGCCTTAAGGCTCACAGACTCCTTCTTGGCTCTCTGCTCCATCCTTAGTTTGTTGCTTTCATTTGAGGCTGAAAATGTGGGTGCTGTGTCCACTGTCCAAGAAAAAAAGGGAATAAAGAGCTAAAGAAACAGAGAGGCAAACCATCTGGGATGGTCCCCTTTTTAAAGAACATTTCTAGAAATCTTCCTTTTGCAATGCTTGGTTGCATCTCACTGGCCTGAATTATGTTGTATGACCACTCCTGGTTAAAAGGGATTCAGATAAACTGAGGTTTCTTTGGTTTTGAGATCATTACATAGCAATTCTGAACAGAATTCAGCTCTATAACTGCATCAGTTAGCATCCTAATGGGAAAGAGACAGCACATCCAAATTAAAATATTAAGATGATAAATGGGCCACAGACAATGGTGTAGCTAGGTGTAGGGCGTCTCCGAAGATGCATACAGTTACCTGGGACCAGTAACAGGCTATCAGTTAGGCCAGAAGGGATGAAGAGAGAATGAGCTATCCCAACCAGGAAAGGCAGAAGTAGGCAGAGAATGCCACTTTGAAAGGAGTAGTGACCTTTGATCAAAGGACACAATCAACCCAAGGCAACCTAGAAAGCGAAAAGGTACTAATAGACTGCACTCACTTTCCACCCTCCCTCTTATATCTGCCAAAGCTCCCTATTGGCCAAACAGAAGCCCAGGGCAAATGAACCTTGTGATGTCATCCCTATGAGTCAGTACCTTGAGGATGACAGCAAACTCACAGGAAGTGGATTCAGAATCAAACAGACAAATCCTGTCCAGGACTCAAATTTTTTAACAGCCTTTCTTCCCCAATTTGTTCTTATCCACCTGTGTTCCCTCTGTTTGGAACATTACGATATTCCTACCCACTACCCTTCTCTCACCTAAGCCCGTCTCTTCCTTCAGCCTAAGAATCACATCCATGTAGAGGCCATATGTTCTCAAGGTACCCTCCTGGGAGGAACTGACCACTGTGTAATTTACCTAATTAATGGGCATTTTACATCAGGCTGTATGCACCTTCACAATCTTTTTTATTCCAGCAATGCCCAATGCAAATATAGCACAGAGATCTATTAGACATTCAATAAGTATTTGTTTGTATTTATCATTGCAAAATAGAAATTGCTCAATTGCCCACAGTTTGTGGTGCATGGAGTATATGCATTGACAGCTGAGTTGTCCTGTAGAATATTTCATTTCAGCCTGAAGGATTATCTCTGCTTAATCCTGAAAATTGATCTGTGAGAGACTCACGCAGCAGATCTGGTTTCTCTGCCCTGGGCAATGTTGGGGAGACTCGGACAAATTCAAGACTTCTTGCGCAGCCCCAGGCTCTTGTAATGAATTTGAGCTCTTCTACCTTTTGCATGGGTAATGCAGAAGGGCAGGGGGCAACACTTGCAATTATTTCTCGATGCACAGGCAGCAGAAATGGCTTTGATGAGTGTGTGTGCGTACATGCACGTGTGTGTGTGTGTCTATTTGTGCACACAGATGGACATGAGAAGGAGACGTTAGAGATTGTGGCTTGGCCAAATAATCCCACCCATCTCTTGCCCTGAGGATACATGTGAATGATTCGAGGAGGCCCTTTGTGGTTTTGTTTTGTTTGTTTTGTTTGTTTTGTTTTGTTTGAGATGGGGTCTCATTCTGTTGCCCAGGCTGGAGTGCAGTGGCATGATCTTGGCTCACTGAAACCTCCCCCTCCCGGCCTCAAGTGATCCTCCCACCTCAGCCTCCTGAGTAGGTGGGATCACAGACATGCACCACCATGTCTAGCTAATTTATTTGTATCTGGTAGAGATGGGGTTTTACCATGTTGCCCAGGCTAGTGTCAAACTCCTGAGCTCAAGCAATCTGCCTGCCTTGGCCTCCCGAAGTGCTGGGATTATAGGCATGAGCCAGCACACCTGACCATGGAGGCCCTTTGTTAACATGAGTTCATGGTAGCCAGAGCCCAAAGTCAGCCAACTTATCCCTCATTTTGTCCAAAGATGACTAGAATTTCTGTCTTGCTCTCTGAAAACAACAAAGGAATTTTCCAGTTGTATGTTAGGTGGGTTACAGTTGTAGCTGCTTTACTAACAAACTGCTCATCCTTCCCCCAAGTAGCTACAGGGACCCTGAAATGTACTCTTTGTACATTTCTTTTATGCTCTACAAAGATGTATAATTATACACTGTGATTAGACAACTTAATCATACAATATTGATTAAGCAGCTAGGCAGAACATGTTTATTTCCAATCTGTGCTGCATCTTCATCATGTAATATAGTCAACAACTGACAGGTGTTGAGTAAATAAAGATGTAACACATTGTCGTGATACTTGAAGGAAGCGTTAGTACTTCATACCCTCTTATTCTTCATGTTAACCCTTATGGTATTATAGTCATCTTACCATAGTCCCTCCCCCAGTTCATGTGCACCCTTCCTGTATCACTGTTGATACTCTCAGAAGTGATCCCCTTACTGGGTATGCAATTGCCTCGAAACATACTATTTGATGTAATTAATAAATTATAATTTATCTTACCCTACTTATTTTAGTATACTTAATTATGTTTGAGAATAGCTGGACAAATTTTAGGATGTAATCTAGTATTATTAAAAACAAATGTACGAAACTATTAGGAGATCATATTTATCCCTTGTTCCTGAATCACTGGGGAAGATGTGATTCGTGCCTGCTCCATGCTATGCATTTGAAAAATGAAGCATGTGCATGTATGTGAGTGCACACAATAACATGAAGATAGAGTCTCTCCAATAATTCAACTTATACAGGCCCATATTTATCTCAGCATCCTATGTGTAGATTTCTATAGCACCCTGAAAGTTGAATTCTTAAATATTCATGTGTGTAGTAAACTGATACTGAAGTTTCGATCATTCACAGCTTACCATCTTGCCATCCCCTCCATCTGCCCAGCCACCTCCCACTCATCCTTCCAGGCCCCATCCAAGCATAGGCTCCACCCATACTGATGCTTCGCTTACTCAATTTGTCTTTGTGCTTTATCTATTTCACCCCAGGAAATCCCAATTTAACAGAGTTCACCTATTTTCTACCTGCCTATGATGGACCATTTATTATTTCATCATAGAATTTTATCTTTTGCTTTTTATGTGCATACATATTTTATCTCCCAACTAATAATAAAGGCTAACATTTACTGAGTACTTTCCTGTATCAATTCATTTAATCTTCCTAATAAGCGCTAAAAGTGTGTATTATTATTATTATTTCCATTTCATCAGATAAAGTAGTGGACACAAAGAAAGTGTAAGAAACTTTTCCTAGGTCACCTACAATTAGGTAAATTCACCCACTTTTTTTCTGCAGTCATGAAATATTTACTCGTAGCAATGTTGTTTTACGTGAGAGGTTCTGTATAATCAGTTATTCCTGGGCAGGGGCAGTAGCTTGTAGTTTTGCAGCTATAGCTATACCTCTGAAACTTCCCACAGTGCCAGGCATATAGTACCTGCCAGAGGCATGCTTGTGGGTTAACTGAGCTATTACATATTATATATGATTTTGAATTTACCAAAGAAGATTAAATTTAAGGTTAAGCTAAGGTACAATCTTACAGAATCTCATGGCCACTGAGATATGCTCTTTCTCCATGCATATGGTTGGATGGCCACAGAGCCCAGCTCACTTAGTAGAAGAAAGCCACCTCCTAGTACTCTGCTCCTCCAGGAGAAATTTGATTTTGGATTAAGAGTTCACTTTCAAACCAAACTGTACACATCCTGCTGCTTTATTTCATAATTGCATATTGACATGAATGCAGTGACAGTTAGGGTTCCTCTGGCCAACTGCATGCTACGAGAATCTTCTTCCTAGAATCTAACCCAACTGATCAAAGGTTATTGCAGCTCTGGAGTTCCTTACAGTCAAAAGATTTGTTTCCATCAAGATTTTTAGTAGAGGAAAAGGCATTATCTTCTAGATAGGGTTATATAAAGCAGCTCTCCAGCATTAAGAAACATAGCTTTGCCAATATTTCTGCTCATTGCAAAGAAATAGGTAAGGCACCAGTTCCAGAATATATGGCAAAGGGAATGGAGTTGAGTCTTGGCTCTAACACAGTTTAAAATCCCCAAATCCAAACTGTCTAAATAGGTACACATTGAATTTTTTGTTAAACAATTTATAGAACTGGATGGAGTCTAGTTATCAAAACTTCCCATTTTACTGTTAATTAAATAAACGTTTTTATAGACCTGTGTGACTTGTCCAAAGCATAAGACTACCTGGGTAGGTAGTGTCAGACTGGGTAGTAAAATAGAGGCCTTATAATTTTTTTTTTTTTTCTTTTTGAGATGGAGTCTTGCTCTGTCACCCAGGCTAGAGTGCAGTGGTGCAGTCTCAGCTCACTGCAACCTCTGCCTCCCAGGTTCAAGTGATTCTTCTGCCTCAGCTTCCCGAGTAGCTGGGACTATAGGTGCATGCCACCGCACTCAGATAATTTTTGTATTTTTTTGGTAGAGACGGGATTTCACCATATTGGCCAGGCTGGTCTTGAACTCCCAACCTCGTGATCTGCCTGCCTTGGCCTCCCAAAGTGCTGGGATTACAGCCGTGAGAGACCTTATAATTCTTATTCCAGAATTATTTTCTTAGTACTCTGATATTCTCAACTACTTATAGAATATGCCATCTCACAGACACTTCTCAAAAGAAGACATACAAGTGGCCAACAAACATGAATAAATGTTCAACATCACTAATCATCAGAAAAATGCAAATTAAAACCACAATTAAATGCCATCTCATACCAGCCAGAATGATCATTGTTAAAAAGTCAAAAAATAGGCTGGGCACAGTGGCTCATGCCTGTAATCCCAGCACTTTGGGAGGCCGAGGCGGGCGGATCACTAGGTCAGGAGATCGAGACCATCCTGGCTAACACGGTGAAACCCCGTATCTACTAAAAATACAAAAAATTAGCCAGGCGTGGTGGTGGGCGCCTGTAGTCCCAGCTACTCGGGAGGCTGAGGCAGGAGAATGGCGCGAACCCAGGAGGCGGAGCTTGCAGTGAGCCGAGATCGCGCCACTGCACTCCAACCTGGCCGACAGAGTGAGACTCCGTCTCAAAAACAATAATAATAAAAATAAAAAATAAAATAAAATAAAATATATTTCAATTTGAAAAATTCTGATACAAACAGAACTTCTTTGGAGCACAGCCAGTGAGGCATCCCTCTAATATAAACTATTTCTATTATTGTATAGCCTGAGGATTGGTTAATTACAGATTTAGCATCCTGCTTAGAAGCTATGGAAAACAAAATGAAACAACAACAAAACAAACAGAGTACTATTGGAATGTGGGACTGGCTTTGAAATCACATGGTAAAATTTAAGCAAGTGCCCACTGCCTGCAAAGGTCTGCACAGGACACTTACTTGCTTCTGCCTTTGTCTTGCCATGTCCTGGAGAGGTAGCTCCTGGACCATCCTGTATATGTGGAAACCCCAGAAGCCTCACACCCTTACCCAACATGTGAGTGTCTATGAATGGGCAACATAGAAATTTTATGGTTTCCACTAAGTTTCTGGGGGCTGTTCAGGGAAGCAAGTCCCATTTTTCTCTCTGCCAGCTAATACAGTTGTCTCCTCTTTCCCACAGTTTTATTTACCCAAGGTCAACCACAGACTGAAAATATTAAATGGAAAATTCCAGAAATCAACAATTCATAAGTTTTAAATTGTGCATTGCTCTGAGTAGGTGATAAAATCTTTCCCAGTCCTGCTCTGTCCCACCCAAGATATGAATCATCTCTTTGTCCAGCAAATCCACACTGTAGATGTCATCAGCCCATGAGTCAACTAGCAATTGTCTCAGTTATCAGCTCAATGGTCATGATATGGCAGTGCTTATCATGAACTATGATGTGCTTGTATTCCTGTCACCCTTATTTTATTTAATAATGCTATGTCACAGTTTCTAAGCCATTTGTCTCACTTCATCTCACCACAAAGGCATTGTATCTTCTCACGTCAGCACAAGAAGGGTGAGCATAGTGCAATCAGATGTCCTGAGACAGACACTCATGTAACTTTATTACAGTGTATTGTTATAATGTTCTATTTTTTTATTGTTGTTACTCTTACTATGCCTAATTTATAAATACACTTTATCATAGGTGTATTAGTCAGGCTTCCTTCTCCAGAGGGACAGAATCCATAGAAAACATATATTTGAAAGGGAATTTATTAAAGAGAATTGGCTCACATGACCATAAAGGTAAGATCCCACCACCAGATAGGTTTAAATGATTTCTGCAAGCTGGGGAATGATAGAAGCCAACTGCAGAGGGTCAAACAGCTGCTAAACAGAGGAGCTAGGAGTCACACCCGAGAGTATATGAACCTAAAGCCACTTCTAGTATCTACGGAATCTGACAGCAGAATAGGTGTTTAACGATCTTGAGACACTGTTTATTATTTCAGGGTTCATGATGTGATGAGCATCATGATGTTATGAACATGAAAAGCCCCACAAACCTAGTGAGCCAGTCCAAGTGTGGAACCCGAGAAGCAGGGAAGCTGGCAGAGCAGCCCCCAGCCTGAAGCCGAATGCCTGACAGCCCCACGGAGGCCGCTGGTGCAATCCCCAGAGTCCAAAGGCTGAAGAACCTAAGTCTGATGTCCGAGGTCAGAAGGAGAAAAGACATCCCGCTAGGGAGAAAAGAAAAAGACAAGAGGAGGTGCCAGACTCCGAAAAAACCAGTTCTCACGAGAACTGAGTGAGAACTCACTCGCTCCCGGGAGAGTGGCACCAAGCCATTCATGAAGCATCCGCCGCGAGGATCCAAACACTTCCTATCTGGCTCCATCTCCAACAATGGGGATCAAATGTTGGCACGAGACTTGATCGGGCCTAACAAACCATATCCAAATCACAGCAATAGATATGTATCTGTGGTAAAAAACGTAGTATATATAGGGCTCGATGTCATTCGCAGTTTTCGGTATCTACTGGGGGCCTTGGAAGTATCCCTTGTGGGTAAGGGGAAGCTGCTGTACTTGGCTGGAGCCAGACCCAGCCTATGGCTGGAAGATCAGAGCTCCATCAGCATAATTTCTAAAAAGAACAAGCTGTTACATAAGTATTTTCCCATGACTTGCAAAAACAAAACAAGAGAATAGAGGTCAAAATGTATTGCATTTCAGCCATGTGCATATGTACAATGTTTCTTAAACAACTAAACAAAGTGATTTAGATAAAAAGATCCTAAGAAAAAAAATTAGTGCAAGATGCCTGTGATGAGAAAGAGGGAGGAAGGTGGTGAGGTCTGTACTGAAAAATGTTAACTGGCTGGGTCAGATGTAGCTATGATTTCATGTGGGTCCAAACTCCTTTAGACTTTGAGGAAAGTGATAGAAGTCTCAGTTTTGCCATATCAGAGTTCCCTAATACAGTTTGCCCTGCAATTAAGCTAACATATTCACTCTGATTTGATTTCTTTTTTTCTTTTTCTTTTTTTTTTTTTTTTTGAGACAGAGTCTTGCTCTGTCATCCAGTCTGGAGTGCAGTGGCACAATCTTGGCTCACTGCACCCTCCACCTCCCAGGTTCAAACAATTCTCCTGCCTCAGCCTCTCGAATACCTGGGATTACAGGCATCCGCCACCACATCCAGCTAATTTTTTTTTTTTGAGACGAAGTGTCGATCTGTCGCCCAGGCTGGAGTGCAGTGGCGTTATCTCGGCTCACTGCAAGCTCCGCCTCCCGGGTTCACACTATTCTCCTGCCTCAGCCTCCTGAGTAGCTGGGACTACAGGCGCCCGCCACAACACCTGGCTAATTTTGTGTATTTTTTAGTAGAGAGGGGGTTTCACCATGTTAGCCAGGATGGTCTCAATCTCCCGACCTCGTGATCCACCCGCCTCGGCATCCCAAAGTGCTGGGATTACAGCGTGAGCCATTGTGCCCGGCCTAATTTTTGTATTTTAGTAGAGACAGGGTTTTGCCATGCTGGCCAGGCTGGTCTCAAACTCCTGACCTCAGGTGATCCACCAACCTTGGCCTCCCAAAGTGCCAGGATTACAGGCGCGAGCCACCGTGTCCAGCTGACTCTGATTTGATTTCTATTACATTTCTAAATTTGTTTGGAACCATTGGAGAAGGATATGATTAGCATTGCAGAAACAACCCATGACACTAGAAGTTAAGAAGAGACAGGAATTCAAGAAGGAGGAAGGCAGCAACAGGATCAAAGGTGTTGAGAAATCAACAGTAGTAAGCCCTCAGTACATGTTCACACACCAGACAGGAATCAGGCCAAGGTCATTAGACACATTTCCTCACCTAATTATCAGGGCAGTCCTCTGATGAAGGATTTGTTATATTCATTTTACATAGGTGGGAAATGAGGTTTAAAGTTAAGCAACTGCAAAGGGTCAAGCAGCTGGTAAACAGAGGAGCTAGGCATCCCACCCGAGAGCATCTGAGCTCAAAGCCACTTCTGAGCTCTACGGAATCTGACAACAAAATAGGTGCTTAATGACCTTGAGAGCACCGTTTATTATTTCAGGGTTCATGATGTTATAAAGCAGACTGCAACTGGTTAACTAGATAATGGGAGGTAAGGAGAGAGATAGCAGAGAGAGTTCAATTTTTAATGCAGTCTGGCATTGAAGGTCAGAAGAGGTGGAGTAGGAAAAACCGAGATGCAGGGATTTTATTTTTTTCTATTCAGATAAAAGAGATTTTGAAATTATTTCAGTGCTGTTAGGAGAGAGAATAGGATGGGAGAGGTGACCATACCTGAGATCTGGGGGATAATTGAGGGAGGGAGTCCCTGAGGAGGTAGTCCCTGAGGAGGTAGCAGAGAAAGGAGAACTATGCAAGTTGAGTCAGTTCCTTTCTCTTAGTTTCTTCTTTCTTGGTGAAGCAGGAAGTGAGGTTAACATCCAGGAATAAATTGAAGAGAGGAGGAGATGGAGATGATTGTATTCTGAGAGGAGACTACGAATCATGGACTAGTGTCCAACCAGACAGGACTAAAGAGAAATGACCCAAGCACCAGCTTGTTCAAACAGCCCAGCCTGTCAGTCCTCACTCTATAGTGATCACGTTTGGGAAGGAAAATCTGTGCTCATCACTGCTTTAACTATCATTTTCCTGACATTTTTCTTGGTAGACAGGCTTTGTCATTGTTGTGTTATTGCTTGCAGTTACTTGTTTTTTGAGTTTTGATGTTGTTTTTTTCCTTTAAAAAAAAAAAGGAATTTTTTTTTTCAAGGAATGCTGTTGTTTTTTTTTTTTAACTTTTATTTTAGGTGCAAAGGTACATGTGCAGGTTTATTATTTAAGTTAACTCATGTCATGGGGGCTTGTTGTACTGATTATTTCTTCACCCAGATACTAAGCCTAGTACCCAACAGTTATTTTTTCTGATCTTCCTCTTCTCACCCACCACCCTCAAGTAGGCCCCAGTGTTTTTCCCCTCTATGTGTCCATGTGTTCTCATCGTTTAGCTCCCGCTTGTAAGTGAACATGTGGTATTTGGTTTTCCGTTCCTAGGTTAGTTTGCTAAGGATGATGGTATCCAGCTCCATCCATGTTCCTGCAAAGAACTTGATCTCCCTCTTTTGTATGGCTGTGTAGTAAGGAATGCTGATTTTAATAGACATGGATCTCATTCTGTCTTATATTATCCAGCTGTGTCAACAGAAGACATTTACTGAGGTCTACCCTATGGGCCATGATTTCAATATAACCCATTCTGATTTCCTGATATACCGTGACCTTGGACAATGTCATACCAAAGCTTCTAACGAATCCTGTACACTCTTTAGATTTTCCCACAGTGTGCTCTCTTCATTAAGCATCAGGTATTTTTTTCCCCAAGTAAATAATCAAATGTAAATGAGTTTTTATAGTGCATCCATGGTTGTGGTACATGATGTAGAACATTTAAAAAGGGCACAATTTTTAAACTTAAGGAGCTTCTATTTCAAATGCCACTGCAAAACAACATGCAATAAATGACTAGAGAACAATGTAAAAGAGAAAGTGCTGTTTCTCCGGGTGGATGGTGATTAGTGTGGGCTGGCATGGCCTTCATGGAAAGGTAGGATGGAAGTGGTGTCTTTAAGGATAGTAGAACTGGACCAGCCAAGAGCAAGGGACAAGGTGCTTTGAATTGGAAAGACAGAATGTAAAGGCATAGAGAGGAGCTTAACTAGATCACATAGGAAGTTCCGTAAGGAATCTCTTCAAGGGGGTGTTTGTATTAAGGAAATATGGTAAACGAGTTTGATAGCACACAAAATCATAGAGTAAAAGCCACCTTCAAACCCACCTATAACATCTCTTATTTTACAGTTTGGAAGACTAAGTCTGAGAGGAAAATGATTTCCTGAGTTTTTTCAGCAGGAAGAACTGGGTTAAACATTCAGGTTTTTGTTTGTTTGTTTATTTGTTTAATTGCAAGTGTTATGGGACCAGGGGTGATCAGGCACAGAGAAAAGACTTTGTGAGGACACAGTGAGAAGATTGCTGTCTGCAAACCAAGGAGAGAGGTCTCCGGAGAAACCTGACCTGCTGACACCTTGAGCTGGGATTTCCAGCCTCCAGAACTGTAAGAAAGTAAATGTTGATGGTTTAAAAAAAGGCGGGTGGATCACCTGAGGTCAGGAGTTTGAAACCAGCCTGGCCAACATGGTAAAACCTTGTCTCTACTAAAAACACACAGACACAAAATTAGCCATGCATTGTGGCGGGCACCTGCAATCCCAGCTACTCGGGAGGCTGAGGCAGGACAATCACTTGAACCCGGGATGCAGTGGTTGCAGTGAGCAGAGATGCCACCACTGCACTCCAGCCTGGGCACCAGAGCGAGACTTTGTCTCAAAAAAAATAAAAATAAAAAAAAAGAAAGGGGGGTTATTGACTGAATGTTTGTGTCCCCTTAAAATCCCAAAATTTATTTGTTGAAGCTTCAACGTCTAATGTATGGTATTTGGAGGTGGGGTTTGGGGAGGAAATTACAGTTAGATGACATCATAAGGGTGAAGCCCAAGTCAAATAGGATTTGTGCCCTTGTAAGAAGGGTCACCAGAGAGTTTGCTCCTCCTGCCACCCCCACCAGCCCCACATGCACAGAGAAGAAGTCACATGAGTGCACAGAGAGATGGTGGCTGCCTACAAGTCGAAAGAAGAGGCCCCAGAATGAAAGCTATTTGGCCAGTACCTTGATCTTGGACTTTCTTCCCAGCCTCAAGAATTGTAAGAGAGAAATTTCTGTTGTTTAAGACACCTAATCTGTGGTATTTTGTTATGGTAGCCTAAGCAGACTAAGAAAGCAAGAGTTGATTGCCAAACCAGAGGCTTTCCTATATTCATTGCTGTCTCTTACAGGGCTGTTTGTAGGGAGGCGTAAGAGCACAGAAATTAAGCCTATGGGCCCTGTGATAGCCCCAGCTGCAAAACTGGTTTTGATCATTACAGTCATGTGACTTTGGACATATTGATTTTTTAAAAAAATCTCTCAGAGTCTCTGTTTCCTCATTTGTGTAATGTGGTTACTAATGAAATCCATTTAGAATGCTTTGCATGTGTATATTAAATAATACATGCAAAGTGCTTATCATAACACAGAGAACATACTAAGTATCTGATATGTTATCTATTGTTTTATTCATTTTCATTCATTTTTTTCATGAGAGACTGATATATTTGTTAAGATTATTTGAGACATATAAAGATAGATTAGATAGAGGGCTTACTGCTTAATAGGAGAGATAAGATTTACAGACAAAAATTTATAATAAAAGATAAAGAGTAGTCAGGGTTGTCAGTCAGGCATAGATAAAGTACTGAGGTCATTAGGAAAAAAGATAAATTTCTTTTGTGTGTATAATTGGAAATGGCTTTGAGGAAATGATGGATTATTTCAAAAATAAACATGTCAGAAAAAAAGCAACCAAATACTTGCTATCCTTCAGTCACTCTGGGAGGCTGTATATTTATGAAGTGATTCTTCAGTTAATAGTCAAATTACATTTGAGAGTGGGGCTTTGGGGAGGAAATTACAGTTAGATGACGTCATGAGGGTGAAGCCCAAGTCAGCTAGGATTAGTGCCCTTGTAAGAAGAGTCAACTGGGAGTGGTGGCTTACACCTGTAATCCTAACACTTTGGGAGGCCAAGGTGGGTGGATCCCCTGAGGTTCAGGGCTCAAGACCAGCCTGGCCAACATGGTGAAAACCCATCTCTACTAAAAACACAAAAAATCAGCTGGGCATGGTAGCAGTTGCCTGTAATTCCAGCTACTCAGGAGACTGAAGCAGGAGAATTGCTTGACCCCAGAAAGTGGAGGTTTCAGTGAGCTGAGATCGCACCACTGCACTTCAGCCTGGGCAACAGGGCAAGACTCTGTCTCAAAAAAAAAAAAAAAGAAAAAAAAGAAAGAGTCACCAGAGAGCTTGCTCCTCCCTGCCTTTGGGAACTGCCCCCACAGTCATTGACGCAGTCACTCAGGAGATCACCTTCCCAATTGCATTTTAGAAGGGTGTGGCAGATTCATGATGCCAAAGGGAGGAGAGAAGGCAGGAGGTGAAGGAGACGGCACAGGCAGAGGTAAAGAGTGGTGACTGAAACCACACGCCATGCTGGGAGACTTCCAAACAAGTCTAGAGGGTTGGCACTTAGGGATGAAGAAATCATCTTCTGGCGAGTCTAGCAGTCCTTCCTGACCTACCTAGCAGATACACTAAGTTAGAACTGATGCCAGTGGATTATTTAGGATATTGCTCAAGGAAAAATTGGGAAGGAGCATACAGAAAGATTGAAAGGACCCAAGAATGAGAATGGGTAGGTCCGTGAGAGCCCAGAGAACTGGGTTTTCACGTGGGTGATGAGACATCATGCTGAACAGAAGTGCGACTAGACATTCTTGCATTTTATTCTTTTTTTCAAAGGAAATGTTTTGATCATTACAAAATTAAATATGATCTTTGTTGTAGTGTTTTTTAATTGAAACTTTATCAGATTAAGGAAGTTTCTTTCTTTCTAATCTGGATTTAGTGATTTTTTTTAATCATGAATGGCTATGACATTTAATTTTTTGGCTTCAATTGAGTTACACTGTTCTTCTTTTTTAATATATTAATGTAAGAATTTATATAGATAGATTTTCTAATATCAAATCAATTGACATCATGACCAACTTGGTCTTGATGCATTTCTTTAAACATTGCTGGATCAGCTTTCCTAGTGTTTTGTTTAGGACATTTGAACCTGTATTCTTGAGTGAAATTGGCCTCTCACTTTCTCTCCTTTGGACTATCCTTCTCTGGTTTACATTATGACAGTAATAGCATCATAAAATAAGTTTGGGAGGATTACGTCCTTTCCTCTGAAAGAATTTTATAGGATTGGAATATATTCTTTAAAGATGGCATTTGACCACACTGGTTAGATACTGTGATGTTTTCTTGGTGGAAATTTTTTAAATTCAGGGTTCAATATATGTAGTGATTATAGAATCATTATTCCTTCTTGAGTCAATTTTTATTAGATTTTTAATTTTTTTTTTTTGAGACAGGGTCTTGCTGTGTCATTTAGCCTTGTATGCAGTGACACAATCACAGCTCACTGCAGCCTTGACCTCCCAGATTCAAGCAATCCTCCCACCTCAGCCTCCCATGTAGCTGAGACTACAGGAATTACCACATGTGGCTAACTTTTTAAAATTATTTATAGACATGGGGTCTCCCTATATTGCCCAGGCTGGTCTTGAACTCCTGGGCTCAAGCAAGCCTCCCACCTCAGCTTTCCAAAGGGCTGGAATTACAGGTATGAACCATGATGCTGGGCCTAGATTTTTTTCCTATGGATGTTTGCATTTTATTTATGTTCAAAATCATTTACTTAAATTATTATTTACAGTATGCTTACTTCCCTTTTAAATTTCTGATGTTTCTTCTAAATTTTTATAATTTCATCCTCCTTTATATTTCAAACATTCTTAATTTGTGCTTTATTTACTTGTTTTCTTAATCAATTTATCCAGGGTTTTTTTGTGTGTGTACATGTGTTTGTTTTTCAAATTTTGAAGACCCAACTTTTGTCTTTGTTTACATACTCTATTGTATCTGTTTTCTATTTCATTTATTTCTGTCTTCATCTTTATTACTTATTTTCATCTGATTTTAGTTGAGTTTATTCTGGGTTTCTTATACCCAAAAGATGCAATCATATGTTGAGAGAAATGGCAATTAAACTTATTAAATTTTCAGCGGGATGAGTGACATGCTCCCCTTACAACCACCCACCAAAAAATGCTAAGAACTATTCCAGAGAAATACATTTAGGGTATGTTTTTAGGATTTAGACTGACTGGAATTCAAATCTATGAAGTTTGGGGTACATTAAATAGTTTTGTTTCTCCATTTGTAAAGTAAGTCAAAACAATTATACCTCATAGGGTCTTGCGGCATTTACATGAAATAATCCATGTGCCTTGCTTAACACATAGTTGCCCTCACAATAGGACCTAGTATACAGTGACGATTTTTACTGGCATATGGATAAGATAATAAGGAATTATGTGATGACAGCCAACTGAGAGTAATCGACAATAAATGCTACAGTGTTGAAAAGTGGAGCACAATTGTTGGCTGGAATAGCCAAAGAAGTCTTCTGGAAGAATCTAAAATAAACTTAATGTTGGTAAAAGGGAGAACCACTGGGACAGGCAGACAAATGGGCATAGCATAAGACATAAGAAAAAAGAACAAATCACCTTGAGATGGGATCATGCTTTCAAATACCGTCCTTTGCATTACTTACATTATAAGTACATTTCATAATTTACTAATACACTGACATTCTCAAGTTTTTAATCTATCTTGTCTTTGTCTCCCCTACAAATTCATTTTGTAAAATAAATGAAGACAGAGCCTTCATCTTTTATTTCTTCTGTGATCCTCCATAGCATTTAGTATTCTACTCTATATACAATGAGCACTTAATCAATGCCTATTGCATGAATAAGTCCTCGCTTCTGGGAGTGTGACCTCTGTCTTACTTTCAGCACTTACTCTTCTCATAGTGAGGGTGATTGTAGAATACCTAGTGACTATCAGGTGAAAAGGCTACAAGAAAATTGTGGGGGATAGTTTGGAATCAGTCCACAGAGGAAATAATCAAAGGTTCTGAAGTTGATGGGTAATCCCTAGGAAATGTTTTCGATAAGACACCTCTTCAAAGTAAAAGAGACAGCCCACTTTTCTCATAGATGGTGGAATAGTACGTCAATCAAGCTATTCTAGACACTAAAGGGGCTTCTGGCTAGGATTTGTGTTTTCTTTCCACACATGGAGCCAGCTGGATAAACCTTACTTAACTATGAGAAAGAACAATTTAGTAAGGAATTGGAAATGTCACAGTATTTAGGAAATTATCTATTACAAAAGCCCAAATTACATATCATGTTAGTCTAATCTCGTGCTACTGTAAGGATGTGCCTGAGACTGGATAATTTATAACGGAAAGAGGTTTAATTGACTTACATTTCTGCCGGGTTGGGGAGGCCCCAGGAAACTTAGAATCATGGCAGAAGGGGAAGCAAACACATACTTCTTCACATGGCGGCAGGAAGGAGAAGAATGAGTGCCCAGTGAAGGGGGAAGCCCCTATAAAACCATCTGATCTTGTGAGAACTAACTCACTATCATGAAAAGAGGATGGGGGAAACCACCCCCATGATTCAATTATCTCCACCTGGTTTCTTCCACAACATGTGGGGATTATGGAAACTACAATTCAAGATGAGATCTGGGTGGGGACACAACCAAGACATATCACATATATAACTTAAATTGGATCAGTATTTAATGGATACCTAGTTGCCAGCTACCTTGTTGGTTATTGAAGAGACAATGATGAGTAAGAACGGTTTATATCCTTAAAGATCTTACACCAAAGAGAGAAGGAAACACATAGGTATGCATACCAGGATATAAAGTCAGGCTATGCCAAACACAAACATAGATAAACAGAGTGCTATAAAATTAGTGGATAGCGGAAATTAAATTTGAGTTGGAGTCAAGGAAGCTACCCCAGAAGAGGTAATACTGGAGATAATTCTTGAAGTACCAGTGGAATTTAAACATATGTGAGGCTAGGGAATTTTAAATACCTGGAAAGTGACATGCATCTGGAATGGAACACAGGCTGGCAGAATTGCAATTTAGGGTGGATGGGGAGACTGGTGGAGTCAACTGTTAGCTATATAACTCTGAAAAAGATTCAAGAGGTCAAGTGTCAGGACGGCTGAGTGGTCTAAGGCACCAGACTCAAGCTTAAGATTTGGGAGGTCATGAGAAGAACAGAGGAGGTTAGATATAAGAATTACCGTAATGCCATATATGGCAAAAGCTGACAACCAGTTGAATGCCACAGGTGGAAGCAATGAAAGAATCAATGATGAATGAGCTTTTTAGCTGAGGAAAAGCAGCAAATAGTGATGTCTACACCTGCAATAAAAAATCAGACACAAGAACCAATTTAGACAGGGTCGACATATTGAAGATGAGATGTGAGTTAAATGTGGCTATAGAGGCTGCATTAGGAAATACGGGTTGTGAAAATATGCGATACTGGAAAGGAAAAAGCCTTATTAGACTAGCACAAAGAAAGTTAGGATGGGTGAAAATTAGGTTACATTTTACATGGAAGGAAAGGAAATTTGACACAAAAAGCCTTAACTACAAGCTATCCCCCAACTACTCCCAAATCTATGTCGCTAAACAGACCCTTTTATTAGAATCATAGGCTGTATATTTATGTAAATTATCATCATCATTACTTGGTTATAGGGTAAGAATTTCAAACAACATTTTCAAAACAGATTCATGATTGACATTAGATTATTGTGAGTGTATAAAAATGCAACTGATTTCTGGGTGCTGACTTCTTATCCTGCTACTTTACTGAATTTATTAGTTCTAGCAATTTTTAGTGGTGTCTTTAGGGTTTTCTACTTATCAGATCATGTCACCAGTGAACAGAAATAATTTTACTTCTTTCTTTCCAATTTGGATGACTTTATTTCCCTGCTTCATAGTCTGGCCAGAACTTTCAGTACTATGTTGAATGGAAGTGGTGTGATCTTGGCTCACTGAAACTTCCGCCTCCTGGCTTCAAGCAATTCTCCTGCCTCAGCCTCCCAAACAGCTGGGACTACAGGTGCACGCCACCATGCTCAGATAATTTTTGTACTTTTAGTAGAGATGGGGTTTCACCATGTTGGCCAGGAAGGTCTCAATCTCTTGACCTCGTGATCCACCTGCCTCGGCCTCCCAAAGTGCTGGGATTACAGGCGTGAGCCACCGTGCCCAGACAAATCTTTTTTTTTGTTTGTTTTTTCCATTGAGACTTAGCTTCTCAGGAATAGGTAACTAAACTGGTCAGATAATAGGAATTAACGAAGCTGTTGGGACATAAGGATGATGTTACGGTAAGGCGTTTGAGAATATCGATGAGTTGTTTAGGTTTGTCAGGAAGGTGAGAGAGGCTAGGAATGGACAAAGGGTTTGGAGGTTTGAAGGGGCACATGCAGGGTGTGAGTGAAAATGACACGTAGGTGGAAGATACTGGTCGTAAACCAAAGATAAAATTCTAAGCTCCCCAGCCAACTGAATGGACCCCTCTTTTTGCAAAAGATTCCCAAAAGAAGCCTGAAAAATTAGTTCAGACCATGACAGGAATCAGGGGGTGAAAATACAGCATTATAGCCTCTTCCTTTTGGAGTTTAGACACAACTTACCAGCATTAACATTAAAACAGATATCTTAAAATAAACAAAACAGACTCTGTAGCAATAAGACACTGAGTTTCAACCTGACTCTGGTTTAGGATCACATGACAGGTGGTAGGCCCTGAAGAAAATCAAAGTATTTTACCCCAAAACATATTTCTTTGACATATTCTGAAATAGCCTTGCAAATTATCTCTTGTGGGGGAAATTTGCATTCTGTAAGAATCTCCTTCCTTCACCAAGTCTTTTCCAGAGAGTCTGACACATTTAAGTTCTGATAAGAGACATTCACTGTCTCTTCTCTTTGAAACTTGCTACCTGGAGGTTTCATCTACATGACAAGAACCCTGGCTTCCACAACCCCCTTGTCTAAATGCAAGCATTTTTTATACTGAATTCAATTCTTCAAGCAGAGCTTAACTCAACCAATTGCCAATCAGGAAATCTTGTAATCCACCTATGACCTGGAAACCCCCTGCCCACCTCCATCCTTCCCCCACCTACTTTTAGATGTCTGACCTTTCTGGGCCAAACCAATATATACCTAAAATATATTAATTGATGTGTTTGTCTGTAACTTCTGTCTCCCTAAAATGTATAAAACCAAACTGTAACCCAACCACCTTGGGCACATGTGCTCAGAACCTCCTAAGAGTGTGTCACTGGCCTTGCCAAGTGATCCCTAACCTTGGCAAAATAAACCTCTAAATTGATTGAGACATGTCTCAGATACATTTTTGGTTATATGGCTAAATTTTTTAATTTATCTGGTTTATCTCAGAAGAGCTGAAAAGATCTTAGTGATGGCTTGGCCTGAGCTCCTCGTTCTGTCACTGAAAAAGTTATGGCCTGAAGAGGTGACCTGACTCTCCAGCATCCTGCAGTTAAAATGAGGTCCACCTGAATACAGCCCAAGTCCCCAGTCACAGATGAAAAGCAAGTCTTCCACTGGGCTCTTCTCTCACCCAACTTTCTTCCAGTGGAGTTCCAGCTACTGTCACTCCTGCTCCCCCAGTTTTTGTTTGTTTGTTTGTTTGTTTTAAACCAACCTCAAAATTCTCAGTGACAAGGAAAGTGTCTAAACTAGAGCCCTGCACTGTTTGCTCTGCAGTTCAGTAAGTTTTGGCTTCAGATCATTTGGAAGTTTGTTTCTGAGACAAGATACAATGTAACTGCCTCCAGGCTCTTAGCTTGCCAGCAGGATGACTGTCTCTAGCTGACAGGACCCACTGCCCCCTGCTGTTTGGATTGCTAACCAGGTTGTCTGACAGCAGGGTACCTTCCAGTTTGATCAGGGACAGTGGGCTCTAGATCAACATTCATCATTCATGAGGCTTTCCACTCAGACTGGGAAAAATCTCATGGCCACGTTGGCTGTTGATTCAGCTGGGACTAGAAGAGAGGCAGAGATGACTCACCTGGGCGAAGGCTGCACAGGAGTCCTCTGGATTCAGTGTGGTTTCTGGAAAGACGTCTGTGTGGTGAGCGGAGAGACCTGCATTCTAGTCCTCCTCCACTGTCTACTCAGTGCATGTGAATAAAGTCATGTCACCTCGCTAAGCCTTGGTTTAGTCATCTACAAAGTAAAGTGTCAGCAGAAATAGTTTTGTAGGGTTTACTCCTGTTCAAAAATATGTAATCGCATGGAAAAAGACTGACATTTTTTATATGAGGACCTATGTGATAAAACATGAGTGAAATGGAGTGTCCTAGGAAATTCCTGTTAACTGCTGGTTATTGATCATACTGATTATTACGCAAAGTGTGTTAAGAATGAACCCATGACAGCCAATGCCAGAATTCCAGCTCTTGCAGAGGATCCAAGCACTATGCCCAGGAATAGGTTGGGTCTCTTCATGTAAAGCAGAGAGAGGCAGGGAGGCCTGAGGCAGGACAGTCAGCAAGCAAGCTAGATAGACCTCAATTCTGGGGAAGAAGCATCTGCTGATTGCTCTGTTTTTTATTGGTGATGAATTGCTTTGGGTCCACAGATGTTAATTGTAGCCAGAAAAAGACCAGAAAGCTGCAATAGCATGATATATTAGGAAAAACACATGATTGGGAATGGAGCATAACTGGAGTCAAATCCCATTCTGGAACTAACTATTCATCCTTTCTGAATCTAAATTCTGTCATTATAACTCAGGGATAATTATATTTTTGCACGGGTTTTATGAGGATTAGAGACAACGTATGCAAAACACTTGGCACATGGTAAACATTTGCTAAATGTTATGCAATTTTATCAACGAGGTGTGGGAAAGGGACAAAAATTTAAGCCCAAAGAGCAGCACAGGTACAATGTGATTTTGCCAAACTCAGAACTTCTAAGGATACTTCTAGATCCATGTGTGGTTTTGTAATGAGGTCCTTGACACAGCCATATGAGAGGGATAATTTCTCAGGAGCCCCGGGTGGCAGCCATAGGAAGATGCACAGTTATATGTCTCTGAGCTTCCATTTGGGGACTACAGAAAATCCGGGCTCCAAAATTTCTACAGAAGAGCCCTAAGAATGGCAATTTAGTAAGAAATGGGATCTAAGAAATTGCCATTGTGTGCATATAAATTTATGAATTATTAGAAAATATTAATTGTCCATATGAAGAAATAGAAGACATAGATTGAATGAGGGTTGGGAGACAAGGCCCTCTCCTCACTATAAACCACAAACAAAATTCTAAGACCCCCCCCCAACCACCTGAAAGAGCTTCTTCCTAAGCCAGGGCTCTTTTAAAATTTAACCTGAAGACTGTTTCAGGTCATGATGGGAAGTGGGGTTGGATATGATGCCTCATTATACCTCTCCAGGATTAATGCGAACACAGACTTTAGGTCTAATAGAAATATTTTACAACCTATTCTCCCTGAAGCCCTACTACCTGAAGGCTTCCTCTGCAAATAAGAACTTGAGTCTCCACAATCCTTTATCTTACCCTAGAATTTCTTTCATTTTTGTTTTTGTTTTTTTGAGAAGGAGTTTCGCTCTTATCCCCAAGGCTGGAGTGCAATGGCATGATCTCTGCTCACTGCAACCTCCACCTCCTGGGTTCAAGCAATTCTCCTGCCTCAGACTCCCAAGAGGCTGGGATTACAGGTGCCCACCACCATGCCTGGCTAATTTTTATATTTTTAGTAGAGATGGGGTTTCACCATGCTGGCTAGGGTAGTTTCAAACTTTAATCATGGAAAAGAAAAGCTATAGGCCAAATTCTAATAAGGGTAAATGCATGCATATCTATAAAGCTCAATTTTTGGCTTCAATCTCCCTCTACCCCATACATATGCACACACACAACATACACACACAAACAATACACACACACCCTCATTAGAAACAGGACAAAAAACTAGAAGGCAACGGTCTCCACTCATATATCATTTATTTAATAAGCATAAATATAGAAGAAATAAACTTAACTTCAAGCAAAGATGGGCTGAGAATAGATAGACGCCTCCCTAAGTACAGTTAACTGCAGTGACAGAAAGAATTATGTTAAATGTAATACCTAGGTTAAATTAATTAAATATTTACTAAGTGTTTTTATGGAGATTCAGAGCTAAAAGTTAGTGTTCTTAATTTTTTTTTTTTTTTTTTTTTTTTTTTTGGAGACAGTGTCTCGCTCTGTCACCCAGGCTGGAGTGCAGTGGCGCGATCTGGGCTCACTGCAAGCTCCGCCTCCCGGGTTCACGCCATTCTCCTGCCTTAGCCTCCAGAGTAGCTAGCTGGGACTACAGGCGCCCGCCACCATGCCCGGCTGATTTTTTTTTTTTTTTTTTGTATTTTTAGTAGAGACGGGGTTTCACTGTGTTAGCCAGGATGGTCTTGAGCTCCTGATTTCGTGATCCGCCCGCCTCGGCCTCCCAAAGTGCTGGGATTACAGGAGTGAGCCACTACTCCCGGCCAGTGTTCTTAATCTCAATGAGCTCTAGTCCAATATGCAGCTTAACTGTATGCATTCATCGTAGTTGTATGCCAATAACCTACTGCGGAGAATGGAAGGAGCAAAGGATGTGGTTAGATTATTCTATATACTTAATGGGTAAGTGTCCTTGAGCGAGTAAGACGGAGCTTTAAGCCTTGGTATCTTTATCTATAACAGAAAGGTAATAATACCTACTCACTAGATTGCAGTGAGGATCAAATGAGTTAAGGTAAGTAAAAGAGCTCTATAAACTTTAAGAAGCCCATACAAATGCTAATTGTTGCTATTTTCTTTCCCCTTAAGGGTACGCTTGGTCTTTCCTGATGAAGTTTTAAGAGAAAGGCAGAGTTGACCCTGGGCTTTCAAAAAACTGTTCTTTCAGGTACAAACTACGAATTATGATTTTGAACTTCAAAAAAAAAGGGATAACTTTCAAAAATACCCAGTTTTGAAACACTCTGTCTATTCTTCATTCATTCATCTCCCATTGTCATTCCATGCCATTTCCCAAACTTTAGTCCCTTCTTAACTCTTCCTTGTGACAATTTTCTTTCTGCTTTCCTTTTCCTTCCTTCTCAAGGCAAAACCTCAGAGAGAAGAATTGGCTGCTAGGGATCCTCTGCAGAGACCTTGAAGAACATGGCAATTATGAAACTTCAACAAGAAAAGATTTAAGCTGATCTTTTAAAAAAAAATATGGTCAGGAATTTCGTAGAAATGACTTTAATATAATAACTGCTTCTTTGACTTATGTTTTGTCTGGTGGTGAAAAGAAAAATATTTATAAAAGCATGCCTGTGTCCTAAAATTGGGGACACAAACTTAAATGACTGAAGGCACTTGAGGAGTGGAGGCAAGGATGGTGAAACCAGGCCCTGTACCAAGCAGGAAAGCGTGAACCTGCTAAAGAGAGTGACTGCTTCTCATTTCCAGTCAATTCATCTGAAATGGAGTTGCGAATCCATTTCAGCCACAGCGATTGATCTGGATTTTTTGTAAAATTCCCTGATTTTTACATATTGCCAATTAATTAATTAATTAAGAAGAAATGTAAATGTTCAGTCATGCTGTGTACTCAGGAAATACCTTTATAAGACATCATGGGCCTAAATTCTGGGCCAAAGGAGCTAGAGAAAAAGGATAGGAATTCATCAGATCCAACATCACTACTGGATATTTAAATAGTCCAGGCTGGACTATTTAATGCATTTTATTTAGCATTTTCCCCAGGTAGACAGCATGCACATTAAAGTTCAAAAAGCGCTGTGCTAGATGACATCAGAGGAGGCATGAACAAAGGTCTCCAGAATGAGACAAGATTGGACCAGATCATAAGTTTTCAAACATTTTGGTCTAAAGACCACTCTACAATTTAAAAAATTCTTGAGGACCCAGAGCCATTTGTTTATGTGTTTTATCCGTCTGATGTTTAACAATATAAGACATCTGGATGATCATATCTGCTTCAGCATTCAATCTGTTGTGTTATGTTCTTTTGGTTGACATATATGAAGAAAATGAGGCTGTACACAAATATATAGCTTGCAAAGGTAGGGGCATTTTAATACCCTTTTCATATAATTGTGGATATTCTCTCTCATTGTTCCAGAAAAATTCTGCAAGTGGTAGATAAACTCATGGAATCTCAAATTTAATGAGTCAACATTTGGAAGACTTGTAAAACTCTGTAAACCGATATTTTCCAAATGACAAATGCATGCTTTTACAAAATGTGGAACATGAGTCAAAGACCCACTCAAAGTAGACTACTACATTTCAGTCTGTATAAACTAATGGATTTTCACATAACAGGAAAAAATATTCAGTGCATATATTTTTTCTTGAGACCACCGTAGTACTTTGGCATGCAGCAGAAGTGCTTTGGTGTGCTTCCTATTTCCTCACATGAAATATTAAAAAGAAATGTACTTAAGGGTCAACATTCATTGAATTAATAATTTTTATTGTTTCATCCAGAACATTCTTAAGTGGAATGCACACTGGTGAGAAATGCAATGACTACTGGCATGGTTTGGGACCACTACCTTGATTCATGCTAGGCAGTACTTTCACTCACTATTGTTTTTGCACTTTCAGGGCAAATTTTAGCACAGTGGAAAAAGCAAGTAAGCTCTGAATATTATTACAAATGTTTTTTAATTTCTCAAAGGTCCTTAAAAGGATTTCGGGTACTCTAAAAGTCTTTAGGCCATACTTTGAGAACCACAGGAATAGAACACTGGAAGACAGTGGCTCCATAAAAGGCTAGGTGAAAGGAAGAGGCCCACAGGACTAATGGAGTTAGGCCAGTGAAAATAGAAGACGAAGCAAAGTGTGTTGAACCAATCTGCGTGGACCTGAGCTTATGCAATTCAGAAACTGCTGCTTGAGCTACTCTGTTCTGCTCCTAAGAACAGAGGCATGGACAGAGAGAACATCATCCTTTTAGTTTGTTTATTAAACACGTCTTGGTGAAGTAGTTTCAACTTCAGCTAGACTACATTTTGCTAAGTGAACTTGAAAATCTTGGCAGTTGATTCAAACTAAAAAATCAAAGAGAAAACACATGAATAAATTACTTTTGCCATTATGTCTAACTAAAGAATTGGTACTCTCCCTTTAAAAAAAAAAATAGAGACGATCTTTTTTTTTTTTTTTTTTGAGACAGAGTCTTTCTCTGTTCCCCGGGCTGGAGTGCAGTGGCGCGATCTCAGCTCACTGCAAGCTCTGCCTCCCGGGTTCACACCATTCTCCTGCCTCAGCCTCCCGAGTAGCTGGGACTACAGGCGACTGCCACCACGCCCGGCTAATTTTTTGCACTTTTTAGTAGAGACGGGGTTTCACCATGTTAGCCAGGATGGTCTCGATCTCCTGACCTCGTGATCCACCCACCTCGGCCTCCCAAAGTGCTGGGATTACAGGCTTGAGCCACAGCACCCTGCCGATCATTTTTTTTTTAAAGAAATTGCCATTTTAGTTCTACAATTCATATAAATACTATTTTTTCTGCGTGAGTTATGTCCTCCCTCCTGAAGACCCAAGTGGTTAGGGACCCTATTACTTATTTGTATGTTACATACTTTAGAGAAAATGCTCATAGCTTGGAAAATCTAATGGATTAGATGCGAGATGATGAGTGACCTTGACTTCTAAATGTATGACATGTATTTTCATGTATGGAGAAGTTTTACACTGTCAATCATAGGAAACACAAGTGTAGGAGGCTAGAACACAAACCTCAGTGTCTTGGCTTTTGTATACCTAAATTTCACCCAAATACCAACAAAATGAAATTACCCTTAAAGAGGCTACCTCTGGGACAGGTGTTACCCATAGAAGTTGGTCAGAACCTGCAAGGTCTTTTATGTACAGACTGTAGGACCAGATACAGATATAACAACCCTGGGATCCGAGGACCCTTAGGAATCTCAGGCGGCCGCCAACGTTACAGGAACCTTATGTAGCATCTATGGATCTCTCCACCTTCTCCAAAACTCTGGCACTCAAGCTCACATGGTTCCCTGACTTACCTGCAGGATTAGTCCTAGGCTGTCCGTTTGATAACTAGTTGGGAGGGTGTTTTCCTCAGAGACGTACAGTGAAGCTCCTTTTCATCCAGACAATGCTTTTACAGTTCACGCCTGGGGCCTCTCTCATTTTCTCTGAAATAGACTTTAAGAGATGCTTGGCTGCGTAACATCATTAGTGAAAATAACTCACAGGAGGACTTTTGAGGTAACATAGCTGAAAGTGCCATGGAGTCCTTTTCTTTTCTTTCTTTCCTTTTTTTTTTTTTTTTTTGAGATGGAGTTTTGCTCTTGTTCCCCAGGCTGCAGTAGAATGGCGCCATCTTGGCTCACTGCAACCTCCGCCCCCACCCCCCAGAAGGTTTCAAGCAATTCTCCTGCCTCAGCCTCCCGAGTAGCTGGGATTATAGGTGCCTGCCACCATGCCTGGCTAATTTTTTGTATTTTTAGTAGAGATGAGGTTTCACCATGTTGGCCAGGCTGGTCTCAAACTCCAGACCTCAGGTGATCCGCCTGCCTCAGCCTCCCAAAGTGCTCAGATTACAGGCATGAGCCACCGTGCTAGTCCCTGAGTCCTTTTCTAAATCCTGCTTTATGTGCTTTTTATCTCCTAACCTGACTTAGATGTTTTATTCCAATATTCAGAAGGACTTGAAAAATAATCTTTTTCAGATTATAAAATGAACGCTTATTTACTTTAGAAATTGTGTAAAATTATAAAAAATAAAGGAAATTAAAATGATCTATTTCTGTGAAGAACAAAATATTCAAAACTTGAAAATGGGCCAGAAATACAGGTGGCATATCTTTCCAGCATTATATGAGGGTGACAGCTCACTCAAGGATTCTCTAGAACCAGTATAAATATCATGTGAAACACAGGAGGATTTGTGAAACTGCATAATGGGTTCAAGCAATTCTCCTGCCTCAACCTCCCAAGTAGCTGGGACTACAGGTATGTGCCACTGCACCCAGCTAATTTTTATATTTTTAGTAGAGATGGGGTTTCACCATGTTGACCAGGCTGGTCTTGAACTCATGTCTTTAAATGATCTGCCCGCCTTGGCCTCCCAAAGTGCTGGGATTACAGACATGAGCCACTCTGCCTGGTCCATAATTTAAAATTTTATAATAGCCATATTCAAAATGTAAAAGGATACAAGTAAAACTAATTTTTATAAAATAATTTACTTAACCCAATATATCCCAAATGTTATCAATTTAACATGTAAGAGAAAGAAGAAATTAATAGTTATTTTATATCTTTTTGTTGAACCAGCTCTTTCAAATCTGAAATGTATTAGTTTCCTTTTTAGTTGACACTTCATAATTCATAATGTGTCCACATTTATGAGACACATTGATATTTTATACACGTATACAATGTGTAATGATCAAAGTAATTAGCATAACTATCACCTCAAATATTTATCATTTCTTTGCATTGTAAACAGTCAACATCCTCTCTTTTACCTTTTTTAAAACATACAATAAATTATCATCATTATTATTATTTTTGAGATGGAGTCTTGCTCTGTTGCCCAGGCTGGAGTGCAGTGGTGTGATCTCAGCTCACTGCAACCTCCGCCTCCTGGGTTCAAGCGATTCTCCTATCTCAGCTTCCCAAGTAACTGGGACAACAAGCGCCCACCACCACACCCAGCTAATTTTGTATTCTCTTAGTAGAGACAGGGTTTCGCCATGTTGGCCAGGCTGGTCTTGAACGCCTGACCTCAGGTAGTTTGCCCACCTCGGCCCCCCAAAGTGCTGGAATTATAGATGTGAGCCACCACGCCCAGCCAAAGCATACAATAAATTATTATTAACCACACTCACTCAGCTCTAGTGTTGCAGGACACTAGAACTTATACCTCCCTTCTTGCAGTAATTTTGTATCCCTTAACCAACTGTTTCCTATCCTCCTCTCTCCTACTCTTCACAGCCCCTAATGACTACAGTTCTACTCTCTACTTCTATGAGCGCAATTGTTTTTAGCTCCCACATATGAGTGAGAACATGTTGTATTTCTCTTTCTATGCCAGACTTACTTCACTTAACATAGTGAAATTTCCTCCAGGCTCATCCATATTGCTCTGAATGACAGGGTTTCATTCTTTTTAATGGCTGAATAGTATTCCATAGTATATATCTATATCTGTATCTATATATGACATTTTCTTTATCTGTTCATCTGTTGATGGATATATAGGTTGATTCCATATCTTGGCTATTGTGAATAGTGCTACAATTAACCAATAAAAATATAATGTGAAACACGAGAAAAGCACATAATTTTAAATTTCCTAATTGGCATATTAAAAACATAAAAAGAAACAAGTAAAACAAATTTTTATAATATAATTTCTGTAACCCAGTATATCCCAAATATTATCAATTTAATATGTAAGAGAGAGAATAAATCATTAATGAGATATTTTATATTCTCTAATTGTACTAAGTCTTTAAAATCCGGTATGTATTTTATACTTACAGCACATCTCAGCTTAGGCTAGTGCTACTTCAAACGTTCAAAAGCTACATATGACTAGTGGCTACCATGATGAAAAACATAAATCTAAGGGAAAGAACTTTGTTCCACTCACTGTTCACTATCGGCCTCAGACTAGTGAAGTAACAAGTTAATTTGTTGCTTTTTTTTCCCCGGTAGAGATACAAATAAGATCTGTCCAGTAGGAAAGAGAAACACCAGTAATCATTTTGGGTTCTACATTATTAGCTAATTTTGTATGCAGCTGAGCAATAATATCCTAGAATTCCTTTATTCAATTACCTATAAAGAATACCTAGCTCCTCAAACATTCTTTGAACCAGTCTTAATATACTACTGGTGCCCTCATTGCTTAATAATTGGAACAAAATCTTGGACATGTGTTTATTTTGTATTTTCATGAGTCATGGCTTTTACCTTGTTGAAAATTCCACTTCAGCATTTCCACTACCTGCAACCACTATTCACATGTCACCGTCTTCTATTGCCTCTCTATAGCCCAACCCACATACCCACATACATAGCTCTATCATCTCAATTTCTACCTATGTAAATATTGAAAACACTGAATTAAGTAAATGCTCACATTTATTTTTGCTACTTTGAAATTGAAGAATTTTATATATATTTCCAAAGTTTTTGATATCCATTACCTAATTGTCTGAAATGTTTTATCATAAACTTTCTTATTACCAGATAATAAAAGTGCTCGATTCCTTACTCTAGAAAACTCAACATAAGAATTGATAATATTGCTCTCTTTTTAAGAAATCTAGATTTATTTTATCTTTTTGCAGTGACTAAAATGTCCATAATAATAGCAGCAGTAAAAGGAGCTTTTTTCATTTTATGTCTGACTTAGAATATGACTAGAATTCTCACTGCCAGGTTAGATGTTCGCCATTGTTTTATGATTGTTTCCTGTCATATTAAGGATATATTTACTGACTCCTAGTTTACTAATTAAAAAAAAACTGGAATAAAACTCTGTCAAATGTATACTTTTTCTTTTAATTTACTAATATCATACATTATGTTCATAAGTCTTCTAATAATTATCCATATATTCTTAGATTAAACCTCACCTGACAAAGGGCATTATTCCTTTAATATACTTATAAGTTTATTAGCTCTTATTTAGCATCACTTTTTTTAATTAATTTATTTATTTTTATTATACTTTAAGTTCTAGGATACATGTGCAGAACGTGCAGGTTTGTTACATAGGTATATACAAACTATGGTGATTTTCTACACCCATCAACCCGTCATCTTCATTAGCTATTTCTCCTAATGCTATCCCTCCCCTATCGCCTCACCCCACAACAGGCCCTGGTGTGTGATGCTCCCCTCCCTGTGTCCATGTGTTCTCGTTGTTCAACTCCCACTTATGAGTGAGAACATGTGGTGTTTGGTTTTCTGTTCCTGCATTAGTTTGCTGAGAATGATGGTTTCCAGCTTCAACCATGTCCCTGCAAAGGACATGAACTCATTCTTTTTTATGGCTGCATAGTATTCCATGGTGTATATGTGCCACATTTTCTTTATCCAGTCTAACATTGGTGGGTGTTTAGGTTGCTTCCAAGTCTTTGCTATTGTGAACAGTGCTGCAATAAATATACGAGTGCATGTCTTTATAGTAGCATGATTTATAATCCTTTGGGTATATACCTAGTAATGGGATTGCTGGGTCAAATGGTATTTCTGGTTCTAGATCCTTGAGGAATCGCCACACTGTCTTCCACAATGGTAGAACTAATTTACACTCCCACCGATGGTGTCAAAGCTTTCCTATTTCTCCACATCCTCTCCAGCATCTGTTGTTTCCTGACTTTTTAATGATTGCCATTCTAACTGGCATTAGATGGTCTCTCATTGTGGTTTTAATTTGCATTTCTCTAACGACCAGTGAGCCTTACTTTTTTTTTTTAACATATTTGATATCTATATTGATAAGTCACTCTGGTCAAAATGTTTTATTTTTAAAACAATCTAATCAAATTTTAATATCAAAGTATACTCACTTAGTAAAATGAAATTTAAAGGTTTTTCAGTTCTTTTGAATCCTTTGAAACATGTAAATAGTACAGGGATAATTGGTTCCTTAAATCTTTGAAATAATTCCTGTGATGCCCAGGGACATCTTTCCTAGAGGTTATTCCTTCATAAACTTGTAAAACTTTCTTCACATTTTTGTTTTATTTTTTCTTCTTCTATTTGAGTCATTTAAAAAACTTTAAATATAGTTAATCATTATCAAGATCCCTAATTTTTGTACTGAGATTATATATGTTTATAAATATGTTTACATTTATAAAACGATGCATAACTGTATATATGGATATTTGTGTGTATGTGTGTAAATGTATATTATAGTTCTTCTATATTTGTACTTTCTTATTTTTCTTAAGTAAATTAGCCAAATATTTTTCACTTTTATTTGTTAGAGCATCTACTTTTGATTGGAATTGATCAGTTTTTAAATTTGCTTTGATTTCATCTTTTTAATTTGTTTTCCTTCTGAGGGCAGTAGGAAGCCGCTCAAGAATCTTAAGCAGAGGAGTGGCCTGAGGCTGTCTGTGCTGTGAAACATGCTCTGCCCACTGAGGGGCCTTGGGGTGGAGAAGAGAACATCATGGCCAGGCTGGGCTCCTGGTCCTGTGGCAGCCTCCAGGACCCAGCTGTTGGGCAAGAGCATCTCATGGCTGGATGGGGCAAAGCGGAGAGGAGAACTTAGCTATAGTATCATGTTCCTAATTGAAGGTCCAGGTGTGGGGAGCAGAATCCAAAAATATTACAGGATTTTGCCTGGTTAAGGCCAAGCTCCATAATCTAGAAGGAAGGTTTTAATCTGAGAGGCCCAATATAGCACTTCTATCAATAAGTGAGGTAGACATGTGATTTGTTGCAACGGGAGCCTAGCCAAGCTCTGGGATGAAGAAGCATAACCCCCCTCCTACAATAGGACTATTGGGATATTGGCAAGAGGGCTGAAGGTCACTTAGTTGGTGCAAGTGCAAATCCCAAAAACAACATTCACATGCACTGCAGCATGGAGGGCATCACTTGGAATTGTGTGGTGCTGTGTGCACCACTAATCCAGGAATCTAAATGGGAATTGTGTTGTGCTGTATGCACCACTAATCCAGGAATCTAAATGGGAATTGTGTTGTGCTGTGTGCACCACTAATCCAGGAATCTAAATAGGACTTGTGTATTGCTGTGTGCACTACTAATCCAGGAATCTAAATAGGACTTGTGTAGTGCTGTGTGCACCACTAATCCAGGAATCTAAATAGGACCTCAGTGCTATTAAGTAGCTGAGCTCAGAAGAGGGACCTAAGGTAGAAACCTAGACACTGAACTGGGACACTTGGGGAGGGTCCGGGGGAAGCTGCAGCATGAAATGTACACATGTATTGAAACGTCACTCTAGACCCCATACACATTTACAATTATTACATGTCTGAACTTTTTACAAACACCCTAAAATAAATTAATTAGTTTCAAAAATGGGAAAAAGAATGTTAGGAAGTCCTAGGCTCATCTCTGGAACATGGTCCTACAAAATCGAGACCAATTCCAGCTCTCAGCTGCAATGATAATGAGGTTTCTAATTGTGATCTAAGCCTCAGGATTAGTGCAGAAAACAGACTGGTGGCAAACATGAGTGAAAAGGCCGTGAATGATTGCAATTGAGAGAGAGAATAAGAGACCCCATGCACATGTAGGTCATGCTCCTATACTTCTGACAGTCACATGACTTCTTTACCACCCTCCTTGTTCTTTAGTTCTCTCCTTTCTTTTTGAATATCCCCACTTCCATTCATTCTTTTTGTTTGTCCATGCCTTCACCCAGCTCTTATCCCCAAGCCCTGTGGTCGCTTCTAAGTGCTAATGAAGTTGTCAAGCCCTGCTTCCCCTCCAGGTGAAAAAACTCCAAGTGGATGTGCCTTCTCCCTCAAGAGCAGGGCTGCCCAGAGACTCATTTCAAGACATTTATCTGCCACTGAACAATGGTGTCTGCTGCTGAGAAGAAATTAAAGCAACTGCTAAGTAGAGCAGCACAGCACATAACAGCCTCGTGGAACAGGAGAGGGTGTTTGATGGCGATGGCTGTGAAGCCAGGTCTGACAAGGTCCTCACCCATATTGCCTGCAATCCTTCAGCAGCTGGCTGTGCAGCTGCTGCGGAGTCTGGCACTCCCCATGCTGACGGATGCTGAAGAGCACATTCCGGTGTTGGGGGGAATCCAATGAGGCAGGAAACAGCTTGACCAGAACAAGCTCTCTCTGCATATCAAAGTGGGGCTGCTGAAAGAAAAATCTGGGAAGGGACAGTATTGAGGGCAGGGGGGTAGTTTAACCAAATTTGCTTCAGTGAGCTCAAAAACAGGATATGAATAGGATGTGACAACCCTTCCCATTATAACAGAACCCGTGTCAGGTAAGATAACCCTCATGAATTGGCTGAAAACCCCACAGCAGGGCAACTGACCTCATGGTCATTTGGCAGTCACAGAAGCTAAAAACTAGCTCCAATTAAATTTTAAAAGAAGGAAAAAAGCATTGTGACTAACAAACATCATTCTTTCTCTGAGGCAAAGGCTTGTATTTTCCCCTTCAACAACCTTGCAAGAAAGAATGACTGAGCTCCTGCTGCAGAGGATAAACTGTGAAGCTTCTAACCTCTTCTGCAGTGCTCTCTCTCTCGCCAGCCCCCCAGTGAGGGTTGACAAGCCCTTGAGGTTCTTGGACACAGACACCAAACTGTGGCATAGGAGAAAGGGCAGGAACCTGAGTCTGAATGTCAATTTCCTCACATAGTGCTAGGTAACTTTTGGTCAAAGCACTTAATCATCCTGAGATAATTTTGTTTGTTTTTTTGTGAGGGTTAATTGAGAACATTTATATAAATGCACCTAGCACAGTGCCTGAACTTTTAAAATTAGTCAGCAAGTGTGAATTCCTTTCATCTTCCCTGTTAAAAATCTCTATATTTCCAGAAATAACACAGCCCTTGGAGTATGGGACGGATTCAATACATGAATATGTAGCTTAGTATATTAGACTCCATGAGCAGTATTCTCTAGCAAACTATGACAAGTTCTGAATGTATTGTAGTTATTTATTCCACCAGGAAAGCAAGAATGTATATTCACTCAAGAATATTTCTTAACTATCTACTCTGCATATGTACCATGTAGGCCTTGGGGACATAGCAGTGAAAAAGATAAATATGGTCATTATCTGTGTCATTCAGGATGCTTTTGGTCACGCAACAGAATAATCAGCTCAAAGTGACTTAAATAATAAAAAGGGATAATTGTCTTACAATTAGAAAAGTCCAAGATAAAATAGGCTTCAGGAGTGGTTTGATTCATCTACTCACTGGGATCATGAGGGACTCTTTCTATCTCTGTTCTGCCTTCCACAGCATCTGCTAATCATAAGACTGGTTGCTGTCAAGGTTACATGCTTTCTCTTCCATATGCAGAAGGCTTCACCTGCTGGCAGGTCTCAGCCAATCTCTCTTTGTGTCTCACCATCTGTAATTGAGTAACATGCATCCCTGAATATACTGAGGCCAGGAGACAGGATCATGCTGATTAGTTTAGTCCTGAGACACATATACTACTCTAGAGCAGGGGTATAATCAGCTGAGGACAAAGCTCATGAGCTGAAGGCAAGGAACAGAGCTATCCAGTAAACCCAGGGTGGATAGGAAGAGAAGAGGGGATGATATTGAGAAGTTATAACCATGGTACTGTAGCCTCGTTTGTGTTCTTACAGATCTTCTGATTATTAAGTTTGACATCTTTGCAAAGTAGACTTTTGTAAAAACAAAAAATAAAAGTTTGTGCTGCTTTCCTGGGGAACATGTGTATCAAGAACAAATAATATTCCTTCACATCTAACGATAAGGTCACTTAATAAACCGGATAGCTAATCTATTTAATAAGTGGTGCTAGGTGCTAGGGAAACATACAGAAAAGTGTGAAATGAGAGCCACTATCATTAAGAAGTCGGCTGGGTACAGTGACCCACACCTGCAATCCTAGCAATTTGGAATGTCAATGCAGGAAGATCACTTGAGCCCATGAGTTCCAGATCAGCCTGGGAAACACTGGGAGACCCCCTTTCTACAAATAATAAAAATTTAGCTGGGCATGGTGATGCACAAGTATAGTCCCATCTACTGGGGAGGCTGAGGTGGGAGGATCGTTTGAGCCCAGGAGGTCAAGTCTGGAGTGAGCCATGCACAATAGCACTACTGCACTCCACCCTGGGTGACAGAGTGAAACCCTGTCTGTCAAAAGAAGAAGAAGAAGCCAAATGTGCAATACATAAAATATTTTATTCACTTGTAAAATGACAAATAGTAAAATGGTGTTGTGTGGTAAGTGACCAGTGAATGGCACAGACATTGATTTTTGTAGACTTGTGAGTTGCAAACTTCCCTAAGAATCATCTGGGGTCAGCTACTTTAAAATGCAGATTTTTAGACCAATGATTTTGATTCAGTGCCTTGAGATGGCACCCAGGAATATAATTAGGAAAAAAATTTTAAAAAACCAAAATTACGTAGTTATTGCATTGCAAAAGAGGAGTTGGGCTGAGCTGCTGTGGACAGAAGCCTTCAGGATTCTGCAAGGAGAACATAGCACCTGGTTTCTTTATTGTCATTGCAGCATGGCCATCAGTATAACAGCACCTCATCCAGTGTAGATAGCTGAAATGGAATTGAATGAATGAATTGATCGTGGCTCTTTTTCAGGTTGGGATAGAGTGAGGAGATACCAGAAGTAGGGAGTTGAGGTCATTGTAATAGTCTTTGCATGAGATGATGTGGAATTAGCCTAGAAAGCATGAAAAGAAAGGAAGAAATTTCTATCCCAAAGCCCTTCAACAAATCCCTTGGTTATTCAGCAGATAATTTATACTCCATGGGAAAGTTGGCAGAATGTTTCAAATTATTTAAAAGAAAGTGTGAGTGGATGAGAAAAAGAAACTTGAGCTCTCTTATTTAATGTTTTCACATTTTCTCTATTTTGATATAAAATAAAAAGGAAAGAGAATTAACTTGGGAGCAGGACACAAGAGTTCCAGCCTCAGCTTGCTTCTCAGGAGCTGTGTGACCTTGGGGAAATTCCCTTTCTTCTTTGGAGCAATTTTCCTATTGGCAAAATGAAGGGGTGTGATCATCTCCAACATCCCAACACCCTCTGTTGCTAAGATGGAATATCACTGTATGCACCTTGATGAAAACTGCATTGTAAATTTCATTTACTTATTAGACTGTTAAAACAAGTACGGCTGAAAACAAAATGCATATTGTACTCAATGTAAGGGTAATGATGTGCGTTCTCATTATCTACTCAAGCAATGTGACCATAGTTAAATTTATGATGAGAATAGCACATATATTGGGCTGAGCAAGTTGTACTAAATTAAAACTTACAGCTGCCCTTTATATTAATTTAAAGGCATTCCTCTGCCACCAGCCATGGAACTTTTATCAGCATATGAATGAGGTCCATTAGCATAACAAAAGTTGTATCACATAATGTCAAAATCCTGTGCTAGACATCTAACCTTGTACACACTGCACTGTATCTAAGGATAAATTCACGTTTATTGTCCCTGGCACTAGCCCAGATTCCCTTCTATCTGTAACTGAGTCTGAAAGGGCAGAGGAAAAGGCTAGGAAAACTTTTATTTTCTTCTTTCTTGAGGACCACAGACACCCATGGCTGGCATGGGTGTGTTGTCCCCCACTGAAGTTCATCCTAATATTTTTAAATTTCTAGACCAACTCATTGGTCCCTTGAAGGATTGTCCTCTTTCCAAACATTTTTTTTTTTTTTTTTGAGATGGAGTCTCGCTCTGTCGCCCAGGCTGGAGTGCAGTGGCGCAATCTCAGCTCACTGCAAGCTCCGCCTCCCAGGTTCACGCCGTTCTCCTGCCTCAGCCTCTGTGAGTAGCTGGGACTACAGGCGCCCGCCACCACACCCGGCTAATTTTTTTGTATTTTTAGTAGAGACGGGGTTTCACCGTGGTCTCGATCTCCTAACCTCGTGATCCGCCTGCCTCGGCCTCCCAAAGTGCTGGGATTACAAGCGTGAGTCACCGCGCCCGGCTCCAAACAAAAATTAACAAAGAATTTTATTACAGGCAAATTGCCAAATGTATTTTAGACATGATTCAGTATCTAGAAACTTAACACATACCCAAATTTTCAGGAATGTTATTATGTAAATAATAAAAGCTAACTTTTTGAGTCCATACAAGCTGGCAGAACCTGCATTACTAACACTACTAAAATTCTTTCTATTTCTTCTAATTAACCTGAAAGTTAGATGTCATCTCCTGTCTATAGATAAAGTTCAAGGAAGTTGTCACTTGTTGAAGGTCAGATATAACTAAGTATTCATAGCTGTACCCATTTGACTCCAAAGTGTGGAGTCCTAATTAGGGAAAGAAAGTCAGACTGGCAGGGACACAGAAAAGCAAAAAGAAGAAGCAGATCAGCTATATGTTTGCCTTTCTTCACGGTCCAGGACACATAGCCCTCTTGCACAAATAACTCACAATCTTCCTGCACCCAACTATCACCAAACACCTGCATGTTAGCTCACTGCCACCTTGTCATTACCGGTACTGCGCAAAGCCCTCTTCAGCATGCATCATAAACACTCTTCTATACAATCTCCTCTTCTCTTCTGCTGACCCTACCCATTGCCTACTCGCAACATTTTCTCACTTTCTTTAACAAATCTCCCTTTTTCTACCTATAACTGTCTTGTTAAATTCTTTTACCCCTGCACCAAGGGCCTAGAGAGTTGTTGCTCTCCTGTGACAAAAAGCACGTAATTATTCTACTCTGACCTGCTACTATAAAATAAAGTCTACAGTACTGTCCAATAATATATCATTCACCTGAATCATTCCTTATTGTAACTGACATAAGTAGCTTTTACTGCTTCCAAGTCGAGTGTATACTTTCTTTGTTTTTGCTTCGAATGGCTATAATTAGTGACATACATTTTTGGACTATAATTAAAGGTGTGATAGCCTGGAAAATTTCAAGACAAAGAGTTCTAGTTTTTCCAGGGTTTTTTTTAAATAATTAAATACTTTTGGATTTTTAATGTTTTTATAATACTGACTAAAACATTTAAGATTTATTAATAAAACATTTACATTTATTAATGCAAAACCTTTAAGTTATTTCTAATATTTATGTAATAAAAATAGTTCTATATAAAACTCTACAGTAGACTTGGCATTGGGACTAGACTGTTTTTTTTTCTAAGTGACTTGGGGTAAAATAAGTAGTTTAATAACTCAGCTGTGGACCTATATACAGGAAAAAGAAATGTGAAATGTACAGACCTGCAATACCTTCTCAATAATCTCAAAATCCTTAGGTATAAAAAAACCTAAAACTGAGCCAAGAATATTCCTCTCTTTGCAGAAGACATTTCAATAGATTTAGGATAAGTGTAACCACCAGATCCTTTTGGGGTGGTAATGAGATATGGACATATTGTGCTTCTAAAATCTACATTCAATACAGATGGCCAGTGTAAACAATAAGATACTGCAGAAATGATGGTTTGTTACTTCTGAAATGATGTCATAAGAAACTGCTGCTCTGCACCCCTCTTTCTCGGATTACTTGTGGGAAGCCAGTTGCCTTGTCGTGAGACACATAAGCCACTTGAGGGAGGGGTCCAAATGGCCTGGAACTGAGGCCTCTTGCTAACTGCCATGTGAGTGAACTACCTCGGAAGTAGCTCCTTCAGCCTAGTCAAGCCATCGATGACGGCATCCCCAGCTAACATATGGACTGCAACTTCATGAGAGACCTGGAGCCAGAGTCACTAGTTGAGCTGCTACCAAATTTTTGACCCAAAGAAACTGCATGAGAAAATAAACTTGTATTATTGTTTAAGCTGCTAAGTTTTGGATAAATTAAAAAGCACATCAGCTTTTTCAAGTTGCTGTAAATTACCTGATTCTAAGATTCAAAAACAGAAATGTGGATGAATACATAAATTAGATTTTTAAAAATTTTTATTTTAAGTTCTGGGGTGCATGTGCAGAATGTGCAGGTTTGTTACACAGGTAAGCAGTGCCATAGTGGTTTGCTGCACCTATCAACCCATCACCTAGGTATTAAGCGCAGCATGCATTAGCTATTTTTCCTGATGCTCTGCCCCACTGACCTCTCCTGACAGGACCCAGTGTGTGTTGTTCCCCTCCCTGTGTCCATGTGTTCTCCTTGTTCAGCTCCACTTATAAGTGAGAACATGTGGTATTTGGTTTTCTTTTCCTGAAAAAAAAAAAACACTATTATCAGAGCAAACAGACGACCTATAGAATGGGAGAAAATTTTTGCACTCCACCCATCTGGCAATTGTCTAATATCCAGAGTCTAAAAGGAACTTTAGCAAATTTACAAGAAAAAACAACAACCCCATCAAAAAGTGGGCAAAGGACACAAACAGACACTTCTCAAAAGAAGACATACATGCGGCTAACAAATATGACAAAAAGCTCAATGTCACTGATCGTCAGAGAAATGCAAATCAAAACCACAACGAGATACCATCTCATGCCAGTCTGAATGGCTATTACTAAAAAGTCAAGAAACAACAGATGCTGGTGAGGTTGTGGAGAAATAGGAACATTTTTACACTGTTGGTGGAAATGTAAATTAGTTCAACCATTGTGGAAGACAGTGTGGTGATTCCTCAAAGATTTAGAACGAGAAGTACCATTTGACCCAGCAATCCCTCTACTGAGTATATACCCAAAGGAATATAAATCATTCTATTATAAAGATACAAATTAAGATTTTTAAAGAGTAGAATACTTAGAATATGCTGTTTAGGAGGAAACTTTAACATTTTGCATAATACAGAATAACAAAATAATAACAGAATGACTGGATTTTACTAAACAGTGCACAGACTGGTAATGTGTGGAACCCCCAGGAACAGAACGGGCTTCACTGCTCCAGTGCCTCCTATTGACATAGCAGGATAGCTTTGGATGCCTCCAGTTCTTGACTTCCCTTGACTTATTTTTGCTGCAGTTTACTCATTTTCTGCAAATTAGGGATAAAATTAGGGATAATTAAATTATTCAGTCCAAATCAGGAAACACGCCATAATTGAAGGGTAGAAAATTTGCTTTATAATTCAAGCAAGCCTTCAGTGTTCTGATGAAGCCAAACCACTATTAGTGCTTTCCATTGTTCTGAATAACTACGCAAAACACTCATTTTTAGAAAAGAAAGCAAAAAAGTAAAGGAGAATAAACTTTATTGAATAAACTTCAGTCACATGTAATTTACTGTTTTCCATGCTATTAGTAAGTTCTGTTTTAATATAACATTGATAGCTTTTTCTTGTTTACAAGAAGCAGGCAAAAAATGTGAAGGCAAAAATATACGCTTCATTTTTAAAAACTAAAGAAAACTCAAAGTTTGTTGTGTCACAATATGACATAAAATGACAACTAAATATACTGTTTAAAAGTGCCATACCAAATTTAGTTATTCCAAGAACAAATAAAATGAATCATAATGCTGCCTCAAATCCTTTCAGAATAAGAAAGAATATTTGCATTTGTATAATTTTGCATAATGTCATGGATTTTTCATTTTTTTGGTATTTTTCTTAGTTATTCAGCAACTATAAAAACAAGTATTTGTCTTTTATGACCTCTTCTTAAAAGTTACACATTCGATGATGAAGAAAGAACATAACTAAGTGCATTGAGAAGGCCGGAGACTTCCTTCCACAAGTGGATTTCTGATGAAGAGTATTGATATGGCTTGTCTGTGTCCCGACCTTAATCTCATCTTGAACTGTAGCTCCCATAATTCTCACATGTGTGGGAGGAATCTGATGGAGGATAATTGAATCATGAAGGTGATTTCCACCATATTGTTCTCATTGTAGTGAATAAGTCTCATGAGATCCGATGGTTTTCTAAGGGGAAATCCCTTTCACTTGGCTCTCACTTCTCTCTTGCCTACCTCCATGTAAGATACGCCTTTCACCTTCCACCATGATTGTGAGGCCTCCTCAGCCACGTGGAACTGTGAGTCCATTAAACTTCTTTTTCTTTATACATTTCCCATTCTCTGGTATGTTTTTATCAGCAGCATGAAAACAGACTAATACAAGTATATGTCTAGGATTGAGGATACTTGGCTGATCACCTGCCTGAGCAGAGAGAGAGGATACGAAGCTCTTTCCTGTTTTCCTTTAAAACCTTCTCCCTTATCAACCAGTCTCAATGCCTGATATGCTGCATTTGGTAACTCATTTCTTTTGACCAAGAAGAATTATCTTTAAAGTGGATTAAGGCTGGTGCAGTGGCTCACACCTGTAATCCCAGCACTTTGGGAGGCCAAAGTGGGAGGATCACTTGAGGCCAGGAGTTTCAGACCAGCTTGGACAACATAGCAAGACCCTGTCTCTACAAAAAAAAAAAAAAAAAAAAAAATTTTAAAAGACAGCTGGGGCTGGGCGCAGTGGCTCACGTCTGTAATCCCAGCACTTTGGGAGGCTGAGGCGGGCAGATCGTGAGGTCAGGAGATCGAGACCATCCTGGCCAACATGGTGAAACCCTGACTTTACTAAAAATACAAAAATTAGCTGGGTGTGGTGGCAAGCGCCTGTAATCCCAGCTACTCAGGAGGCTGAGGCAGGAGAATTACTTGAATCCAGGAGGCAGAGGTTGCAGTGAGCCTAGATCATGTCACTGCATTCCAGCCTGGCGACAGAGCAAGACTCCGTCTCAGAAATAAAAATTAAAAAAAAAAAAATAAAAAGATAGTTGGGAATGGTGGTGTGTGCCTGCAGTCCTAGTTACTCAGGAGGAAGAGGCAGAAAAATCACTTAAACTCAGGAGATTGAGGCTTTAATGAGCCAAGATTGCACCCTTACACTTTAGCCTGGGTGATAGAAGGAGACTCTGTCTCTAAAACAAAACAAAACAAAAACCAAAAAAAATTAACACCTTAGTATTGATACATTTATCTCAGTCTTACTCTGCTCAATTGCTAGTTGAAAAGATATCATATTTGATGAGGAGGTGGACGCTGGTGAGGACACATTGTGGGACTCTAAGGCAGTTAAGGAAGCTCATTAGGGCATTTTGGTTTGCTAGGATGGATGCCCAGAAGCTACGAATGGTACTAAAAGGGAAATTGGACAGAAAGTGCTAAAGTGATTTCTCATCTCTGAAGCTGTTGGTGAGAAAAGAGAAAATATTAAAAAGGTGTGAAGAAACTCTCTGAACCCTGGAAACAATAGACTCTCACTCCGGTCCAGAAATCCAGTTGGTGATTGCCTCAGCCTTTTTTATATCCATTACACTGAATTGAATTACTCCTCATTTACACAGGCAAGACAAGAATAATGATTAACCATATTAGCTCTTTTTAAGTTTGTTTTGCTGGGATTTTTGATAACGAATCCAGACTGGACTTGGAAAAGCCTCTTGAAGCTAGAAGATCAAACCAGGGACTTGTCATGAGCCTGTGTCTGCAACACCTATCGGTTTGGGTAAATTATTCTCTTCTTAAGATCCCCCAAATATCCTGAGTTTCCTGAGTGTTAAGAATAAATTATTTAATAATACTTGTTAAAGCACAATAAAAATGGTTTATTCAGGACTATCATGATAGGTATAGGGACCACTGCAACATGGTCTTGCAGCTGGGGAGACAGATTGGGATCCACTCCCAGTAACACATGGGCAAGTGGGAATTTGTATTCAAAAAGCAGTGTGGGGGTCAATGGATGGAAAATTACTAAGTGGAAACATCAGTGATGGGGGGTTCTGACTAAATGGACCTAATGAATTCCTGCTAAAGACAGGCCAGAGTGATCAGGCATCACCTAGTGGGTGGTAAGAATGAGGAACCAGATCAGATATTGAGGATCATCTGATATCAAAGGTGGGGGTTCTGGCTAAACTGACTTAGCAGGGCCATTTCGATAAAACTGGATTTTACAAGAAAGTGCACAGATGGGCCTAGGAAGAGTTTCAGAAACCTCATTAAAGTTTAGCCAGCAAATAATCTTCATTAGTCCACTTTCTTGTTCAACATAAGCAGATTTTCTCACTTGGTCGCCTTTGGTTCATGTAGGACCCGCTGACTCATCTGCTGGGATTTGGTATTAGAGAATGTCTACTGGGTAGTGTGAGCCATCAGGATTTAACAAAGAGAGATTAATTTCTATGAAAATAAAATAAAAACAAAGATTAATAGTTGAAAAAAAAACTATAAATTCAGTTTCTGAGTCCTGAGGGCAGCCAGTCAAGAAGATTTCTAGATGCTGGGCTTGAAGCATCGTCAGCTGGAGTGAGAACAGACAGTGGCAAATGACAGATTTTCCTGGTTTCCAGTTTAAATGTCACAAAGGTTGTCAAAAGCTGTTGTGGTGATCTCTCTGAAGTTTATATCGTCATCTAGCTTCAGCTTGCAGGGCTTCAAGGAAAGGGAAGTTTTAATTTTAGTGATTCCAGGCCAGAATAGTGGGAGAAAACCGGGAGCATTAATTTGAAGAGTTGGAGCCAGATATTGCAGGAAACTAGAAAAATTTAAGATCTAGTCTCGATTGCAGGTAGATAATAAAACCTCAAAGAAAACAAAGAGGGCTAGTATCTAACACTGGGTACACTATAGTTTTGTTCTGAAAGATATTTTTTCTCTCTACAGTCACTCCCATTTCTAACTCAGATAATAAAGTCAGACTCATTTGTTTTCAAAATAAGTTTATCTCATTAATCTTGGCCTCCTCATTTACATAGGTGAGACAAGAATAGTGATTGGCCATATTGGCTCTTGTAAAGTTCGTTTGGCTGGGATTTTTTATCAGAAATCTAAAATTGGGCTTATAAAAGCCTCTTGAGGCTAGAAGATCGAACCAAGGATTTGCCATGAGGCTGTGTCTGTAACATCTATAGATTTGAGTCAATTATTCTCTTCTTAAGATCCCCAAAATATCCCAAGTTTCCTGAGCCTGCCAGGAAGTGACATTCCTTACTCACCCATCAGTCTGGGAACTCTCAGGCCAGTTTTTCCAAGAAGAGATTTATTGGCTGTCAACCTTTGTTTCTTAAAAATGTTTGATCATATCTGAAAATATGATATCCTAGTCGCATATATATATATATATCTCATAATATAACCAGTGTTTCCAATTTACTATTATAAGAAAAACAGATTCCTATTGAATTTATGCAAATAACTGCATTGCCATAAAAATAAGAATGCTAATGAATAGTTTCTAAATTCTGAAGGTATCTGGTAAGGAGAAAAAGTAAATGCTTCAAATTCTTTCATGAAAGTATACTGTACCAAATTGCTATAAGCAAATAGATAGCTTAAAAGGAAAGGAAATTCCTTAAATCAGGAAAACAAAACATTTGAAGAAACAGCAATGTTTCAAATAAAAAGTCATTTAAATAATTATCTTCATCATTTCATTCAATCCCATAATTAATTCTTGTTCTGCTTGAAGTTTTATGAAGCCATCAGTTTCTTCATTAGAGATCTGGAAATTCTTACCCAATCCAATGGTTAGAGGTATCAGAAATCTGACAAGAATACTTGTCAGAGTGTTTTCCAATTATATTCTTGAAGAAGAAGCATTTTGGACTGCAGCTAATTGCAAATGCTTTTAGAGAAAAATTAAAGTAAAACAATAATCTTCTATGAAAGAAAAAGACTTAAAATGTCCACGGTTAAAATCTGATGAGTTCATTATAATAATGATGCAACTGACAAAAAAAAGTGGCTATTTCTATGGTATACATCTTAACATAATAACCCAAATTATCACTAATATATATCTAGGAATCAAATACAATTTTGGAACACTGATATCAATAATACACCCATAAATATAGCTTTAAAAAGGTTTAGCACCACTTATTTGACAATGCTTTTTATATAATTTAATATAATAAATATGTTTAATTGTTTAATATCTCTCTTTTACAAGCTTAGAGACACATCATTTGATCTTCTCAGGGGCCTAATTGAAAAACCTCAAAGTTAATTCAAGGTTAAAAATACTTAATTTAGAATTAGATTTTGGGAAGTATGTCAAAAATGTCAAAAAATTTAAAACAATTAAATATGATCTTGGTTACCTAATTAATCAAAACGACAATAACAGATTTTAAAGGCAAATACAGAAGGGTTCACAGCTGTGAACAAAAATTTAGTTCTTTTAATGTTAAGAGTTTTAATGTTGAGAAGACTCAGTTTTCTTAAGTAATCAAACAGTTAATAGAAGACAACATTATGCACAAGAAGCTATCTTGATAAAACACAAAATCTTTGTTTCCGAGGCCAATTCCTTAAAACAAACAAACAAAAAAACCTCACATTCTTAGACCAATATTCCAAAATAACCTTGTTATCTTAACAGAGAAGATCAAATTTTACTTTTGCATCAATGTACTACAAAAACAATTCCTAATAAAATATTATAAATGAGTCTATCTGATCTCAATCAGCTTTACCCACAGAAGATAAGATTTTCACTCTTTTACAACCTCTTTTTTTATTTTTCTTTTGCAACTTACATGCATCAAGCAATTTAACAATTCATAATCATCTAGCAGATACAATACAAACCTATTTGACCAACAAACCCAGGTAAAAATGTATGTCTGTATTATATTTAATACTGTCAATTCTAAAGACATTCCTATTTTATTTTACCAACCATTTTAAAATTAGCTTTTATTTACCAAACATTACTCCGTATCACATGAACGTTAAAAAAAAATTGGTCAGTTTCTACGTTTCTGAGAATTTTATGAATACTTAATTTGCTTAAGTACTCACTTATCCCTAAATCAATTTGAGTATTTTCATTTGGTAATATAATTGTAGGTAGAAAAATATCACATCTACATAAGATACAAACATACATATATACATATACAGATAGAGGCAATGAAATCTTATGGCTTTTTATTTTAAAAATTTTAGTCATTGAGGCAGTAAACCACAATGATGTAAACTCACTGGTTCATCTTCACTTACATTTTTATCCAAACTGTGTTTCTGATGAAAATCGCACAGGTTGAAGTTACCTACTCAATAAGGGCTAAAGCTTTTTTATCAATATTTGTGAAGAAGCCTTTTAATATTTTTAATTTTCCCGTTTCCTTCTCTTTTTAGTTTTAGATGTTTATGAGAGGGACCCTGAGTCCCTTGAAAGCCCACAATGGAGAAAAGGAGGGCCTTAAGTTCAACGATCTGAGGGGCTGGAGTGGGTAAAGACATGATCTGGTAGGGGTAGATGGAGAGATGGAGGAGGTAGGGGCTTGAAGGCAGACATGCCAAAGGATTCAAGAGAACTGGAAGGCAAAATCATAACAAGGAGTAGACAGAGTTGGCAGAGCATGTCATCAGTAGAGGTTCAAAAGAAAGGCTTTGCATGACAGAGGTGTACCCATGGGAGAAGCAGGATCCAATAGAGAGAATAGAGGGAAATAGAGTGGCCTCATAGCCAGCTAGGAAGAAAGACTTCCAGCCCAGGGAATCAGGAAATAATCCCAACTCAGAACAAGGAGCCAGAAAAATGACCTTCCAGCCAGGGGAAAGCTTTCACATGAAGCCTGGCTTCAGAGCACATACTCGTACCTTAAGGATCAAATACACATACTCATACCTTAAGGATCAAAATCTGTCCTGACCAACTTCAAGGGCATTTGTCTGGAGCAATGGTTCAGGCACATGATTCACTAGTGAATCTCAAATCAATCAGGAGTGAGGACAAAGGCTTCAAAGGTACACATTTAGGGTCCTGAGTAAGAAGCCTGGGGGTCCAATAATGAATTTGATCTTAACCAAGTCACAGCACAGTAACTCTTAAAGAAAAAAATTATTCAGTGATACCTGTTAAAGCCCGGTAGGGAAGAATTTATTCATAGGTGTTGCCATATGTGTAGGAGCCACTGCAAGGAAGTCTTGCAATAGAGGAGAAACATCGGCTCAACTCCCAATACAGCATAAGCAAGTGGGAATTGATAGCCAAGGAGCAGTGCAGGAAGTCAGTGCATGGAAAATTACTAAGAGGAAACATGAGGGATAAGGGGGATTCTGGCTAAATGAACATAACAGGATTCTTGCTGAAGACAGAAGGTGAAGGATGAAGAACCTGATCAGATATCGAGGATGATCAGATATTAAGGATAAGGGGTTCTAGCTAAACTGACTTCGCAGGGTCATTTTGCTAAAACTAGCTTTTACCAGGAAGTTCACAGATGGGGCTAGGGGAAGTTTCGGAAAGTTGACTAAAGTTTAGCCAGGGAAAAAATCTCTTTCAGCTAGAATGCAGATTTCTAACTAACGCTGACAGATTATACCTGCAAACGTTGCTTTCTTTATTTAGCTAAAGCCACTCAATAACTTGTACTCTGGAACGATAATGGATCGCAATTTTACTTGTGCTTATAAAATTATTCACAAAATTCTTCCCCTTTTCTCTGTTTTGTTTGTTTTTTGCCCCTGACCTCTATTGCTTTCACTTTAAGATAATACTTTTTCTAGACTGTGGTAGTCAGAGCTCGGTTCTGTTCACTGATTCAGCAGTGAGTGAGTCTGTTTGTCTTAGTAATGATGGAAGAAAAAGGCAAGAAAAGAGATAGATGGCTAGAAGAAACAAAGGTTATCTAAAAGGGCATATTTCTATATAAGTTACAAACATTAACAGTGTCCTTTCAGATAACCTTTTCTCTAAATTTCTAAATATGAATTTGGATTGAATTGTCCCAGAAAATTCTTATTTGTTTTTGAGAAATATTATTCAGCTCCTCATCCTCCCACCTCTGCCCAAATATTTGGACACAGGATGTGTTGGGACTAGAGCTGGCAACATGGTGGGAGGCTAAGAAAGGGAAATAGCATCAGGGGAGTTGGTGGAGGAGCACAATAGGCAGGTTCCAGGGTATTTAGCACTAAGCTCTTATTTACAGTTGACTTTTGAAGAATGGAAAGGTTAGGAGCACTGATCTCCCATGCAGTCAAAAATCCATGCATATCTTTTTTCAAAAACGTAACTACTAATAACCTATGATTGACTGGAAGCCTTAACAATACCATAGTCGATTAACAGTTTTTTAAAAAATGTTGTACGTATTACATACTGTATTCTTACATTAAAGTAGGCTAGAGAAAAAATGTTATTAAGAAAAACATAAGGAAAAGAAAACATATTCACTATTCATGAAGTGGAAGTGGATCATCATAAAGGTCTTCATCCTCATCATCTTGAGTAGGCCGAGGAGGAGGAGGAAGAGGAGAAGTTGGTCTTGCTGTCTCAGGGGTGGCAGAGATGAAAGAGAATCTGCATATAAGTGGACCCATGTAATTAAAACCTGTGTTGTTTCAAGGTCAGCTGTTTAGTCACCATGTGCTATTACTAGGTCTTTAGTACAGTTGTGTCAAAAGCTAAAGGAATTTAAGGGGGTGGGCCCAGATTTCCATGCTTAGCATGAGCCATCAGGAGATAAAGGCCTCCCTGGCACTGCTCTTCTACAGAGGCCAGGGTGCCCGGCAGTATTTTCAAAGGAGCATGGTGATCTCAAAAGCACAGACCAATATGAAAATAGCATTAGAATATCTATCCTTCTGTCCTCTCCAAATATTGAGAGGAAGGAAATCCTGAAAGGTGAAGGCTAAATACTTTGTAAGAAAAGACTATGCAGCTAGTAGGTTTCTGGATTGTACACATACCCTTTAGATCACAGTCTAAAAATGTCCCTCTGAGGTATATTTGCAAAATGTCTAGACAAAATGGAAATGGCTAAAAAAGCAAGATCAATCTTTGTCCAACCAATGGAGAAAGAAACTGCAGCTGATAAATGTAGACCTAAAGAACTGTAAGGAAAATCTCAATCAATTTATAAACCTGGAGGTTGCATCTTCTCTGCTGGTTAAGAAGTTAATTCATACGTGCCCCTTTCATTTCATTATTCATGCAATACAAATTAAATGACTTAGCTATTTCAATAGAGATTAATTACATTAGGCACAAAGCACATTTCCAGTTCAGGCCATGGTTTCTACTTCATTTAATTCATTATCCCATGTGAAATCCAGTGGCATCCTGAAGATAAAAGCTAATTTCAATCACATATGTCTTTTTCAGCACTTTTTTCTCTTTCAGGCTTTTCTAAGAAAGTTGCTTGCTAGGACAAAAGGAAAAAATATGTAGTTTGACCAAAGGGATTTAATCCTAAAGGATTTTCTCTTATTTTTCTTTTTGTTTGAGTGTCCTCTGATTGGGATGAAACATGGAGGCATCACCAGGCCTCATTGAGAAAGGTGCTATTTCTGATCTACAGGAAATACCTAGAGGAGGAAGAGAGTGATGGTCTGAAGGGCCTGAATTAGGGCTGCCATGGATGTGGATGGAGGCCCACTGCTTCCAGCCACTTATGAGAGCAAGATGCTGATGTTAACCAGGCCTTTTAACCCTGTGCAGAGTTGTTTACCTTGGCATACTCCTTGCAGGGTATTTTTCACCTGGCAAGAAGCAAAGTCTCATGCACGTGTCTGTAGGCATATTTTCCACAGACTACTTCCAAAAGGTACCTCTTAGAAGATTAACTGCCAAGAACACTGAAACTTCTTTCTCTGCAGCTGTGAGCAGAAGTTGATGTCACAGAGGAGTAGCCTCCCATATAGAACTGGAACATTTATATATATCCAAATTCCTTATGAAAATGAAGTTAAAATGCCAGATGCATGGAATGCTCTTACTGAAAAGCAACTTGGAAATTGTTCTCCTGAGCTCCAGGTTTAAGACACACAAAGGATTCAGTATGGGGCGGGGGTAATAGGAAAAGCCTGTTCTGTGGGATTAAGCCTTGAGACATTTGTCAGGGACAGAGGAATACAGAGAATGGCATTCTGCAAACCCAGAGGACAGCAGCAGCAGAAGAACCCAGAGGAAGCCAAGATCATGGATACTTTATCTGTATTCAGCTTTGTCAAAAATAAATAGGCCAGGCGCGGAGGCTCACGCTTGTAATCCCAGCACTTTGGGCGGCTGAGGCGAGCGGATCACCTAGGTCAGGAGTTCAAGACCAGCCTGGCCAACATGGTGAAACCCACCTCTACTAAAAAGACAAAAATTAGCTGGACATGGTGGCGCCTGCCTGTAATCCCAGCTACTCGGGAACCCAGGAGGTGGAGATTGCAGTGAGCCGAGATCATGCCATTGCACTCCAGCCTGGACGACAAGAGCGAGACTCCATCTCCATAAAATAAATAAATAAATAAACAAACAAATAAATTAGGATAATTTATTATTTTGTCTCAAAAATTTTTTTTTGAGCCTTGCCATTTAGTCCAAAAAAATCCTTCACATATTTTCATTTCCCCATTTCTGATCAGAAACAAACAGAATTGAACTGGGGAAACAAAATGAATATAAAAGTATACTTTCATTTGCCTGTAATCCCAGCACTTTGGGAGGCCGAGGCGGGCAGATCACGAGGTCAGGAGATCAAGATCATCCTGGCTAACATGGTGAAACTCTGTCTCTACTAAAGAAAAAAAAAAAAATACAAACAAATTAGCTGGGCGTAGTGGCGGGTGCCTGTGGTCCCAGCTACTCGGGAGGCTGAGGCAGGAGAATGGCGTGAACCCAGGAGGCGGAGCTTGCAGTGAGCAGAGATCGCGCCACTGAACTCCAGCCTGGGCAACAGAGCGCTCAAAAAAAAAAAAAAAAAAAAAAGTATACTTTTATTTGGAAATAAAAGTATTAAGTTGATATTACTTGGAGAATTATAATAAATTTTCCTAAAAGTCTGTCTTTGCTATAGGGGCAGGAGTCTTTTTTCTTAACTCATTACCTGCTTTTCTACCAGTTTCTAAATTTTATACTATATATTCCTAAGGAAGGCTGCAAGAACAACCCCACTCCCCTTACTGCTTTGTTTATAAATCCAAAGACTTTTGGACAATTGGATGCCTGGTCTCGGGGCTTTGAATCCTCTCTGTAACTTCTGCCAAAACATCACAAGAGAAAGGAAAAGATAATAAGAAACCGTCTAAAGACAATCAAACCACCATTATCCCCTACTCTTTCTACACACGATAAACATTAGCTGTAGCTCAATTAAACGCTACAGTTCACAGATGTTCACAATAATGATTGCCCTGCAATAGCATTCTTCTCATTAAGGTGTTTTGGAACCCTGCATATGCCACCAACTCCTTCCCACCAGGGAACTGGGGAAGCGAGAAAAGCACAGGTACCAGGCATGCCTGGAATATGAAGCAGAAGACAGCTGCCCGCTCTTTCCAGAAAAGGTGCTTCAGCAGGATTTATCATCATGCTTTTTGCCAACACATCACCCCCTGCCCCCTCCTTGAGTCATTAACAGTAAAAATACAGGAGAAGTCAACAAAGGCACAGACCAAAAATGTGTCCCTGGAGCCTGGAGCCATCTGGAAGAAACACAAGATTTCCCTGCGCCTGGGTGCTGCTGAACAGGAGCCAGCTTGGCTTTCACATGGAATGTGCTTTTCTGTCTTGTTTCTTCAGGTGCCCCAGACACTTCAAGCTGTGTTTCCTTTGGGGAAATTAGTTGCATAACAGGGATGTGGAAGGTACTGGAGAGGAATTTGAAGCAGTTCATTTGTATATAAAGTGCCAGTAGCTAGTACCCCATTCCTTGAAAAGTGAAGGGATGGCGAGCTTAGTGAGTAAGGTGCTTAAATCTCAAGAGACCGGCTGTGTTCCACTTTCTCACCAATCAGAACTGAGCCTGCAGTGTACCCAGCCTGGGTCCTCCTGTCTCCTGGAGCTAGAGTGCGGCATTTGTAGGCAAAGTCATAACGCCACCTACGCGACACACACTGAGATTCTTTACACTATGGATGTGGCTGTAGTTACCATCTCACAATAGGTTTTTCCTTTAACCTGACTTTCATACTAATAAATAGCTCTGCCTCAGGAGACTTTGGCAAAAATGATCATCAGCCTCATTGTGAAAACAGCTTTTCTTTTACAGAAGTAACATGGCCAGGCGCAGTGGCACACACCTGTAATTCCAACACAGTGGGAGGATCTCTTGAGGCCAAGAGTGCAAGGCCAGCCTGGGCAGCATAGTAAGACCCCTGTCTCTATAAAAAAATTTTTTTCAGGTCAAAAGAATTAAAAAAAAAAACAAAGAAGTAACAAGGCCACTTCAAGACTAGGGATCTCAGCTCTAAAAATCCAGGGACTTCCTGGCTAGGCCTGATCTGTGTTGATGTTGACAGGGGTTAATTTCTTGGAATAAAATGATGTAGAGGCACAGAAGTGGGTCTGGAGCAGGAAAATTGAATCAGATGTTCTCAATCCACCTAATACCTGGTTTCTGATTAGCTCAGTCACCACCCTGTCTTCTGTGACTGATGGGTAAGATTCTCCTAAAGGAATCTTTTAAAAAATAATCTGACAAGAAGGGCTCAAGCTTCCTAATATCTCATCAGAGATTTGTTATTGTTACTAAGTGTAATGGGATGAAAACCTTCCAGATTCTATAAGACCACATTTGAAAATCCAGTATTGCAACTACATCCAGGAAAGAGAAAATGCCAGTGCTGAATTAATTTGTTGAAATTAGGGATTGCCCTGTCTTCAGACTATCAACCCAGGTATTTTTTTAAATGTTTAAGAACAAAAGGAATTTTCATGGCAGAAAAAATCTAAATCTGATTGGAACAGCTTTGCTTAACTTTTATCTAGGTGGTATAGTAGTGTTATTGTTCTAATAATTATCCCATTGCCTTGCAAATAACTGAGAGTTGGGACAGATAAAATAGTTGTAAGCATTGCTTTTAACTCTGTGTAGCATTTCCCACCCAGATTGGCTTTAGGCAAGTTCTGCTGTTAGTGCTTCTCTCTCAAAACTTCGTCCCGCTTGTCATGACGCCAGCACCCTCATCCCCAGGAAAACACACCAACATACACACTCAAGGCAGAGTCCCTTCTGGTATGGTTGATCCTTAAATATGTCTTCTTTCTTATTTTCTTTTCCCTCTCTCTCTTCTACATTCCAAACCATGTCTCTGACCCTGTCCCATTCCCTCTAGGACTTGCACAGGCACACCCATGGGGCTAAAGACCGTGAGAACAATCGCTGTGTGCTTTCTGCATATTCATCACAGAAGTAGAACTTGCCGCGTGCATAGGCTGAAGGGAAAGAGTGCTGTGGGATTGCATCTCTGTAGGCCTCCAGTCTCAGGGACTTTTTCAGAAGGTCTGAGAGGTCAAAACTATTTCTGGGTAAAATAAGCACTGAAAGTCCAAGATGAGCAGTGGATTTTAATATAATGGAGTAAAGAAAAAAGTGCATTTAAATTCTTTCACACTGCACTGTCATTAACCACTGGTAACTTACTTTTAAGAAACTATCATTTGTCACATTTTGAGGGTAGTATCAAAGAGGAATATTCTAAATTATCTGAAAATATTGCTAATATACTCCTCCTTTTTCTGACTACATGTCACTGTGAGGCTGGATTTTCTTCAATCAAAACAACATAACACAACAGATCGAATGCAGAAGCATATATAAGCATCCAGCTGTCTTCTATTAACATAGACATTAAAGAGATTTGTACACATGTAAGACAATGCCACTTTCTCAACATTTTTGAAAAAGTTATTCTTTCATTAAGACATGTTATTTATTTATGTTAACATGAATTTACTACTATGTTAAATAAGTAAACATATTTAAATTTTTTTTCAGCTTTAGTTTCTAATATGGTAAATATTGATGGATATAACCCATATCAACAAAACCTTTTTGGGGTTCTCAGTAACTTTAAAGAGTGTGGAGAAGTCCTAAAACCAAAACATTTGAGACCCACAATTCGAGAATATCTCTAGTCATTGCATCTTGACACCCAAAGCATTGGGCCTAAGGGTCACCCTTTCTGCTGTCCCAAGAGTTATCTCTGGTCTTACCTATTATTTTTGAGCAGTGCCTTGAGAAGAATTTCAGTCTGTTTGTAGGCCCCACTGCAGCTAATTCTGTACCTGAGACCTTCAGTCTTGGCTCTACAATTTCCTAAAATTGCATGAAAAAAAAAATCTGTGATTGTGTAATTGCACATTTTCTAGAGAGAATTTCCCTAGTTCTGTTAAGCCTCAAAGGACTTAGTAACCTATTCAGGTCAGAGACCACAGCTCTAACCAGAGAGCCCGGAGCTGGCCCTGCCCCTGCTTCCATGCCACACACTAAACATACCCCAGGCATTCCTTAGGGGTAATATTGAACTCTTGGTCATCTAGTTTCTGTCAAAATTCATCTGACGTATGGTTACATGGGTTTTGAAGAAGAGAGAAGAAAAAGCATATGAAATTTTATAAATAACATGAAAAGAACAATATAAGGCCGTTTTCACAAAAATAAAGACAAATGGAATATGAAAAAAGAAGGAAAAATATAACTTTTAAAGTCTAGGGAATTATGCTTTTCTCATCCTCAAAATTTTTTTTAAAACCTCTTTATGTTGCTTTTACTATTAAAAGTGATGGCATGAATACCGGCATGACATTGTGATTCTTCTTCTGAGCCTTCTGGAAGCTTAAAATAACATTTAATGCTCATATATAGTAGCCATATTAGCCTACATACATCAATTTCTCTCTTTCCCATATATAGTTTTCATTTTTTAAATGATCATTGTAATTTGTACACTTCCATTACAAGTCACCTTGGATTCTTTTTGAAACAAACTTTTCAGACAAATCTGATTGAATTAATTCTTCTTAATGTATTGATTCATATGAAGGTGGCAGGAGGGACACTTAGAGCCGGTGACTACTTTGCATTGTCACAGCTTGCCTTTGACAAGGGCACCTCCTCAGTCAAGTGTCCCAGCTGGGAGAGAGACTTTGGGAGGGCAACAGAAATGAGGGTCCAGTATGAGCCTGTTTGTTTCTTGTCTTTCCTGTATGAATCCTGTTCCATTGTAACACTGGAATGATAATAATCCTCAACGTCCTTGAAACTCTTGGAAAGTAAAATGCCTTGAAAGAATGCTCTTGTGTCTTTCATTTGAAGACCATTTATTAAGGGTACTGTCAGAGCTGGACTAAGTCCGTCCAATTCAGTTAGGGTCAGAAATCCTTGACCTCTAATGGGTGCTCCAGCTTTTGACCTGGCATGTGCCATCTGGCAAAGACCACCACGAATTCTGAAGGAAGCCTTGGGATAGAGCTTTCAACAGGATCCAGTCCTGCAATGGCAGCTCAGCTCCAGTTAAACTAAAAGCCTGGGCAGTTCCAGTTGCTGTTTTCAACACAGTTCTTCCTCTTTGTTTTGGGAAATAAAACAATAGTTATAAATATTTACATTTGAAACCAAAACATTTTGACAACAATTGCAGCTGCTAAATGATTTATGAAACTTGTGAAATCAAATCAAGAAAGATAGAAGACAAACATGCTGCTGCTAAGAAGGAAGGTTTCCCTGGCTTTAATTTAGTAGATGACGCAGGTTTCCTAGAGTGTAATTATACAGTAATGCTTCTTAAGGGAGTTTGGTTTAAAAATATGATACATTTAATTGCCATTTGATCATTAGCATTTCACTGTCATTAACCTTCAGCTGACAAATTACCTACCTAGGAGAGATATATTTCAATTTAAACTGTTGGAGGGGGTGGCATACTCCATGTGTCTGGGTCAAAAGCCAGATCGATGGATAAAAACTCAAATCTGGGACTCAAAGAAGGAAACATCTCAGTATGGCTTAAGTTTTCCAAAATATGCAAGTAATTTTCAAATAAATAAATATATGTGCTAATCTACAATAAAACACCTCTCCTTTCTGTTATAATTAACATTTTGATCAAAGTGTGCAAATAGCTGGGTAGTGTCTACTGGCCTTGTAAACTGAGAGTTACAAATTTAAACTTTCCTAGAGATTTTGTTCTTCACTGAGAAGCAAGCACATCTTGTGTACTATGGAATCAGAAGACCTGGATGTGAATCCCTCCTCTGACTCTTAGTAACGGAGTGGCTAGGGAAAGTGACTTCCTTTCTCTGAGTCTGTTTCATTACCTGCAACACAGAAAATAGGGATACCTGCTGCATGGTAATGCTGTTAAGTATTTAAGAGGTAATTCAAGGAAAGAAGCCATCAGCCTAATAGAAGCTGGATAAATAGTAGCTCTAATTGCTATCAGGGCAAGAGAGCTTTGAAATAATTGACTTGAACTCATATTTATTTAGAGTCCTGTAGACCCAGGGACTTCCACAGAGCTAAGTGGGTAAGTTAATTGGTGAGATAAATTTTTTTCCACATAACCTTTCTTCCTGCCATCTCTGGGGCCACAGACATATGCATGAATCTTCACATCCAGGTGGAAGGAAATCTAGCTGTGGGGTAGGGATAGATTAAAAGAAAAACTGCTCAAAAAAAGAGAAGGGAAGGACAAAGAGGGAAGAGAAAGAAACCCATGCTTCTCTGTCTAGCTCAGCAAGTACCCAAGGTATTCAAGAAGAGGAACAGAACTGAGCCTGAGCAGTATCTCAAGAGCAGGGGCAAGGAAGGGCAGTGATGCTCAGAGAAGAATTGGGCTGGGAGCAAGTCTAGCAGCGGCCCCCCCGGTGATCCACAGGCCCTGTGTGCCCTGCATCACGAGGGAGGGGACTGCCAGGGTGGGCAGGAGCTGTGACAGAGCGGACATTGTGTCAGGAGGGCCCGCAGCATTGTGTGTGTGTGTGTGTATGCATGCATATGCACGCGCATCTGTGTGTACGTGTTGGGAGTGGAGGAAAGGGTCATGAAGGATAAGAGCCTGCTGGTTCAGAGCAGCACAGTGCAGGTAGAGCCCCAACACGACAATAATAGAGAAGCGACAATGAAGGTTAAAATAGAAAATAACCTAATCTCAGCATTTTGGAAGGCCAAGGCAGGCAGATCATCTAAGGTCAGGAGTTTCAGACCATCCTGGCCAACATGGTGATACCCCGTCTCTACTAAAAAATACAAAAATTAGCTGGGCATGGTGGCGCGAGCCTGTAGTCCCAGTTACTGGGGGTGCTGAGGCACGAGAATCACTTGAACCCTGGAGACAGGTTGCAGTGAGCAGAGATTGTGCCACAATCTGGGCCTGGGCAACAGAGTGAGACCCTGTCTCAAAATAATAGTAATAACTGAGAATAACCAGAGGAAGAAGGCCTGCTGCTGAAAAACCCCAGCCCACTTGGTTTCTGGGAGAATCAAGACTTTAGTAAAAACTCTGTTCCAGTTATCTGTGAAGAAAACAGCACGCCGTTGCAATGGAAAAAGTACATGCACAGGAATGATCAAATCCCTTGTTTCTTCCTCAGGTCAGTGGCCCGGACAGTGCTTTTGATGAACAGATGATGAGTGACAATGCAAGATGAACTGTGACAAGGATCCTGTGGGTTGTCAAATAAGTTAAGAGGAAGGAAAAATTCCTTTGGGCTGCTGAGGCCAAGATAAGCTTCATTTCAAGCTTAGTCCTGAAGATGAGTGGGATTAAGATAAAAAATAAAGAATGGAAATGAGCATGAACAAAAACGTGATGGTGAAAGCATACTTGCTATTTTCAAAAGCCAGGAGCAGTGCTATCAGAGGCAGGCAAACAGGCCTGGAAAAGAAGGTGCCAAGACAAGGATATCTTCAAAATACAGGCTTGAGCCCTTAATCTAAAGCCAGAAAAAAACATTGGCTTCAACTGTCCATCAAACTCTATTAAATATAAGAAAGTTTCCTAAATATATCATTTTCCCTGTTAGAATTCATTGTCTCTACTGATTTCAAAATCAGCAAATATTTATTGTAAAAAAGAAAGAAAAAATAGTTGTTAAAATCTATTTCTATAAAAACTACTGAGACTGGTTTCTCCCTAAATGCCTGGCAGTGAGCAAAGAAAGATACTGTTAACATTTAGTAGCCACTGCGGTCACCTTGGCATAATTGAGTGAACACAGACTTTAATGGCAGTTTAATTAGATTTACCACGGGGAAGATGTCACACAGGAGATGCGATGCTTCTGTATTTAGAAACCTATATGATGACATGAATAAATAAAAAATGAACAGAAAATGAAACAGTGCAAAGATCACAGCAGTGATTTCTCTTCCCTTTCTCCTTACAGTTTAAATACATATGGTGCTGTTCTCCTGCAGTGCAAAAGTCTAAGTGCCTTTATTGCTTATGGGAGTTGACGGTGCATATGGAGAGGAGGGTTACTTGCCATGTTTTATATTTTATGAGCTGGCAGCATATCTCCAAGAAAGATTTTCAATTGATTATACTTTTTGTTGAATGAGAAGAGAAAGCAGTTTTATCTCCACTATGAAAAAAATGTAGAAGTTCCCCCCAGAAGCTGGAGAAGTAGTAGATGGTCTCTATGACTGAGGGAACCAGTAATACATCCTGGACTCCACTCTCCCCTAGCACTTTAGAGGCTGAAAACTCAACAGACTCAGGCATGTTCATTTTTAATCTGTTGCCCTATAAAGAGGCGAAAACCTTCTTTTAGAGAGGCAGGCATAAAAGAGGAGCATGTGGAAGGAATAATTTGTGAGTCATTTCCCACATAAGAAACATGGTTAGACACCCTGTAATCATTTCTACACCTGTTGTGGGTGCCAAAAAGAATTGACTTAGAGCATCCAAATGCTTTCTGTAGGATGAAGTCATCCCAGGACCCAATCCAGCAGGTGCAAAATTCTGATCAGTAGGTTCTGGCGAGTTGTTGACAACACCTGGGCATTTTGGAAGAAAACCTATGGATTTGGAAATGATGACTTAAGTATTCCATTTGGGATTCTTCTAGGAAAATTAGGCAGAACTGAAAACTGTCCAAATCTAAGGTAGACGTTTTTGAGATCTCTTTAAAGAACTTTTTCAACCGCAGAGAGTTCTCATCCTATCTATGTGCTGATAAAATGAAATTTAGCAGCATTTCAATGAGCTCAGTGAGCCTAATGGCAGGCCTTAAGCGAGATGCCAAGGCTGCGCGTCCCTAAGTGAGGTCTGTGCACCATCTGCATGAAATTCTGGAGTGGGGAAGGTTGTTGATAATGCAATTTCATAAGCTTCATCTCAAGTTTGAACAAGAATCTCCTGAGAATGGGAAAACCTTGAGAATCTCCTTTTTAACAGCGTCTACCACCCCCAACTCTATCTTCCAGAGGATTCTCATGTATACACAGTCAGAGAAGCACTCCAGGAGAAATCTGGAAAGTTAAGTTTTAAAAAAGGGAAGGATAACAGTGTATTCTCTTCTCTGGATTTCACAGTAACCTTTTCCTGTAAGAATTGAAGACATCTACTTTAATGATTGCTTTTACTAACATTGTTCTCCAAATTGATCAGATGGGGCAGCACAAGTAGGGCTTGGATTGCTGATTTTTTGCCAACATTTTGAAGAACATACTATGCATTGGGCATTGCTCTAGATTCTTTCCATTTATTATCTCATTTAATCCTTATGGCAATTCTGTCTGGAAAGTAGGTGCTTTTATTATTCCCCGATGTAAAGGTAGAAAATTAGATGAGATTTCCTAAGTCAGATCCTGCTCAATGCAAATGATGTCAGGGAGAAGACAAATCAAAGAGCAAGTGAAAGGGGAATGCACCTTGGCCAAAGCAACACATCTGGCTAACTTCTCTCTGAGAAGAGAAATGAACAATATAAGCTTTTAAAAAGTCAGATAAAGGCCGAGTGTGGTGGCTCATGCCCATAATCCCAGCACTTTGGGAGGCCAAGGTGGGTGGATCACCTGAGGTCAGGAGTTCGAGACCAGCTTGACCAACATGGAGAAACCCCATCTCTATCAAAAATATAAAACTAGCTGGGTGTAGTGGTGCATGCCTGTAACCCCAGCTACTTGGGAGGCTGAGGCAGGAGAATCACTTGAACCTGGGAGGCGGAGGTTGTGGTGAACCGAGATTGCACTCCAGCCTGGGCCATTGCACTCCAGCCTGGGCAACAAGAGTGAAACTCCATCTCCAAAAAAAAAAAAAAAAGACAGATGAAAATGGGAATCAGAGTGCACTTCAAGTCCTAGAAACAGAGACAACTCCTTCCAGATCTAATAAAGATCTAACATCCCATGTCTGTTTTTCATTAATTTTTATGTATTTAGGAATGTGAGTTACTGTAAGGTGGTCAAGCTCCCTTTAGTTACTTGTTTCTATGTATAGAATAAAACACTGAAGCTTTCTCATTAAATACATGACACCACTCTCCATGGATTTATTAAAAAGACCCCCCAGAGAAAAGAGTTATAAAATCTGATCAAGTCAGCAGTTCCAGCTGTGAAACTGATATCCATTATTTTCTATTGACTGCTGTGCAGAACTTCAATTTCTGTAGCATAAACAGAATCCCCATTTCTTTTGCAAGGAGACTGCCATGGGGTACAGCTAAAAATAAGCTTCATCAGTAAAATCATTTCATAAATTCCCAGAGACTCTCAGGAAAGCTCCTGAGAGAATGGTTTCCTATGAAAGATTTTCTTCATCATAAATCACTTTTATATTTCAAGTCATTACATTTGTTCTACATGATTATTTTCTCTCTGTAACATATAACATAGGGTACAGCCTCCAGAAGATTGGGGGATGAATAGCTAAGAGCAAAAGGGCATGTTAGAAGATATCCAAGTCTCCATTTTTTCTTCTGTCTTTCAGAGTCCTAAAAGTTACAAGATACTATTCTCTGCCCAAAACAAAGTCATCCAAATATATCATGCTTCATAATTATTATTTTGTTCATGATTCCTAAACATAGTTTCACGTTTTATCTTAAGAGGAAAAGAATTAAACATTACCCTGATAAGATTTGTAAATTCCATAGCTGAGTTGCAGGAAAAAACAAACAAACAAAAGGTGTTTTATACGTACTAGAAAAATACTTAGTAAGGTGTATTAGTCTGTTCTCATGCTGCTAATAAAGACATACCTGAGACTGGGTAATTTATAAAAGAAAGAAGTTTAATTGACTCAGTTCCACATGGCTGGGGAGGCCTCACAACCATGGCTGAAGGTGAATGACAAAGTCACGTCTTACATGAGGGCCAGCAAGAGGGCATGTGTGAGGGAACTCCACATTATAAAACCATCAGATCTCATGAGACTTATTCACTATCACGAGAACAGCACAGGAAAGACCCACCCCCATGATTCAGTTACCTCCCATCAGGCTCTCCCACGACACATGGAAATTATGGGAGTTACAGTTCAAGATGAGATTTGGGTGGGGACACAGGCTAACCGTATCATAAGACTTACCTTTTCGCATATTGATCCATTTCCAAAGACAGCCTCCATGGTACAAACAAAAGGCTTGAAGCTCCACAGAGGTAATAAAAGATTTGTGACCGCCTCTTTATTACCAAGATTAGCTAACCTCAGCTATGACCTACAACTCCTGATATTTGCATTTCTGATGGTTTTCTTTGGAAGAATGGAAGACACTTGGGCTTTCCATTCAAATCCTTCGTGTTTTTGTTTTTCTTCTGCAGCTATTTGCCTACTGTAATTTTAGTTTCCTTGATGGGGTGTTAGTGAAAATACTTCTTTCAACTTTTTTTAGTGGTGGAGGGGAATACTGTGAAGTCAGCACAGAGTAGGATTTAAGTAAAGATATTTTTCAAGCCTTTTGACAGTTAACACTGATCCTGCTCATAATCGCTGTTTCTCCTAGAGCAGAAACTATTCCACGGTGATTTGTTTCCTTAGCTAAATATCCCCAACAGCATGGCCCTTTGGGAGTGAAGATGGTTGCTGCCAAGTAAAAGTAATGTGCTCCCAGGCAGGTTAATGTATTTTGTTCGTTTGTTTGTTATTTCCCTTAAAAGTGTTGGAGGTATTCAGAGGGAGCCCTTTGGACTCCAGTCATGGAATTCATAAAGACTTGCCCCCAAGGTAAAAGGGAAATGCCAACATTTGTCCATGTTTTTGACACTTTCTTGGTTTTTGTTCTCTTTCTTTTTCAGTCTTTTTAATGCTCAGTCAATGTCTCTTTTCTTACGGATCTGGGACTTTATCTACTCATCCCAATAGAGTCCTATAAATAATGTCCTCTGTCACTCAATACCTGCTGTAACCCCCATTCCACATCTCCTACTGACTCTCTTCACACTGTAACCTCTCCTGCCACATGACCTCAGCCAGACCCTCTTCTTCTATCCTTCCCCTCCCACATTCCCCACCCAATGTACCCCCACCCACACACACATAACACATATCTGTCCCACTGTACCACACCCAGTACCCAGTTTAATAAAGCTCTTACTGTACTACCTGGTTCACTACAGGCCCTGCATACATGTTATTAACTTCTTTCCTTCCTCTTTCCCTCTTTTCACTTCTCCAGGGGTCATTGGATACTAAAAGAGGATGTCTTGAGGAAGGTAATGGCTAATACAAAAGAGAGTTACCAAAAGATTACATTTCAGCCACAAGGGTACATGGATTTGGGTGGTGGGAGGGGCGTGGGTAGAGAGGGTCTTTTAAAGACATAGATTTGTGATGTTAAAAAATAGGACTTTTGGGCTGAGTGCGGTGTCTGAAGCCTGTAATCCCAGCACTTTGGGAGGCCGAAGAGGGTGGATCACCTGAGGTCAGGAGTTCAAGAACAGCCTGGCCAACATGGCAAAACCCCATCTCTACTAAAAATACAAAAATTAGTTGGGCGTGGTGGCACACCCCTGGAGTCTCGGCTACTCAGGAGGCTGAGGCAGGAGAATCGATTGAACCCACGAGGTGGAGGTTGTGGTGAGCTGAGATCACACCACTGCACTCTAGCCTGGGCAACAGAGCAAGACTCTATCTCAAAAAAAAAAAAAAAATGGGCTTATGCATTTCTTTTACTGGAGCATGAAAAATTATGAACTGCTTTTATTTTGCTTTATTATAACAGATAACTCAAGAATCTTAGGACTGACCCAGCATCACCTGGAAAGCCCATTTATGTCCCTAGTGGGGGGCCAGTCTCTCTTGTGAGCTGCTTCTTGCTGGAATGGGGCTAGCAGAAGGGTAATTTTACATAGGTCACGTGTTTTCCATTTATACTACACTTTGCACAGTGATCCCTAGGAAATAGTTTATATGTATTTCTATATAATTTTCCTCCCTGCTAGGCCTCCAGCTTTTCAGCAAAAGAGCTGCTCTTAAGGTCTGATAAGAGGTGTAAATGATCCTCTTGGCTCTAAGTAAAACAAAGCAGTGTGATTACCCACTTCACTTAACCGCCCTTACAGGATTTCCGAGGCTCTCATGAAGAAGGCAAAGAGAGGACAGAGGCAAGAGGATGTTTTTCTTTGCTCAGACACTAGCTATAGTCCAAAGAAAGCATGCAAGACGCAGCCACTGCAACCTGCTTACATAATTCTCTTCTCTTCTGTTAGGCTCCTAAAAGGGAGCAAAGATACTCAAGTTGGTTAAATTTTAAGTACGAATCTATAGGATTAGGAGAAAACAGCAAAAGCAATGCACCATTTACGGTTACCAGACTTTCCTTATTCCTCCTGATGTTGGCCCCTGGGTCCTGTTTTTGTCATAATTATCTGGATTAGCTAGGATTTCAATTGCCTGAACATAACAGTATATGCTAACTACAGTGGCTCAAACAAATTGGGATGCATTTTTCTCTCCTAACAAAAAGTCCTAAAGCAGGTGGTTGATCATTTTGGTTTACCTAACCGGTGACTCTATTAGGGACCAATGCTCAAACTCTCCTTTGATATCTTATTCTGTCTTTTGAAAATTGCCTTTTGTCATTGTGTTCTTCCCTTCATGAATAATAGATGTCTGTTTCCTCTTCAAAAACATCGCCTCCACATTCAAGGCAGTGAGGAAAGAAAGGGCCATATTCAGCCACCTTTGACATTTTTTAATTAGGAAAGCAAAAACCAATTCTAAGCATTTTCTGTTTTTGTTTCATTAGTCAAAACAGTGTTACATGCTCACCTCTCACTGCAGAGTGGGCTGGCAAGGCACCATGTGTTGGTTTTCACAGCCTTTATTACAGAAGTTGGCAAAAGAGTGACAGCCACTGTACTACACAGACTTATGATCTAATTTTGTGACCTTGATCCTCATTCCTGATTTCAGTTTCTCATTTCAGACAACTGAAATGCCCAGTGCCTCAGCATTCTTAGACCCGAAATGTACTCAGATTCCATCAAACTCCACAATAGCATATCTTCATGGGGGACCTGAGCCCTTCTAACATGCCATGCCATTTAGGTTAACACAAGTCGTTCTAAATTAAAAGCTTGTATTGGTGAAGGCATCAAAAATCAAGGTCATCTCCTCCCATAATAGTGGCATCACACATAAAGGATGGTGGATTCATTTCAGTGAGTGTTACTATTTCTTCCACCTACAAATATTTAATTATCCATGGACAGACTATGAGAAAAATAACAAATAAGTCATCATTTGTCCATAAAGTGATGAATCGAAGCTGCTGCCCAGTCCTGTCCACAAGTGAATTCTGCCTCCTGCAGTCAGTCAGCTCCTGGGTGTTTTTCTGATTATGTTTATCTCTGACTGTTCCTTAAGCATCACCACTATGGTTTAAGAGGAAGGGATTTCTGCTCCCATACACCTTTGGTTTTGGATGACCACCCAGGGAAAGAGCAAATTCCTTTAGGAAGCAAGCTCTTGACAATTATTTGCAGGTTAACTGTTCAATTTTGTGGCATTTTGCTCTTCTCTAATAAGCACACAATATGCTTTTATTAGCCAGCATTTTCAGTCTCAAGCTATTTAGGAGATATTTTATGGCAAAGCCATTATTACAACGAACTAGAACACAAGTGAAATTTATGCTTCTTTTTCAAGGTGGCTCAAAGGTGATTTCCCTTAAATGTATTATCCACTGCTTATCTAAAACTAATCATAACTCAAGGTCACAGGTGAAACAGGCTGTGTTTCCATAGCCCTAAATCTGCTAAGAGCCCAAACCAGTAAGCTTTACACTTTAATTGTAGAACTCTTATAAACTCGCTGTGGCTTTCATGTAATAAATCAGTCCCCAGATAGTTTGTGGAAGCCAGATAGTGATAACGTGCTAGTACAGGCTTTCTCAACCAGGGTCCTGAGGCATCACTGAATATTATGAACTAACTTCTCCCCTATTCTTTACAGTGGTACTATCTATGTACTGTCCTTGGGAGATCTGACTAAATAATCATAAATATTATGTCTTATTTTCTCTTGTTCAGATGAAAAGTCACAGTTGGAAAAGTCTATCTGGGAGTCAGTTTCAGGCCAGCCTACAACCCTGTGATTTGAGGCAAATTATTTAACTGGAAGCCTTGGGCTCCTATCTGAAAAATTGAATGGATTGCTTTAGATGAATTCTAAGATGGCTTCTATAGCTATGATAAAAAAAATTTGCTCTATATAAATTTATTCTGGAAAAGTTTAGGATCTTAGAGAAACAAATTCAATACTGTGTTTAGTCACATGTGCTTTTTGCTTCCCATCAAAAAAAAAAGTGGAGTTGAAATTTAAGAAAAATATTTTCTGTGTAACTACTCTTTATCTATCCTGCCTTCATCATAGCCTCTACCTTGCCCCACAGTTCTGCTTGGAAATTATAAATACTGAGAGTACTGAATCCTCCATGCAGTTAAATACTTTGTGCTCTGCAAGTTGTCAAAGGGATAAGCTCTTTGATGCTGGCTAGGTGGAGATAAAACTCAGCAGCTTCTCCCCTATCTCTGCTGCTTACCTGTTTCTCTCCTCAGGGCTGTCTCTCCCCCTAGTTGCCCAAATATGGAAAAAAATAGACCTCTCAGTCTCCCACGACACCTCCTAATGTGCAAATAGATGCCTGGAGACATGAGCAGTGTCAGAAGCTACAGAAACTGCCAAAACTCTTGAAATAAAGCTATTATATTAAACCTCACAACCAAAATAAAAAGGAAATAAACAGGAAAGGAAAGAGCATCTGATGTAGAAATCATATCTTGTGATCAATTCTCTGAGCATTGCCTCCCTGTTTCGTATATTTCTCTCATATTTTTCAGGGTAAACAGAAATTGGTTAATAAAATGTGAAAATAATGAGAAACATGATTATTAGCGACTTCTCTATTGATTTCTGTGCTATTCTGAATTAGTCCTTGCTCTTTGGTAAATACACGACAAGGAAGGAAGGAGGCTTGAGATGAATCAGTTGGATCTAGGAGCCAACATCACAACCTAATCTCTTGCATTGCTAGTGGGAAAAAGTGTCTGTAAGGCTGAGGGTGGTAGGGAGATCTCAAATGCCCACAGATTGTCACTCTCCATTTTATAGATAAACTCTTAGGGATGTTGTAGGAAGGTGGAAAATCTGTTTGGAGAAGGATTATAAAGCTAAATATGAGCTCTGTGGGAAAATGTCATGGTTGATTACTGATGTCTGCTATGGCTCTGGTTAAGATAGGAATGCCATGGGTATTTCCTGGTTTTGTAGACTTTCTCATTGGTTGCCCTGAAATAAATTTGACAGCCTACAAAGCAGAAGTAATCAAATCCTGATAATGTACAATCTTCCTTATATACAACTAATTCAGATTTACATCCTGAATCCTAACAATTATTCAATATATCACTAGAACGTTTGAGTATACTTTAAAAGTTCATATACCTTTAGTCACAGTGGTTGTGTCACTGAACCAAACTGGGTCCATTTGACTGCACAATGGAAAGCCAAACACTGAAGCACTGGGTTTTTGCAGTGAGGAAAGCTTACTGTGAGTCGACTCACAAGGAAACAGGAGGAAATGCTCAAATCTGTCTCCCAGAGCTGGGACTAGGTTGCGTTTTATAAGCATAGGCTAATGAGATGTGATCTCATTGAATCTTGCAATGAGGTGATGCTAGGAGTCATGATCTGACTGCATCCTGCCATGGGGTGACACCAGGGCTCAATCTTATTGAATCCTGGATCCTGCCATGTGTTCTCTGCTTCTTAATTCAGCCCCCACTTCTTGGTTCAAGTACTTAAGCTCTACTCATAGTTGCATATGTGGCTCACTGGGGCATGCTTAGCTTCTGTGGTCTTCCACCTAGGGGTCCATGGCAACTGAAAAACAACTCACAACTCTGTTACATAACAGTTGAAGCAGATTGGTCTGATGTGTTTACAGTTGGACAAATGACCTTTCACATTCCTTTTAGCCTAGAGATTCTATGATCCAATGAAACACTGGTTTCTCTATCAGTAACTCCTTTTTTCACCTTAACACATTTTTAACAAGACAGGATGTCTAAAGTGTGTCGATGCAAACACTACCTGCTCACTAAGATTAGCAGTTTGATTTCTCATCATGAAGGACAGACATGGAATACTAAAAGTGCTGAAAGGACAACAAAACAAACAAAAAAACCAACAGAAACTTCAATCAAGAATTCTTTATCCAGTAAAACTGTCCTTCCAAGAGGAAGGAGGAATTTAGTCTTTCCTAGATAAATAAAGCTCAGGGTGTTTGTAGCTGATGGACCTGCCTTATAAAAAATGCTACAAAGATCCTTCAGGCTGAAATGCAGGACACTGAGTAGTAACAAGAAATAAACAGTACCAGTGAAGGTATAATCACTACACAGTTGGCCATAATTTTAAAAATAATAAAGAAAAAAATTATCAGAATATAATTTTTCTTTGAACTATAGTTAACCTGTTTCTTCAATTTTGGCAAATTTTTGAATGGGGAATTCCATAATTTTAAGAGGAAAAAAGGTGTGCTAACATCTGAAATAATTCTTTGCTTCAAAGCTTTGATATCTTAGAGACAAAGGCTACAGGGAACCATGGTGTTAGTTGTAGGAAAGCTCCATTTTCATTACATTATTTACTGGTCATTTGTTTAGAATTTTAAAATAAGTGGATTCTGGATCTGTGTTTCTTTAAAATATAGCCCTGTTGCTGTGCCTTTGCATGCTTTTTGCTATTCCTTACACAAAAGTACAAAACGCAGTGACCCTCGGATCCTCCAGAGGACAGCAGGGAGTACAAGCCACGAATGAACCAAGAGTCCTGGACCAAAGCCATCAACTAAGATCTCTTTACTCAGATCTGGAAACAGGAGAGAGGAAGAGCCCAGGGAGAGGAGAGCTATTCTTATTCAGACTAAGCCCTTAAGCATAAACACAAAGACTAATTTGTTTGGAGATCATGATGTCTGTTATGTTAGATGAATAGAGAATATATGATAAAATGTTATCACATCAATCTGTCAATCTTCAAACCTTTTCTGCGAGTCAACAGCACACAAAGTAAGTGCTAAGCTCCATACTGCAGTAAATGCAAAGCAGCATCAGGCTAGGACACAACTTTCAAGAAACTTATACCTTGGTTGAGTAGAATCCATAACTTTCAGAACAAAGCAAACATGCAAATCCCAAGTAAATATTCTACAGTATAATACAAAAATTATGTTCGTTATATGTAAAATAAAAGTGAGTTTTGAACTGCCATTACATAATTATAACTGAGCTGACCTAACCAACTCCATCTTGCTTCTAACCTCCAAATTGTCCCTGTTCATTCCTGGGCATAGGCTGCACTAACTTTGAGAGGAACTTAGTCCATAGTTTAAAACAAAGATGATAACAGCCCTTTCCCAAAACAAACCTTCTTCTTGCCTGGGGACTAGACTGCTTTTGTAGGACTAATAAATTAGGCACAAGATTAGAAATTATGGTTTAGGAGTTATGCAGCTGGAGACTACAAGATTCTTACCCTCCCTAAACTGCCCCTAAGATCAGTGCAGACCCTGCACTCGATGCATCAGCTGGCACCACCCAGATCGATAAACTGGCTCATGATCTTGTGTACCCCACTAAGGAACTGACTCGGCACAAGAGGACAGCTTCAACTTACCATTATTTCATCTCCTGCTTAACCATTCAGCACTCCTGGCTCACTGGCTTCTCCACCTACCAAGTTGTTATTAAAAACTCTGATCCCAGAATGCTCAGGGAGACTGATTTGAGTAATAAATAAAACTCTGGTCTCCCACACAGCCAGCTCTGCGTGAATTACTGTTTTCTCTATTGCAATGTCCCTGTCTTGAGAAATCAGCTCTGTTGAGGAAGCAGGCAAGGTGAACCCACTGGGCAGTTACAGTTTCATTTCAGAGTCAATATTATCTAGATTTGGACTCAGAATCTCTTGAATTCTAATCAGGTTCCCACCATTTATTAGCTGTGTGACTTGAGTATTTTAATCTCTCTGTACCTCATTTTCCTTGTTTGAAATGAGGCTAGCAGTACCTTCTTCATCAAATTGTTATGAAGATAAATTATATTGTGTATGTGAATTAGTCAGGTTTTGTTGAAATAATGCTGCATAATGAGCATCTCTCAAACATTTCTCTTCTGCTCACATTCTGCAGGTGGGCTCTGGCTCAACGAGGCTGTGTTGGCTTTGGTTCATATCCATTCCATGTGTCCAATCCAATTCAGAATCCAATTATTCCAGATTTAAGCTGAAGTAGCACAATTATCTGGAATCTGTTCATCTAAGGGTGAGCAGGATGAAACTGTTCATCTCAGGATGACGGGACTACAAAAGGGCAAGAAGAAATAGGTCATGTCTTTCAAAAATGCCACTCAGAACTGGTACACATCACATCGGTCAAGCTGGTCACATGGCCAAGCCTAAAGTCAGTGGAATAGGGAAGCATACAGTGTCCCCTGGGATACCATGGCAAGCCTGGAGAGAGAATGAAGTCTTATGAACAAATATATACTCTGTTACAGTATGTAAAACATGTTACACAGTGAACATACTTGCCTTATGTATTTCCTATCATTGCTGTTACCAAGATTCTGTCCTCTGTCCTTTACTTTTTCCAATCTCTTTGCTCAGCTTTAATAACAATTGTATCACTATTGTAAAACAAGGGTGGACCATGATAGAGAGCCAAATATAAACACTCACTTGGGTATGTTTTTCCAATTTGGTGAAGGGTCCTCGGAAGTGAGGTTTTCCCTCCTGTATCACAGGCATCTTATACAGTGTCCTTCTCCAGCATTTCCTCTGTTAAGCTTTCTTTGATCATGAAGGTTGAAAAATCTCTTTTCTCTTGCTTTACATCAGCATCATTCAACAGAAATATAATGTCGGCCATCTGTGTGCTACAATGTTTTATATTTAAGAAGTCTTCAAAAATGTTCGACAAAATTATCCAAAATATTTTCGATGTGAAATCAATGTAAATAATTACTGTTATTTGTTAATGAGATAATTAACATTTTTTTCTATAATAAATCTTCAAAACCCAATGTCATAGTAATTTAAATTACCTATAATTCGGCCGGGCACAGTGGCTCACGCCTGTAATCCGAGCACTTTGGGAGGTCGAGGCAGGCAGAACACCTGAGGTTGGGAGTTCAAGACTAGCCTGGCCAACATGATGAAACCCCGTCTCTACTAAAAATACAAAAAATAAGCTGGGCAAAGTGGCGCACGCCTGTAGTCCCAGCAACTCGGGAGGCTCAGGCAGAAGAATGGCTTGAACCCAGGAAGCAGGTATTTCAGTGAGCTAAGATTGCACCACTGCACTCCAGCATGGGCGACAGAGAAAGACTTTGACTCAAAAAATAAAATTTAAAAATAAATAAATAAATTACCCATAATTCAAATGCTCAGTAGCCACATCTGGCTAGTGGCTACATATTGGAGAAAGGGAACTATATAGTGTAACCTTGCTCAGTCATTTCTTATTTTGTGTCTGACTTTCTTCTTTCTATTAGACTAAATGCATTTATTATACTTTTTTCTCTCCCACACTACCTCTGATGTTTGTTTGGATGTTTATTTTACTCCAGGTTTAACCAGAAATTTTTTTTAAAAGGGAAACAAACCAAAACAAATAAACAGACACTGTTTAGAGTAAGAGTTAAAAAACAAAATCACTGAGGTACAAATTAAATAATTTACAGACTAAACCTTAAATCTTACCTGTAGATGTACAATTCTACCTTGGATTTCTTCCGATCATCCTAGAAAGGACTTAGAGAATAGAGCATCTTAGAATGTAGCACATACTCAAATGATTTTTTAAAGTCATTAATTTGACCAACTTATGAAGCCAAAAGGTCTCTCTATCACAAGGTGCTAAGGTTTATTGAAGCAATTCAGCACAACTTATTTTTTATAGAGACTACTTAACTGAAATGACTGAAAGGATGTTATGTGCCTATAAATAAATCTATAAGAAGCAACAGTGCATGTAAGAGAGTAAGTTGTGGGAAGACCCAGTGCAGTTATCAAGTGAGATTGGATAGAAAATAAGTAGGACATGTCATGACCTATAGGATAGGATGTATTAGGTGTCAGTGACAAATGGTTGTCTACAGCCATCTAAGTTACTGATGGTAATGATCCTAAAGTCTTTCTTTCTATACTAAACTACCTATAAATGTTTTGTGAAGGGTTGGTTAACTATGCATGAGTGAGAAATCTGTTACAAATTTATCTCATGTGTGAGACACCATAATTTAATATGAGATAGTTGGGGATAATGTTAAGACATTTTCTGAAAAATACACACATTGTAAATCTGCTCACAGATGAAAAGAATATCCCAATCTTATGCCAGTCTCAGGATCTGTGTCAGCATAAAATGTGGACACAGAGCTTCCTATAGATGCATATGAAGTCCTTCCTAGTAGAGAGGCCTTGGTAGGGCACATCGGCTTTGTTCAGGCACCAGGAGCTTCAAAGCTGGTTTTTCCATTTACCAGCTGTGAATCCCTGAACAATCAAGTTAAGTGAAGTCTGAGGGTTTCTTTGGTGTTTAAATTTCTAAAATTGGTAAAATAATAGTAAGTCCCTCCTACACATGGTTAGCTTGGCATATAGTAAGCACTTGATCTATGTTAACTATTGTTGTTAATTATTTTAGGAACAAGGAAATGTCTTTGGCTACTTCTGAAAAGTCAGCAAAATCTCCTTATTCGTACTTAGAAAAAAGAACAAAATACATACTGCAGTGGAAGGCTGGACAATACACATGAGCACATCATATAGTTTTCTCCATCCCTTATTTTGCCTTGACTGCCAAAACATTTTCTTAAACTGACAGATCCATGAAGATATAAGGATCTAATAGGTACATTTCAATTATCTCTTTACAAATTTTGAAACTAAGCATTACATCTTACCTTCCATCTTTTTATTTAAAAATAGAAAGAAGCAGAATAAACAGATGACATTTACAGTCATTCTGCATTGGTGTTTATCTCAGTGCCTCATCTATGGTATTGACTTATGACTTTTTCTTATTTTTTATTTTTATTTTTTTAGGCTGAGTCTCACTTTGTCTCCAAGGCTGGAGTGCAGTGGCATGATCTTGGTTCACTGCAACCTCTGCTTCCTGGGTTCAAGCAATTGTTGTGCCTCAACTTCCTGAGTAGCTGGGACTACAGGCACGCACCACCACACCCAGCGGATTTTTTGTGTTTTTAGTAGAGATAAGGTTTCGCCATGTTGGCCAGGCTAGTCTTTCAGGTGATCCGCCTGCCACGGCCTCCCAAAGTACTGGGATTATAGGCATGAGCCACCGTGTCTGGCTGACTTTTCCATTTCAGCATTGTTTCTTAATTATGCAAGAATCATTATTTTGTTGGAATCTATAAGCTATGTGAAAGATACAGATAATTATATCACATACATACACATCTGAAATCAGAAAAGACCAAGAAAGTTTGTCCTATAAAGTAATTAACTGCTTTGTTCTTTATGAATTAAATTAACAATTTATTTTTCAACATATACAGTCTAGCTGATTTTTCTATTTGTAGCCTGATTTTTTCCTCAGACTGCTGTGTAGTAAAGGATAATTAGAGACATTTACACTTATCATCCCAGCAAGAACATTGCTTTTGCTACTAAGGAAATAGTCCAATCCAGTGTGATTTATATTTGCATAATATCCTGTTGCAATATTAAAAAACACTTTGCTGAAAAACAGAGGAAGGTATTGAAATTGGGGTTTATAGAAGGGAAAGTGAGGTTATGAATAACTACTGTCAAAAAAAAAAAAAAAAAACCCGTTAGCTTATTCTATCAGTTTGCTCCAATGAAATTAAGCCTATTTTTTTTCCTTAGAAATGATTAACACAAAATGGAGGTAACTCTGTCAAGTATGTGCTGTGTGGCATTATTCAGACACCCAGCTGGCTTCTTAAGTCAGTGTTCTACTTTTTATCTGGTTGGGTGTAATGCCAAGGAGAAACAGCATTTTAAAATTCAATTTTGCCTTCTCCACCTCCTGTGAATCAAGAGTCAACCAAAACAAGTCTTGAAAAGCTATTTTTTACAAAGCAAGGACACATTTCCACAGGAAAATAAATGCATAATCATTATTAATTCAAATTGTAAGTTTTAAATACCTCTGTGCCCAGCTTAAAAATCATGTTAATGAACTTCGTGATTTAATTATACTCATTTGACTAATTCCAACTGACATCAGCCTTACAACTTTAAAAGTATAATTTCAAGTCACAATATTTTGTTCTCATTTTAAGCATTCAGATTCACTTTGAGAAGCTATAAGGTGACTAACCACTCCAGTTTTCCCAGGACTGAGGGGCTACATTCCTGAGAGGCAAGAATGTTTTTCTTTTGAGACAGTGTCTCTCACTCTATCACCCAGGCTGGAATGCAGTGGCACAACTCAGCTCACTGCAACCTCTGCCTCCTGGGTTCAAGCGATTCTCATGCTTCAGCCTCCTAAGTAGCTGGGACTACAGGTGCCTGCCGCAACGCCTGACTAATTTTTGTATTTTTGGTAGAGACAGAATTGGCCAGGCTGGTCTCAAACTCCTGGCCTCAAGTGAGCCACCTTCGTCAGCCTCCTAAAGTCTGGGATTACAGGCATGAGCCACTGTACCCGAGAGGCAAGACTTTCAATGCTGAAACAATAGCAGACTGGGGTGACTGGTACATCATAACATGAAACTCAAAGAAGGATCTTAGGAGAGCTCAGTATTTAAAATAAAGTCTTCTGCAAAATGAGGAAAGCCTGAGTCATTAATTATGCATTTATGTAGTTATACTTTATTAAATACCTTCTATGAATCAGTTATTGGGCCGAGCATCAGAGTTTAAGACGAAGTTTTTGTCCCAGGTATGTGTCTAAGAAGACACAGAGGCCAGACGCAATGGCTCACGCCTGTAATCCCAGCACTTTGGGAGGCTGAGGCGGGCGGGTCACAAGGTCAGGAGATGGAGACTATCCTTGCTAACACGGTGAAACCCCGTCTCTACTAAAAATACAAAAAAATTAGCCGGGCATGGTGGCGGGCGCCTGTAATCCCAGCTGCTCGGGAGGCTGAGGCAGGAGAATGGCGTGAACCCGGGAGGCGGAGCTTGCAGTGAGCCAAGATCGCGCCACCGCACTCCAGCCTGAGTGACAGAGCGAGACTCCTCAAAAAAAAAAAAAAAAAAAAAAAAAGAGCAATAAGCAAATAGAGAATTCATAATTGAGAGATGCTCAAGGGGCTATTGGACACAAAGGTGTATACTGAAAATATAACTGATACATTTCCCATATCTGTTTCCTAAGTTTCAATTTTGACATTTATACCTGTTAAAATCAAGTTGTATATATCTTAAATACATACAACTAAATATAAGTAAATAGAAGTAAACTAAAATTTCAGCAACTTAAAAAAGTCGCTTTCATAAATAATAAACTCATTCACTAAGTCATGTATGAAAAATAAATAGTCCCTGAAGCAAATCAGTTTTATAGTCAGTATATAATTTATTTTATTTCATGAGCAACTTATTGATAAAAAGGCAATTCACAGAGAAGACATACCAATTCTATGTGGTTCTAACCTAACAAAAGAACTTAAAAATATATGGGGGGGGGGGGACCCTGTGGAATACAACTAAAGCCATGCTTTGAGGGAAACTTAAAGCTTTCCACGATTGTATCAGAAAGGAAGGAAGCTTTGAAATCAACAATTAAAGCACCTACCATAAGAAACTGGAAAGTGGGAAAGGAGAAAGGTTCAAATTAAGAACAAAGCAAGCAGAAGAAAGGAAATGATAAGGATAATGGCAGAAATCAATAAAATTGACAACAGAAAAACAATGCGAAGGAACCAATGAAACCAAATTTGGGTCTTTGAAAAGAGGAGTACAATCGATAAACATTTGGGTATACGATCAAAAACAAAAACTGGGGAAGTTTTCTAGTTGCTGGTACAGCATCAGAGAAGCTTGGAAGTTGTCACTTTATCCTAACAATAAGTAAAAAGCTGAACACACTGAAAAAACAACTTTTTTAGATCTACAAGAGAAGTGATATCACAAGGTAAACTGCTGTCCCCAAAATTAGAGAGAACAGACGGGTGAGTACAGAGAATTATGACTTGCTGGGTCAGAAGCTCACAAGCAGAATCCTCCATGGGAACCAGTACCAGGGTAGGAAAACCTGAACTGTAATTGATGAAATGCTAGAGGCTTTCTGTGAACAACTCTGAGAATTAAAAACTCCAGGGAGGCTCAGTGTCTTAGGCAGTTTTGCATTGCTATAAAGGAATACCTGAGACTGGGTAATTTATAAAGGCAAAAGGTTTCATTGGCTCACGGTTCTGCAGGCTGTACAAGAAGTGTGATGCTAGCCTCTGCTTCTAGTGAGAGTCTTTTTTTTATTTTTTTGAGACAGAGTCTCGCTGTCGCCCAGGCTGGAGTGCAGTGGCGCGATCTCGGCTCACTGCAGGCTCCACCCCCCGGGGTTCACGCCATTCTCCTGCCTCAGCCTCCCGAGTAGCTGGGACTACAGGCGCCCGCCAACACGCCCAGCTAATTTTTTGTATTTTTAGTAGAGACGGGGTTTCACTGTGTTAGTCAGGATGGTCTCGATCTCCTGACCTCGTGATCCGCCTGCCTCGGCCTCCCAAAGTGCTGGGATTACAGGCGTGAGCCACCGCGCCCGGCCTTCTAGTGAGAGCCTTAACGAAGCTTACAATCATGGCGGAAGGCAAACGGGGAACCAGCATGTCACATGGCAGGTAAGAGAGGGAGCAAAAGAGAGAAGGGGAAAGTCCCAGGGTTTTTTAAATAATCTGCTCTCACATGGACTCATTACTATGGGAAGTGCACCATGCCATTCATGAGGAATCTGCCCCCGTGACCCAGACACCTCCCAACAGGCCCCACCTCCAACACTGGAGATCACATTTTAACACAAGATTTTCAGGAGACAAACATTCGAACAATATCATTCAGCCATATGGGGGTTTCCACACTTTTGCGAGTTTTATAAATGGCATAGAAAAATTCCCTTATGCTTCTTCCTTCATGGAGAGGGGAAAATAAACCACTTTGAAATAGCCCAGAGAATTATAGTCTTCTTAGCAAAATCTGCCCTCAGGAGAAACTATTTTACCAGAACCTCACCCACTGGGATTTTATCAAAGCCTTACTGAGCTGGAGGAAGGAAAAGGCCAAGTCCAGACTCTTCCAGCTAAGACAATGAGGCGGGAGGGGGATGCAGAAGCATGTGTGGAGTTCACAGTCTAACTGAAGCTCATTAGAAGACTGAGACCCAATCATAGGACTATTGGATGCTTCCCCTCCTACACACCACACCACCACACTAATAAAGGCCTAGCTACAGAAGTTCCTTTTATTTGGTGCTCTCAAGAAATAGTTAAATAGCATACTAAAAGGCAAATAACACAGTTTGAAGAGGCAAAACAAGCATCAAAAACAGACTCTGATATCACAGAGATGCTGGAATGATCAGACAGAATTTAAAACAACGATGGCAAATATACTAGAGACTTTAATGGATAAAGAGTCTATAGGAAATGATGGACAATGCAAGCAGAGAGATGAAATTCTAAGAAAGAACTAAAAATAAATGCTAGAGATCAGAAACATTGTCACAGAAACGAAGAATGCATTTGATAGACTTACTTGTAGACTGGACGTGGCTGAGAATAAAATCCCTGAGTTTTAGGACATTTCCAGAGAAACCTCCAAAACTAAAAAGCAAAGAGAATAAAAGACTGGAAATAATAGGACAGAATATCCAAGAACAGTGGGGCGACTACAAAAGGTGTAAATCTATGTATGGGAGTATCAGAAGAAAAAAGAGAGAATGGATCAGAAGATATGTTTAGACAATCATGACGGAGATTTTCCCCAAATTAACTTGGATACCAAACCACATATTGAGGAAACTCAGAAAACAAAACTAGGGTAAATTCCCCCCTAAAATTACACAACAGAAATCTCTACACCTAGGCATATCATATTCAAACTACAGAAAATCAAAGATAAAGAACAAATTATGAAAGAAGCCAGAGAAAAGAAACATCTTACCTGTACTAGAGCAAAGATAGTAATTACATTTAGCTTCTCAAAATCCATGCAAACAAGAAGAGAGTGGAAGGAAATATTTAAAGTGTTGAAAGAAAAAAAAAATCCCACCAAGGTACAGTTCTGTACCCTATAAAATGATCCTTCAAAAGTGAAAGAGAAATAAAGACTTAAACAAACAAACAAACAACAACAAAAATCGAGGGACTTTATTGCCAGTAGATCTATCTTGCAGGATATGTGAAAAGAACTTTTTTGAGAGAGAAGGACAATGATACAGGTCAGAAATTCAGATCTACACAAGGAAAGGAAAAGCATTGAAGAAAAAAAAAGTGAAGGTAAAATATAAATTTTTTCTTATTCTTTATAGCTCTAACAGATAATAATTTGTTCAAAATCATAATGATGATAATGTATCAATTACATATGCTTACGTATGTACATATGTATGTATGTGTGTGTATATATAATATATATAATTCAATTTAATATATATATTGAAATGAATGCTAGCAATGACACAAGGGTCAGAAGGGAGGAATTAGGATTATCTTTATAAAGTATTCATACTACTTGTGAAATGGCAAAGTATTACTTAAAAGTTAACTTGGATTAGTTGTAATGTATATTGGAAACTAGGCAATCACTAAAAAAAAAGTGAAAAAAAGAAGCGTAAAAGAGTGAAAATGAAATCATATAAAATCATATAAAATACACAATGTAAAATCACAGAAGGCAGAAAAACAGTGGATGAGTGGGAAAAAATAAGCAAAAAAGGTCAACAAAATACAAAACAGTAATAAATGTGGTAGATATTAATCCACCTATATCAAGAACTTTGAGTGTCAATGGTCTAAATGCATGAATTCAAAGATAGAAATTATCAGAGCAGATCAAAATACAACTATATGTTGTCTACAAAAAACCCACTTTACACATAAAGACCTATAGATTAAAGGTAAGTATATGGAGAAAGATATATCATGCTAACACTGATTGAAAGAAAGTAGAAGTAGTTATGTTAATTTTAGATATAGCTGACTTCAAAGCGAGTAAAGTTGTAGGGATAAAGAGGGTCATTACATAATGATAAAGGGTCAATTCTCCAAGAAGACATAATGATCGTTAATGTGTGTGCGTGTCTAACAACACAGCATCAAAACACATGAAGCAAAAACTCACAGAAGTGGAAGGAGAAATAGATGAATGCGTTATTACGGTCAGAGACTTCAAGTCTCTTATCACAAATGGACAGACCCAGCAGGCAGAAAATCAGTAAGAACAGAGTTGAACTCAACACCATCATCAATCAACTGGATACAGTGGACATCTGTAGTAGTCTACTTCTTCCAGCAACAGCAGAATGCACATTATTCTCAGGCTCACATGAAACATTTGTCAGAACATACCACAGTTGGAGCATAAAACACAACAAATTTAAAAGAATGGAAATTATACAATATCTGCTCATACAACAATGAAATTAAATAAGAAATCAATAACAAACATATAGCTGTAAAATCCCCCAAAATTTTAAGATTAAGGAACACACCTATAAATAAAACATGGATCAAAGAAGAAATCTCAAAAGAAATTATAAACTATTTTTAATTAATTAATTAAAAGCACAATTTATCAAAATTTGTGAGATGCAGTAAAAGCAGGGCTTAGAGGGAAATGTCTAGTATTGAATGCATATACTAGAAAAGAAAAAAGATCTCAAATCAATTTTCTAAGCTTCTGCCTTAGGAAAACATGAAAAAAAGCCCCGCAAGTTAATTCTAAAATAAACAGAAGAAAATAAATAATAAAAATTACAGTGGAAGTCAGTGAAACTGAAAACAGTAGATCAATAGAGAAAAATTAACAAAACCAAAAGACGATTCTTTGAAAAGATCAATAAAATCAATAAGCTTCTAATTAGGCTAAGTAAAAAAGAGGTGACAATTACTAATATCACAATGAAAGGGGTTACATTAGTACAGATTCCAGGGACGTTAAAAGAATAATAAGGAATATTATGAACAACTCTGTGCCCACACATTTAATAATGTGGGTGACATGAACAAATTCCTTAAATACATAATCTATCAAAACTCATACAAGAAGTAGATAATCTGAATAGTCCTATATCCATTAAAGAAAGTGAATTAATATCTAATAACCTTTGAAAATAGAAGACACCAGGCCTAGAAGAGTTTGCTGGAGAATTCTATAAAACATTTAAAGAAGAAATAATGCCAACTCTCTGCAATGTCTTTCAGAAACAGAAGCAGAGGAAAGACTTCCTAACTTATTCTAGAAGGCCAGCAATACCCTATACCAAAACCAAAGATATTATAAGAAAAGAAGAGTACAGCCAATATCTCTCTAGAACCTAGATGCAAAAATCCTCAATAAAATATTAGTAAATCAAAACCAACAATGTATAAAAATAACTATATACCATAACTAGGTGGGACTTAGGACCTCAGGTATGAAAGGCTGGTTAAAATTTTGAAAACCAATTATAGAATCTATTATATTTACAGATTAAACAAGAAAAATTACATAATCATATCCACAGACACAGAAAAAGCATTTGACAAAATTAGGAATCCATTCATGATAAAAACTCTCAGCAAACTCAAAGTAGAGGAAAACTTTCAACTTATTAAAGAATATCAGTAATAAACCTGCAGCTCACATAATATTTAATGATGAGAAACTAGAAGCTTGCCCACTAAGATCATAAAAAAGCCAAAGATAAGGAAATTTAATATTGTCAAGATTTTAGTTGTTCTTAAATTTATATGTAGATTCACTGCAATTTCAATCAAAATATCAGTAGGTTATTTTGTGGATATCAGTAGAATCAGGACGAACTGATCCTAAAGTTTATATAGAAAAATAAAAGCCCCAGAACAACCAACACAATATTTACAGAGAAGAGCAAAGTTGGAAGAGTGACACTACCTGATATCAAGACTTATTATAAAGCTATAGTAATTAGGATAGTGTGGTATTGGTGAAAGAATAGACAGATTAATGAAAAATAATTGATATCTCAGAAATAAATTAACATAAATATAGTCAACTGATATTTAACCAAAGGACAACAGCAATACAATGTAGAAATAATGTCTTTTCAGTGAATGGTGCTAGAGTAACTGTACATCCACATGTTTAAAAAAAATGATTCTAGATGCTGACCTTAAACCCTTCACAAAAATTAACTCAAAATGAGTCACAGACCTAAATGTAAAATGCAAAACTACAAAACTCCCAGAAGACAACATAGAAGAAAATCTAGATGGCGTTGGGTTTTATAATGACTCTTTAGATATGACACAAAAGCCATGATCTATGAAAGAAAAAATTGATAAACTGGACTTTATTAAAATAAAAATTCCTGCTCTGCAAAAGATACTGGCAAGAGACTGAAAATACGAGCTGGCCAGGTGCAGTGGCCCATGACTGTAATGCCAGCACTTTGGGAGGCTGAGTCAGGCAGATTGCTTGAGCCCAGGAGTTTGAGACCAGCCTGGGCAACACAGTAAAACCCTATCTCTACAAAAATATAAAACAACAACAAAATTACTGGGTGTGGTGGCACACGCCTGTGGTCCCAGCTACTCAGAAGGCAGAGGTGAGAGGATCACTTCTGCCTGGAAGGTCGCAGCTGCAATGAGCCTTCATTGCACCACTGTACTCCATCCTGGTCAACAGAGACTGTCTCAAAAAAAAAAAAAAGTAAAGAAAAGGCAAAACAACTCAACTAAAAAATGGGCCAAGGAACTTAACAGACATCTCACCAAAGAAGATACACATATGAGCTGGGCATGGTGGCTCACACCTGTAATCCCAGCACTTTGGGAGGCCAAGACAGGTGGATCACCTGAAGTTAGGAGTTCAAGACCAGCTTGGCCAACATGGGGAACCCTGTCTCTACTAAAAAATATAAAAATTAGCCAGGTGTGGTGGCACACACCTGTAATCCCAGCTACTCAGGAAGTTGAGGCAGGAGAATCACTTGAAGCTGGGAGGCAGAGGTTGCAGTGAGCCAAGATCACGCCACTGCACTCCAGCCTAGGTGACAGAGTGAGACTCTGTCTCAAAAAAAAAGAGAAAGAAAAAAGAAAGATTCACATATGGCAATTAAGCATTTGAAAATATGCTCCACATAGTATGTCATCAGGGAAATGCAAATTAAAACAACAATAAAATACCACTGCATACCTATTAGAATGGCCAAAATTCAGAACACTGACAACACCAAATGCTAGTAAGGATGTGGAGGAACAGGAACTCTCATCATTGATGTTAGGAATACAAAATGGTATAGCCACTTTGAAAAATGGTTCTTACCAAACTAATTTTACTCTTACTACCACTCATGCTTTCTGGTATTTTAACCCCAATGAGTGGGATATTTATGTCTGCAAAAACCTTCCTGCAGACGCTTATAGTAGCTTTATTCAGAATTGCAAAACTTGGAAGTAACCAAGATATCCTTTAATAGGTGAGTGGTAAGTAAGCTGTGGTACATCCAGAAATGGAACACTTAGCACTAAAAAGAAATGAGCTATCAAGCCATGAAAAGGCTGGAGGAAACTTAAATGTTTATTCGTAAGTGAAAGAAGCCAGTCTGTAAAGGTGACATACTGTCTGATTTAACTGTATGGCATTTGGGAAAAGTCAGGACTATGAAGAGCATGAAAAGATCAGTGATTGCCAGGTGTTCAGAGCAAGGGATGAATAGGCAGAGCACAGAGGATTTTTTGAGCAGCAAAACAACTCTGTATGATACTATAATAGAGGATATATGTCGTTATATTTTTGTCCAAATAACCCAATATATAACACCAATAGGGAACCCCAATGCAAATTATGGTCTTTGAGTGATAATGATGTGTCAGTGCAGATTCATTAATTGTAGCAAATGTACCACTCTAATGGGAAATATTGATAATGGGGGTAAGTTATGCATGTGTGGCAGCAGGGTGTATATGGGATATCTCCGTATCTTCCTCAAAATTTTGCTCTGTACTTAAAACTGCTCTAAAAATAAAGTTAACTAAAAAAAAGAAGAAATTATCAATATCAGAAAAGAAAAAGAAAGTATCAATATCATAAATAAAGGACATTACTATAAATTCTACAGACATTAAAAGGGATATTATGGGAACATTATGAACAGCTATTTGTCAATAAATTTGACACATAGATGAAATGGAAAAACTCCTTGAATTCCTACCAAAGCTCAATAGAAAATAATTGGATGGCTGGAAAAGTCCTATATTTATTAAATAAATTGAATTCATAAACATCTTTCAACAAAGAAAAATTCAGGCCCAGATACTTAACAGGCAAACTTCATTTAAAGGTGAAATAAGACCAATTCTGCAAACATTCTTCCAGAAAAATATAAAAAGAGGAAGTACTTTCAAACTCATTTATGAGGCCAACATTACCCTGGTACCAAGATAAGACAAAAATTGTCAAGAAAAGAAGACCTCACACCTGCATTATGCAATATTGCAGCCAACAGCAATATGTGCCTATTCTGCACTTGAAATGTTGCTAGCCCAAGTTAAGATGTGCTGTAAGTATAAAACAAACACCACGTTTCAAAGCCTTAGTATGAAAGAAAGACAAAATGTTTCATCAATATTTTACGTTGATATAATATTATAACCATTGGTAATATTTATATTAAATAAATAACATTATTAAAATTAATTTTTCTATTTTTTGTTTTTATGTTATTACAACACAATTTAAAAATACGTTTGTGATTTTTACTATGTATCTACTTGACAATGCTATAAACCAATATCCCTCATAAACACTGATGCAAAAATTCTTTTTAAAAATTAGCAAATTAGGCTGGGTACAGTGGCTCACACCTGTAATCCTAGCACTTTGGGAGGCAGAGGTGGGTGGATCACTTGAGCCCAGGAGTTCAAGACCTGTCTGGAAAACACAATGAACCCCTATCTCTACAAAAAAAAAAAAAAAAAAAAATTAGTCAGGCATGGTGGTATGCACTGTAGTCCCAGCTACTTGGGAGGCTGGGATAGTTGCTTGAGCCTGGGAGGCAGAAGTTGCAGTGAGTCAAGATTGTGCCACTGCACTGAAGCCTGGGCAACAGGGTGAGACCCCGTCTCAAAAAACAAAAAACAAATTAAATTAAGAAATATGCTCAAAGAATAATAGAACCTGATACAATGGGGTTTATCATAGGAAAGCAAGATTGGGTCAATATGAAAATCAGTAAGTTTAATTCACCAAATTAACAGACTAATGGAGAAAAAAGCCATATGATCATCTCAGTTGAGGCACAAAAGGCATTTGACAAAATTTAACATTTATTCATGGTTTAAAAAGCAAAACAAAACATGAAAAAACCCTAACCAAAGTAGGAATTAAAGGGAACATTCTCAACCTTATAAAGGGTATGTATGAAAAAATCTATAAACACATTCCATACGTAATGGTAACAGACAGATTGCTTTCCCCTGAAATCAGAAATGAGGTAAGAATGTCATTCTCATCATTCCTTTCAACATATAATAGAAGACATATAATAAATTTTTTAAAACGCATATATAATTGAAAAAGATAAATGAAATAGTCTTTATTCACAGAAGACCTAATTGTCTCTGTAAAAAAATCACAAAGACAAGAAATCTACAATAAAGCTGCTGGAACTAATAAATGACTTTAGTGAAGTTGCAGAACACAAGGGCAATATACAGAAATCGATGACCTTTCTATATATTTGCAGTAAACAACTAGAAATTGAAAATTTTAAAGCATTATTTACAATAGCACCACAACAGGAGATAGGGATAAATCTAACAAAGTATGCACAAGATTTATTAAAACTATACAGCACTGATGAGAGAAATACAAAATGACTAAAGAAATAAAGAAGCATACTGTGCTCATATATTAGAACAGCGGTCCCAAACTTTTTTGGCACCAGGGACTGGTTTTATGGAAGACAATTTTTTCCACGGGATGGATGGGGAGGGATGGTTTTGGGATGGAACTGCTCTACCTCAGATCATCAGGTATTAGTTAGATTCTCATAAAGACCACACACCCTAGATCCCTCGCATGCACAGTTCACAGTAGGGTTAGTACTCCTGTGAGAATCTAATGCCATTGCTGATCTGAACTGGAGACAGTAACCCTCACTTGCCCACAGCTCAACTGCTGTGCAGCCCTGTTCTGTTAGGACCAGCACTGGTCTGTGTTCCGGGAGCTGGGAACCCCTGCATTAGAATGCTCAAATCCTTTCCTAGATGATCTACATTTTTAAAAAATTAGAAGACTTGATATTGTTATTATGTCAATTCTCCCTTAATTTACCTACAGATTCAATGAAATCCTAAAATTCCAGCAGGCTTTTGTTTTACAGAAATCAGTATGCTGATTCTGAAATTTACATGGAAATCTCATGGAACTAGAATAGCTAAAACACAAAAAAGCAAGTTACAGAACTCACGCTACCTGACTTACTTTAAAGCCACTGTTATTAAGACAATTTGTTACTTCCATAGTAATAGATACATAGATCAAAAGAAAAGAAGATAATCTAGAAATACACTCACACATAATATGGTCAATTGACAAGGATACCAAGTCAATTCATTGGAGAAAGATTTTTCTTTTTGAAAAATTGAATATCCATATCCACAATGGTAATCCTTGACCCTTATCCATCATTACATTAAAAAATTAACTCAAAATGGGTTGTAGGCCTGTATGTAAAAACTGAACTTATAAAATTTCTAGAAGAAAACAAAAATTATTTGGAACATTGAGTGAGGCAAATATTTCTTAGATAAAACAATAAAGCACAAACTGTGAAAGAAAAAATAGATAAATTGGGCTTCATCAAAATTAAAAATGTCTGCTCTTGGAAGGATAATGTTAAGAAAATAAAAAGGTTGCAGACTCTGGAAAAATATTTGCAAAACAGATGTCTGATAAAGGACTGGTATCCATAACATACATTCAGAAATTTTACAACTCAGCAACAAGAAAACAAATAACCCGATAAAAATGAGCAAAAGATTTATATAGGCACTTACCCAAAAATGATAAATGGATAAATAAGCACATGAAAAGACGCTGAACATCATTATTCAATAGAGAAATGCAAATTACAGGCACAATATGTTACAACTAAACTCCTGTTAGAATGGTTTCAATTAAAAGACACTGACAATAAAGTGCCTGCAAAGATACACCACATATGTGACTGTCATACATTGCTAATGGAAATGCAGAATTGATACTTTGGAAAACAGTTTGGAGATTTCTTATAGAGTTAAAGATTTACTTATCATATGACCCAGAAATCTCACTCCTAGGATTTACTCAAGAGAAATAGAAACATATGAAGTTATCCTGTGGTATTGATGGGGAATTGGTTTCTGGACCCCCTCGGATGCCAAAATCCACAGGTACTCAAGTACCTCATAGAAAATGGTCTAGTGTTTAAATATAACCTACACACATCCTTTTGTATACTTTAAACCATCTCTAGATTCCCCAGATGATTAGATGATAATACTGACATTGCCTGGTTGCCTAGATTAGATTATAATACCTAATACAATGTAAATGCTATGTACGTTGTCATTATACTTTGCTTTTTCATTTGCATTTTTAAATTGTTTTTTAATATATTTTCAATCTGTGGTTGTGTGAATCCATTAATTCAGAACTCATGGAGACGAAGGGCAACTGTATTCACAGAAAAACTATGCATATTTTTTTCTAGTAGCTTTATTGCCAAAATTGGAAATATTCCCAACTGTCATTAACTAGAGGATAATAAATTATAATACATCTACAGAATTAAATATTAGTAAAAAATACATAAAAAGTGAATTGTTGATAGGTTGGTGCAAAAGTAATTACTTGTAAGTAATTATAAGTAACGGCAAAAACTGCAACTACTTTTGCACCAACCTAATAGTAATTCAATATAGATAAATCTCAAATACACAATGCTATGCAAAAAAAATCTAGGATAAAACAGCTATATGCTATGATTCCGTTTATATGACATTCCAGAAGTGAAATCACCTTTGCAAAAATTCTAACAGTGAGAAGATTATGACAATGAAAGAGATGTGATCTAACCAACCCTCATCTTGCCTTTAACCCCCAAATTGCTCTTGGTCATTCCTGGATTTGTGCTAAGCTAACTTTGAGAGAAATTTAGCTTGTAGTTTAAATGAAAATAGCCTTTCCCCAAAACTAAACCACCTAGTAAAACTAATGAAAGGCCATCAGGTTAGGAGGATGAGAGGGGCCTGAATTCTCTTAAGATGTAGGCATAATTAAATGATTACCAGCCATTATTTCAGAGGTCACAAGATTTTGCAACTTCCCCAATTACTTCTGTAAATAACATCACTATTGTAGAACTGAAGATTGGCCTTTTGAGATGTCTTCTCAGGATTTTGCATTTCTGAAGACCAGATGGTTCCTCTGGACCAGCACCTTGCTGTGGCTCCCACCTAGAGGCAAACTCAGTGCAGGAAGACTGTTTTCCATACTCCTATGATTGCATCCCCAACCAGCATCCATTCCCCTATCCTCCTGCTGGCCAAATTATCCTTTAAAAACCCTAGCCTCTGAATTTTCAGGGAGATTGGAGTAATAACTCCGACTCCTGTGTGGCATGGCCAGCCTTGTGTCAATTAAACTCTTTATTTACTGCAGTGCTGTGATCTCAGTGAATTGATTTGGTCTGTGCACTGAGCAGGAAGAAGTCATTGGGTGATTACGGAAATATCAAAACAATAAGGGCTGAAAACATGTCAATGTTTGCCATGGGATATGACTAGAAGTAGGGGATTGGCCACAAATGTGCACAGTGGAAGTTTTGGGGTGATAGCAATTCTGTATCTTGATCATGGTCTTAGTATATGCATTTATCAAAATGTATAAAATTGTAGACAGAAAAAGGTGGGTTTTACTGTTCTAAGTTATAATTCAATAAACTAGACTTAAAAACAAGAAAAAGATATATGTAAAAGGAACATTTTTTTTTCTTGCTTGCAGTCTTCCAAGATGGCCTTGCATTACCTAACAGAATTTCCTTCACATTGGTAAAATTTAAATCACCCTCTTCAATTTGGAAAAAAATGCAGTCTTGGATGACACTGTAAAGAAAATTCTCTTACAGTCAATGAAGCTGCATATATTTCTATTCACAACTCCGTCATTAGTTATCTTTATTTGGTTTTTGTAAAGTAGGCACATGGCTATGCAACTGTGGATGCTTGATATAAATATTAGTTGAATCAATACATGAATAATTGCATTAATCAACAATGAGCAAATTAGTGAACTAAGATGAACATTCTGTAGTCATGTACTCAAGGTACACACTAGGGGTGTTTGTTCTTTTTTATTATTATTATTATTATACTTTAAGTTTTAGGGTACATGTGCACAATGTGCAAGTTTGTCACATATGTATCCATGTGCCATGTTGGTGTGCTGCACCCATTAACTTGTCATTTAGCATTAGGTATATCTCCTTTAAATGAACTCCATAATAAATCTCTGTGTAACTGAATAAGTGATTTAAATATGAAAATAAATACATTTGTTTTGAAAACAAGACTCTACTTGATGGGAATTTTTAAAAAACCTATAAAATATTCACATATTTTTCAAAACCCAATTCACTGAGATCTCATGACATCTTAGATTACTCTTTAGTGTAGTTACCCATGAATTTCTTTTTTAAAATACCAGTGCAGAGATGTCTAAAAATAATAGTTAACATTTATACTTACTATGAGCCTAGCATTCTTGTAAGCATTTCACATGTAGTAACTCATTTAATTTTAGCATCAGCTCTACTACACAGGTTACTGTTATTAACCATTTTACATCTGGAAAATCTGAGGCAGAGGAGGTTAAGAAACTTCTCTAAAGTCACATGACTACTTAGAGGTGGTCTGGAATTAAAACTCAAGAAACTAGACTCCTAATCAGCTAAATATGATGAATTGCTACCTAGCTGCTCATTTGACAGCAACAATCATCATACTCCTTCCCTATTTTCTTCATAGAGATTATTGGAGGGGTGTACATGGGCAAGGAGAGCCTAGCTCCAAATCCTAAGCAAATCCTTCAGTGATTTCCTCATTGCTTAAAAAAAAAAAAAAAAAGCCCTCTGTTTTTACCTCCATTTAGGACATTTAAGAGTAGCACTTGCATCCTGTGGGTACTCTTCAAAACTTCAGAAGAATCAAATAGTATCTTTCATCTAAAAATTTTGGACATTTCCCCCTTATTTCTCCACAATCCTAACACTTTTAAGCTAATGTCTTCCCACAACAGTGATAGTATTACTATAGATGGTGAGATAGAGCATCTTCCTTTATCTCCTTTGGAGAATCAGTATACCTCTGTCATCTTCCCCTGCAAGAACAAGCAAAAATAGGCCTTCCTTTTGGCACTGATTCTTAATCTTTCCTTCTATTAAGGATTCGTGTTATGATATTTATCTTCTGTCTTTTTAATCACTGCCTCTTACCGAAAGATAATTTCAATGTGACTTTGCTGACATTTACAGAAATGTTATCTTCATCACTTTTTTCTTTAGAGCCAAACATAGCCAAGAAGTATAAACTTCCATGGTCTCTCCTGCGCCCTGAGCCCTTGCAAGTGGGCATCTTTCTCTTCTTCCCTGTTGAAATTGATCTCCCTCAGGAAAAATCCAACAGTAATTGTTAGTTTCATACTCCTTGGCTTTTTCAGATAGTGCTTTCATTAAATGTCATGGCTTCAAATATTGAATTAATACTAACGATGTCTCCTGTATTATTTTACCTCTTATCTTTTACTCAAGCTAAATTCCACCTTCCATGCTGCTCAGAGGATATGTATTTTAAGATATCTGATCATCCATCTTAATAAGATATTTTATTTACAACAACTTATTCATATCCCCTTTTTCTAAATTTCTGTCAAAGGCAAAAAATTCAGCGTTAAATCCTTTCCTTTTTATTACATAATCCATGGTCATTTAATCTTGCTTATCTTTTCTTTACATTTTTCACATGGACAGCTTTCCATCTCCATTGGCTGCTGGACAATCTAGTCGTTCAAATCTTCACACTTGAATTATAATTTTGATATCTCTATTTCCACCATTCTAATTCATAGTTCACATTATAACCATTATAATTGTTTCACCACTTTATTTTCAACAGGTCCTTCCCAATATTAAGAGACTATTGCATGCCTGTTGTGCATTGTACACATCTCAACTATTCATTTGTGATGGAAATCATTTAGCTCCCTTTACCGTTCTGGAGTAGACATCAGCCAGGCACGGTGGTTTACTCCTGTAATCCCAGCACTTTAGCAAGCCAAGGCGGAAGGATCACTTGAAGCTGGGATTTTGAGACCAGCCTAGGCAAAATAGTGAGACCTCATCTCTACAAAAAAATTGTTAAAAAGAAATTAGCCGGATGTGGTGCCACACACCTGTAGTACTAGCTACTTGGGAGACTGAGGTGGGAAGATTGCTTGAGCTCAGGAGGTCAAGGCTGCACTCAGCTGTGATCCTGCCAATGCAGTCCAGCTTGGGCAACAGAGTGAGACTTTGTCTGTCTGTCTCTCTCTCTCTCTCTCTCTCTCACACACACACACACACACACACACACACACACACACACAAAGTAGATATCTTTTATTTTGGTCAGCCCAGCTGTCCTTTCCCAAACCCATGTGGGTTTTTCAACCCTAGTAACCATCCTCTTCACTCTACCCCTTGCTACAAATAGGAACAAGGACCCAGACCTGGTCAATCATCATATCCCACCCATTCTCCCAAAACTATGACCTCAGCTGAGTCAATCAGAATCCATTCCTGAGATGATTTATGGACCTGTGAAAGATAAAGCTTCTACAGGGTTCGTGAGCTATCAAAACAATCAATCATATGTATTTTAATGAAAAGTATACACTGGAAGGTATATTTAAAAAAGGGAGGGAAGAGACAGAACACAAATTCTATTGTTTGAGCATGTTGATCAAGGCATATATAATGCCAAATCCACTCTTGGACTTCTCAGTTATATGAGCCAGTACATTTAATTTTTGGTTCCACTTCTATTTTGGGTTTCAGACACTTGCAACTAAAAGAGTCTGTTTATTACACAATATGAGTGTACCCATTATTTGGTTTATCACTGCAAGCCCGTAGATAGGATCAAGAGTTAAAGATTAATCAAGCACCATATAGTAGTTCTGTAGTTAATTTAAAAGAAGTGTGTCCTCTGTTATGGTATTGTGTATATGTGAGTTTGGCAAGTGCTTCAAGAGCAATACAGAGGGCTAAGAAACTGCAGAGAGTAAAGTGATTCATTCTGACTAGGCAGACTGGGAAAGTTTCTGGGTATAACAGCATTTTAAGCTGGACTTTGAAAGATGAATAAGTTGTCAATACTATTGCTAAGCTTGATATCAAACACTGTATTATTTGCTCATTTATTTCTGAACTCATTTCCAATACTGTTTATTAACCTAAATTTATTTTTCATTAGGCTCTAGTCCATAAGTAACTTGTCCTCATCCTGCTTGCTTTGATATTAGATTATATCATTTTTAGTTACTTCATTTTTTTTCTTATTTGTTTGTTTGGTTTTTATTTTTAGAGACAGGTTCTCACTCTGTCACCCAGGCTGAAATGCAGTGGCTCGATCATAGCTCACTATAGCCTCAAACTCCTGGGCTCAAGCAATTCTCCTGCCTTAGCCTCGCCAGTAGCTGGGATTATGGGCATGCGCACCATGCCTGGCTAATTTTTTTTTTTTTTTTTTTTTTTTTTTTGTAGAGACAAGGTCTCCCTATGTTGCCCAGGCTGGTCTTAAACTCCTGGCCTCAAGCAATCCTCCCACTTCTGCCTCCCAAAGTGCTGGGATTACAGATGAGAGCCACAGTGCCCAGCCTCCATATGTGCATATTGCATATCCTAATTCGGCCATAATCTCTGGAAAGGAAATACTATCTTATCATCTCTTTAATATCTACCATAGCATCTAACACAGCACTGGGCACAAAGTACTTAGAAAACAATAAAAGAATGCAAATGCCAAGTTTTTGATAGTTTGATTAAATGTCTGTATGTGGTAGATTAATTTCATTCCTAAATGATGTTGAAGATTTTCTGTTACTCTCGAATGAAAAAACCTAGTAGCTTGTAAAATTCCTTTCCCTTCCATGAAACTATTTCAAGCATGCAGAGGAAAGTATATTAAGTGGTGTTTGACTGACAAGTCTAAATTGAGACTGGTTTTTTAACCTGCTTTAACCTCTGAGCTTTTAACTAGAATCTTGGAATTGAGTTCATTAAATATGTAGTTTATTAGGAAAATAAAATATTTGGAAAGAAGATGAAAACAGACCGAAATAAAAGCTGAAGGAGTGTTCAAAATGATTAGACTGAAGTTGCAAGTGAACTAAAGTAGCAGTAAAGACATCTGAGACATAGGAAATTATTTTGCTAGAGAATAGTAAGAAGACATCAAAGCCATTAAAATACAAGAATGTGAAGTCAAAGACTTACAAGGCTGAAATTACTAAGATTTTAGGATTACTTTGCTGTGGGACACATAACTGAAGGTCACATCTTTGAAATTAAATGTGTAGGAAATAGTTCTTTGCACATGAAGGGTAACATTAACCAATGTAAGGCTAATCAATGAGTAATGGTAATTTCACAAATAAGATTACTGTGTAAAAATATGAGAACATGGAACTACAGAAAAATTGTATCTTATCACAGGGAAGACAGAACTATCAGAGAAGAAAGGAAAATTCAACAGTCAAATATCTGATTATTTAGATTAAGGCAGGTCCAAGTTTTATGGGACCTGAAGCTTATACAATTTTGAGGACACTCTTTAAAAAAACGACATTATGGGGCCGGGCACAGTGGCTCACACCTGTAATCCCAGCACTTTGGGAGGCCAAGGCGAGTGGATCACGAGGTCAGGAGATCGAGACCATCCTGGTTAACACCATGAAACCCCATTTCTACTAAAAATACAAAAATTAGCCAGGCATGGTGGCGGGTGCCTGTAGTCCCAGCTACTCGGGAGGCTGAGGCAGGAGAATGGCATGAACCCGGGAGGCGGAGCTTGCAGTGAGCCGAGATTGCACCACTGCACTCCAGGCTGGGCGACAGAGTGAGACTCTGTCACAAACAAACAAACAAACAAACAAACAAAATTATGGATGCCAAATTTGGTATAACAGCATCTATTTAGAATGAGAAAAAAATCACAACAAATTACAAATCTATGTAATGTTAAAAAATTATATAATTCAGAAAAAATAACAACTAATAATGGCCTGACACACCTATATAATTAATGACTTTTCTGCATTTTTGCTACATATTATTTCATTGCCTGTCCATATGACAAAGATTTTTTTAAATAACATTCTCTATATAGAAAACAGAAAGATAATCAGTTTTTATGTTAGCATCATTGATAAAAAACTTTTCATTATTGATAGTTACAAAAAGTTTCTTTTTGCTTCAAAACTCAGTGTTGGTTGCATCTCATAAGTTATTCGACTTCCAAATTTGGAAGTCTTCTACCAAGATTTTTTCATATACAAGCTCTTACAAATGTAGTTGCTGTTTGTATTACTGCTAGTGGTTTAAGCCTTACAAATAAGAATTCTGATACGTTCTATTTGGCACAATTTTTATCAAAAAGAAAAAAGTATGATGCTTTTATAATTGTATGTTTCTTATGAATACATTCTTGATATGAGACAACTTCTTGTTTTTCTCTAGGTGCTGTGATAACAGAATCCACCACTTACAATTTTATGTAGGTAACAATTAGAAAAATTTCCCTCAGAATAGCTTGCAGTTCAAATATTTCACACTTGTTTCTCTTTCACTTATCTCCCTTGGTGAGCACTTTTATACAATGATGCCAACATTTGTATCATGATGTCAGCTATGGCTCCATATGGCTAACAATAACTTAATTATACCCAGAAGTGACTGGGAACCAAAAAAAATGTGTCCCACTAAACCCGAAGTAAATATATCCCCCACAGAGCTGTTCCTTGTCAGTTTCCCCAAACGCTATAGCCACTCCAACACAGCCCAGCAGACACAAGGGAAGGTGTGAAGTAGGTCAATCCTAATAGATTATAGTTACATTAGGTTTGCAAGTTTTACAAAAACATGTGACCAGCCAGGCGCGGTGGCTCATACCTGTAATCCCAGCACTTTGGGAAGCTGAGGCAGGCGGATCACGAGGTCAGGAGATTGAGACCATCCTGGCCAACATGGTGAAACCCTGTCTCTACTAAAATACAAAAAATTAGCTGGGCATGGTGGTGAGTGCCTGCAGTCCCAGCTACTTGGGAGGCTGAGGCAGGGAAATCGTCTGAACCCAGGAAGTGGAAGTTGCAGTGAGCCGAGATCATGCCACTGCATTCCAGCCTAGCAACAGAGCAAGACTCCATCTCAAAAAAACAAAAAAAAAGTGACCATGTAAACAAATTTCAAGGACATCTCCTAGGGCCGTGCAAGCAAAGGATCTCAAAACGTTAGAGTAACTATGCCTCTATTTAGAAAAACACTATTTAGAAAATGACCTTACACAGCTCTCTCTTTTTGTGACATGTATAAAATTTATAGAAAATCCCCATTTTAACAATTGTGAAATTTAACATATAAATAATAATGTGCATGCATTAGTTTGCTAGGGTTGCGATAACAAAATGTCACAGACTGGGTGGTTTAAAAAACAGAAATTTATTTTCTCACAGTTAGGGAGAAAGGAAGTTCAAGATCAAGGTGCCAGCTAAATCGATTTCTCCTAAGGCCTCTCTCTGTGGCTTATAGATGGCTACCTTCTCACACGGCCTTTTCTCTGTGCACATGTATCCCTGGTGACTTTCCTCTTTGTATTAGGACAACAGTCATATTGGATGAGGGATTCCCCTTTATGATGTCATTTAACCTTAATTACCTCTTTAAAGGCCCTATATCCAAATACATTGGGGGTTAGTTCTTGAACATATGAGTTTAAGGGGGACAAAATTCCATAATAGTACAGAAAATATACATGTACCGTAATACCGTAATAATCATAAAGCAAACATACTTATAGCCACCACCTACATCAAGACATGAAACATTGCTATCACCAAAAACACCTTAACAAACCATATCCCACAAGTCTTTTCCTAAACATAACATCCTTCCTTATCCTAAATGTAATCCACTCTTCTGGGAGCTTTTTTCTTTGTAGTTTTCAATCTATACATGCAGCTTTATACAGTGTTGTGTAGTTTGGTCTACTTTTGACATTTGCATCATGGAATTGTGCTCCTATGTATTATCTGGGGTCTTGGTTTTTTCACACAACTTCTTCTTTGTGAGATGTATTCTAATACACAAAGTTTACTCATTTCTCAGCAAGGACAAGATATTAAATATTTAGGCTTGAGGGCCATGTGTTCTCTGTCACAATCATTTCCGCTATTGTTGTGAAAACAGCATAGACAATGTATAAGTGAATGGATATGGTTATGTTCAAATAAATATTCACAAAAACAGTTAACAAGTGTGCAAGCTGTAGTTTCCTGACTGATATGGTTTGGATCTGTGTTCCCACCAAATCTCACGTTGGATTGTAATCCCTAATGTTGGAGGTGGTGTCTGGTGGGAAGTAAACGGATCATGGAGGCGGATTTCACATGAATGCCTTAGTACCATCCCCTTACTGTGATAGTGAGTGAGTTCTCATGAGATCTGGTTGTGTAAAAGTGTGTAGCACCTCCCCGTAGCTCTTTCTCTTGCTCCTGCACCCACCATGTGAAGTATCTGTTCCCGCTTCACCTTCTGCCATGATTGTAAGTTCCCTGAGGCCTTCGCAGAAGCTGACCAGATGCTGCCATGCTTCCTGTACAGCCTGTAGAGCCATGAGCCAATTAAACCTCTTTTCTTTATAAATTACCTCAGTCTCAGGTATTTCTTTACAGCAATGGAAGAACAGACTAATACACTGACTTCTGCTCTATAGGATCTTTCATGCCTAAAATTGGTTCTTTGTACTTCCTTTCTTTTCCCTGATTGGTCTCAAAAAAGTTCATTAAAAGCATTTGAATATAAAAGTAACTTTCAAATTGGTTGGGTCTCTGGACATAGAATTTTGAGATTAGCAGTACTTTTCTTTCAGCAAGTTGAAGATATTATTTTATTATCTCCTGATTTTTATTGTTGCTGCTAAGAAATCAATGATACATCTAACTGTTGCACTTTATATCTCTGTTTTCTTTTCTTTTTTCTATAATGAAGAAATTCTCTCAATCTTTGGCATTCTACACTTTTAGTAGAATGTCTTCAGATAGAAAATGTTTTAAAAATTATTTGCTAGAGATTCAGTGAGATTCTTGAATGGTTTTCATTATGTCTGGAAATTTCTTAGCCATCATCTTCATACATTGACTCTGCCCTTCTTTCTACTTTCCTTCAGGAACTCCAACTAAATACGTATTATATTTGCTCTTTTTCTCTTACTTATCTCCTAAGTTCTCTTCTATGTTTCCATCTTTTCATTTCTGTATGCTGCTTTCTATTCAATTTCCTATGACTTATTTTCCAGTTCATTTATTTTCTCTTCACTGTGTCTTATTTCCTTTTAAATCAATCTATTAAGTTATTGAATTTCAAAGATTGTAATCTAGTCTTTATTTTCAGAATTTCTATTTGGCACTTTTCTGGAATGCTAGATTGCTTTTTATAGTTTCCTCCTCTGGACAGATACTACAAGTTTGTCATTTTTTCTCTGTACATAGTATCATCTATTTTTATGATCTATGTTTCATAAACTGTACCTGATGATTCTCTTGTAAGAAATGTTGATAGATGTTCGTCGATTTGCTTTTGCTTTTGATGCTGCTTGCTCAGGGTTTTCCTCTTCCTTATGTGCTTTGTTATGTCATCTTTGAGAAACATGAGCGTTGTTCGAGGTCTAAGATAAAGTGGCATCTACACAGGATGCCTAAGATAACTATTTCTTCTCAAACATTTTACATTAAATTTATGATCTTAAAAGAGTTTTTTGGCTACTCAGGTGATACCAATTTGGCTCCAAATCCATAAAAGTTTCAGCTTTCTTTACAACTTTCTTTACAACTTCCAAGTGACAGTATCCCTTTCCAATCATTACTTAGAATGAAGACAACTTTCCTAGAAACCCCGTGGGATTTGAGAGTGGAAATGGGTTTCTTTTTAGCATATGTTTACTTTGAGACGATAGCTCTTTGGGGCCCCATCTCACTGTGTAAAGGTTATCTCATAACTACGGTATTTCTCGGTTTTGGATTCCTTCCCCATAAGCCATGAGACCATCTAGAGGAAAGTCAAGTGTTTTTAGGTGGACAAACGTTCTCACAACAAAAATGACCTTGTCCTCCCTTAATTCATCAGGTTCTTTCTCTTGATTTTATCCAGATGATTCCTTTCTACTTGACACATCTTCAATACTTTTAACACATCATACAATTTTTAATCTATCATTTTGTTGTTCTCAGTGGGAGAGTTTGTCCCCATAATCCAGACCACATCACTAGAAAGGAGAGTTTGAAAAATCTTTAATAAAGCTTTTGGTATTTTCCCCCTAACTTTGTATTTAATTTTAGTAGAAATGAGCCTTGACTTTTCCCCCCTGTACTCAATTAGTAATCTGTTGTGAATTGAGACTGCAAATGCTTAAATTGGAAACTTACCTATTAGAGGTTTGGTTTTACTTTCTTCTTTTTTTTTTTTTTTTTTTTTTTTTTTTGAGACGGAGTCTCATTCTGTTGCCCAGGCTGGAATGCAGTCACGCAATCTCAGCTTACTGCAACCTCTGTCTCCTGGGATCAAGCAATTATCTGCCTCAGTTTCCCGAGTAGCTGAAATTACAGGCGCCCACCATCACACCCGGCTAATTTTCATATTTTTAGTAGAGATGGGGTTTCACCATCTTGGCCAGGCTGGTCCTCAACTCCTGACCTCGTGATCCATCCGCCTTGTCCTCCCAAAGTGCTAGGATTACAGGCATGAGCCACCGTGCCCGGACCTTTTTTTTTTGAAATGGAGTCTTGCTCTGTCCCCCAGTCTGGAGTGCAGGGGTGCGATCTCGGCTCACTGCGAGCTCCACCTCCTGGGTTCACGCCATTCTCCTGCCTCAGCCTCTGGAGTAGCTGGGACTACAGGTGCCCGCCACCACGCCTGGCTAATTTTTTTTGTATTTTTAGTAGAGATGGGGTTTCACCATGTTAGCCAGGATAGTCTCGATCTCCTGACCTCATGATCCGCCCACCTTGGCCTGTGAAAGTGCTGGGATTACAGGCGTGAGCTACTGCGCCCGGCCAGGTTTTATTTTCAAAGCTCAGTACCAGAAGCTAAAACACAAGAGATTTTATATTATTGGTGCTTCTGTTTTTGACCTGCAGCACCGAAGTGGAGCTACGATAATAGTGATAGTAGTAAATGTTCTGAAAAGTGGGGGTAGCCTGCATTGCTGAACTTCCACAGTCACGCTTGTCTTCACCTTATAACTCTGCCTCTTGTATTGTGTAGAACACGAGTCCATTGGTAAAGCAGTTTTTCCCTGTGCTTCCCTGTTGAAGGACACGTGGTATAGTCTGATTCCAAATCCAAACAAGTAAGCTGACCCCATCATGCACTTTTAAATTCTGAACACGCTATTTATTTGGCACCAAGACATGAGAACCATAGAGCCCAGGCTTTTTCACCAGCTTCTAAGTACAAATGCAGTTGAAACTGCCTTTGCAAAAAATATAACTGAGAAAATTATGACAGTGAAAGAGATCGACCTAAGCCACTCCATCTTGTTTCTAACCTCCAAGCTGTCCTTGTTTGCTCCTGGGCATAGACCAAACTAACTTTGAGAGGAACTAAGTTTATAGTTTAACTTGGAGACAAAGACAATTGCAGCTCTTTCCCAAAACAAACCCCTTTCCTGCCTGAGGACTAGACTGCCCTTGCAGAACTAACAAATTAGCCATGAGACTAGAAATTATGGTTTAGGAGTCATGCAGCTAGAGGCTGCAAGATTCTGGACCTCACCAAATTACTCCTGGGGATAACATCACTATTGTAAAACCTAAGATCAGTGCTTCAGATATTTTGCAGACCCTGTACTCAATGGATCAACTGACACCACCCAGATAGATAAACTAGCTCATCTGGTCTTATGGTCCCCACCCAGGAACAGACTCAGTGCAAAAGAACAGCTTCGACACCCTATTATTTCATCTCTGACCCAATCAGCACTCCCAATTCACTAGTTCCCTACCCATCAAATTAGTCTTAAAAACCCTGATCCCTGAGTTTTTGGGGAGACTGATTTAAGTAATAATAAAACTCCGGTCTCCTACACAGCCAGCTGTGCAAATTAAACTCTTTCTCTATTGCAATAGTCCTCTCTTAATAAATCAGCTCTCTCTAGGCAGTAGGCAAGGAGAACCCTTTGGGCAGTTACACAGTAACATTAAATTTACTGTACAAATTACAATGACTCGAATCCCCTGCCTTTCAGTACAGAAACCCACTAAGGTCCAGAGCTCGCTGTGCACTGAGGAAAGGGCCCATATGTCTTTTCCTTCAGCTTTTCATAAAGCCACCATGACACTGTCCTGAAGCCAGTGGGCTGGCCTTTCCTAGATGACTGCCCCAGTGAAAGAGCAGGAAGGAAGAAACCAGTAAGGCAGGCAGTTAGGGTGGGTCCTCAGTCAACTTCTTTCAATAAAAGAACAGCCTGCAGGCACAGATAAGGGAACTTGCACAGGGGCCTTGTCTAAGACATGCCCACAACCACACTGATAAGAAAGGCTACATAGGTAACTTGCTCAGACATGCCCTCAATGGGAAATTTCATCCCCTGACACATGTGCAGGAAGAGGAACAAGGCATCATGGAGTAACTCAAGCTAAGGCCCACATGTGCATTAGGAAGATGGGGTGGAGCTACCTGAAATTTGTGCCTTATGCAAATGAGATGTGCAACCCTCATCAGTTTCTTATAAAAGCCTTGCATTCAAATGTAAAAACGGCAACCCTCTTCCTAGCCCCCTCTCTGTGGCAGAGAGCATTCTTCTTTCGATTATTAAGCTTTTGCTCCAACCTCACCCTTTGTGGCTGTGCTCCTTAATTCTCTTGGGTGTGAGACAAAGAACTCCGGGTAATACCTCACAATGAGAGACTGCTACATTGTGGTGCACTGGTGAGACTGTAACACTAGCAGGTACTGCCAGCCTATGTTGGTATCCACCACTCTGGCAGTCTCTCTGGCCTCAGTTGGCCAGGCACTGTTCTAGGCTCTCCTGCTCCATCCAAAGCATGCAAAAGACCTTTAGGATAATTTTGCACTGCATTAAGTAAACTGGGTTGCAAGTTCTGAAAAGAGTTTATGGAAATTTCACTAATATAAGAAGGAAAACATAACAAGGAATAAACTAAAAATGCTTCTTGGAGAAGCCACTCTCTGAGACCCCAGATTCAGACTCTCAGGGACTCTTACATTTCACCTCACTGTCTCTACATGCCAGAGGTCCCTTTATCCTGAAGGGAATCAGAATACTTCACCCCAAAATATGTCTCCCTGGTATAATGAGTATTTTCAATTAAAAACTCTTAGAGGTCAAGAAGCACAAGTGGAAGAGACTTTTTCTCTACATAAAAATAAGACTGACTTACCAAGAACAGTTTTTCTCCTTTCCTTCCAGTTATTGCATTATCCATCACAGAAAAGAAGACCAAGATGTGACCACACCTAAATAGATCCTTTTTCAAGATAATGATTGTCTCCAGGGATCATTTAAATTCCAAACAGTACTATTTATAAGTCAGTTTCTGTTTCCTGACCCAGTCATTCTCCCTAGTAATTATTCATTGCCCCTTAATAGGAATTCCTCTTCCTCCCCTCCCTCAACCTGTTTTGCCTGGATGCAAGCCCCCATTCTTTCCGTAACCTCGAGATGGTATGTAAGCTTTTGTACCTCACTGGGAAGTTGGGTCTCCATTCCGAAGGCTCCTGAGTATTTGTTAAAGTAGGTAGCTAGTCAGATATGAGCAGGGCAGGAGAGGGCCCCCTCCCCACAACCAGGAAGGTCAGGCAACCATCAGGTGATGGCCATGCAGCTGTTAACTGGCTCGCTAAAATAATAATTGGTCACAGCTGGTGCCAGGGAAAGGCAGTGCCCCTATAGATAGAAAATATCTGAAACTGGTGATCAACAGCTTCCCGGTAAGATCTCAGGAGTTGGGCGAGTGGGCTCAAGGATGTGCGCTAAGAGGCAAAATGGTGGAGTTTCACCGGTATATGACCTCCTAGGGACATTCAGCTGGTGAGTGAAGAACACCTCAGGTGAGCATGCGTACAAGGCCAGTAAACACACTGTTCACGCTCCCCTCCCAAGTGCCATTAGGCCACTGGGCATGCAGCCAGCCCACCCCAAGGGAAGAATCAGGCGAGAAGGAATGCAAGACCACGGAAATGTGCCAGTGTATAAAACCACAAGTCAAAATGTCAAACCGTGCACTTGTCTTTCAAGTCACCCGCTTGGCCTTCTTCCAAGTGTACCTTCCTTCCTTTTGTTTCTGCTCCAGAGCTCCTTAATAAACTGTCACTCCTGCTGTAATATTTGCCTTGGTCTCTCCTTCTGCCTTCTGCCCCTCCGTTGAATTGTTTTTTCTGCGGAGGCAAGAATTGAGGTCGCACACCCATAAACATTCACAGACACATACAGATTCACCGCCAGTAACATATACACATGAAGTAAATTTGGATGTGTTTTCTCCAATTAGTCAATCTGCCTCGTGTCAGTGATTTTAGCAAACCTTCACAACTCTAACTCTCTATAAAGTTCTCATAACATTTCTACATTCTTCAAAGTCAGTGCCTCCCTCCTGGTCATCATTTCTGTCCTGGGATCTATGCCTTCTCATAGTAATTCTCACATTATCAGGGATTTCCTATATATCCCAGAGGCACTGTTTCATCAGAAGAAGCCAGTCAACCATCCCGATGTTCTGAATTACTTCTAATAACATCAGGGCACGTTTCAGGTTGAATGTCATGAATCTAGATGAGTACCCGTTTTGTGGTGTGTCAAGCAGTGGGAGGTGAACATTTTCCTAACACGTCCTTCCTGCAGTTTGTGAGTCATTTCTGGATCTCCCACCAGAAACTGCTTGAACAAGAATACTCACACTTTCTCTGTCAAAGAACATCAGAGGGGGATAGTGGTTAAAATGGTAAAAAAAAAAAAAAAAAAAAAAAAAAACAGCAATTTAACCAGGGACAATTGTCATAGGGGAAAAGAGACCTCTGTTTAAAACTGGGCTCAATTCTTAATACAATGTGAAAAGTGGGAATTTATAGTCAAGGATTAGGGTGAGGGGGTCAGTGAATGGAAAATCAGGAATAAGAGATTCTTGCTAAACCGATTTGGCAGGATTCTTGCTGAAGGCAGGCGCAGGTTATCAGATATTGAGGATGAAGTTTCTGGCCAACTGACTTAGCAAGATTCTTGCTAAAACCAGGCTCTTAAGAGCAAGGCTCAGATAGGGCCTAGTCAAAAAAAAAAAAAAAAAAGTAGGGAGGGTGCGGCGCTTAAAGAAGCTTGTGTAGGGGTTGGTCAAGAAGGGAGTCTTTGTTACCATAAAGATGGGGAATAAATTGCACTTTAAATCTACACTGGAAATGAAAACATTTCTCTAATACATTTTTTAAATGGTAGCTTGCAATCCAGTGGTATTCTTGAAGTCAATATAATGAATAACCGCAGGCATTTTTTAGACATTAAACAAAATATAAATAAAAATTACCCAAGACCTGTGTGTGATAAGGGAAATTGTGAAACAGGTGTGTATTTGTGTACTTGGTCGCAATGTAAACTGTAAAATTCATCGCTCAGAGAGGATCTGTTGAAAAGTTTGAGAAATACTTCTTTAATAAAATTACTCATCTAAATATGCAACTTTTGCTGCAACAAAAGCAAACTCTATATTGTTATTCACAGCAATTTAGCTACTTTGAGCCAGTTTCTCCCACATCTTCATCTCTGCAGTCTTTTTACATTACACTTGCATAACTAAAAGTATCATCCAAATAATTTTCCTGAAAGGAACTCCCGAAGGAGAGTTAGTCTCCACTTCTAGAGCAAAGAGCATTGTTTCTCACTTTTAAACAGATTTCACCCCTTCCATCTTCTACCTGTCAACATTTCCAAAATTTCTCCTACAAATTTCGATGCGGTATAGTTAGAATGAACAAGATCTGGTATTTGATAGCACAACAAGGTGACTATAATCAACAGTAATTTATTGTATATTTTAAAAGAACTGAAAAAGTAAAATTGGAATGTCCCTAAAACAAAGAAATAATGAAAGACTTTAGGTGATGGATACCCCAGTTACCCTAATTTGATTATTATACATTGTATGCCTGTATCAAAACATCACATGTAACCCATAAATATATACACCTATTATGTACTCATAAGAATTTTTTAAAATGTTAAAAAAAAATTTCCGTGAAGGGACCCGAAATACACTATTTTGCCATATCTTTTTTCTCATATCTTTTTAGAGGTTCATATCTTAATCCCCAGTAATATAAACTCTCTGACGAGTATTTGATGTTTATTTGAATTGCCATTCAGAAGGTACTTAATAAACACAATTCACTAAGACTGTAACACGAGTAAGGGCCAAAAATTAACATGCAGTCTAGCATCATTGAGTAGCTAATGAAACCAATGTATGAGCCAGGTCACCTTAAAAGCGCAGTACCAAAGGTCCATGACTGTTGCACAAACCTGTCCTTGTCCGGGCAGTGTTTGGCGCCACCCGGTGGTTGTCATCTGTTCCACTTTAAATATTGCTGGAGCCAGTTCTGGGTCCTGTGGCCGGCTGGCTGGAGCTTCCAGGATCTTAGCAAGGATTGGCGGAATCTCCAGGTCAGCTGGTACATGTTTCATTGGCGGCTTCAATGATAAATGGAAAGGGAGAAAACTGGGAATGTGCAGAACTAACCTCTAGCTCCTGGCTTCCAAGCTGAGGTTTTCATCTTTTTCCTACCTAGCCCTATACTTGCATCCTCACCTTTTCTAACCGCACCCCAACCCCAGTTGTGTTGGAAAATAGCAGCCAGAGGAACCATGTTGTTTCCATTACATTTTAGCTCTTGCTCATAGTGGAGTTTTACAGTTGTAGAGGAGGAAAAAAAGCAGCTTTTCCCCTCTATACTCCTAGGTTCTCCAGCTGCAGCCCTTATAAATTCAACTGACAAAAGACAGATGAAAAAGACAAAAGCATACAAATGTATTCAATATAAGTTCTTAAAAAATGAAAACCTTTTTAAGGAAATGAAGACCTGAAGAAATGGTTAAACCAGAGTGGGTGGGTTTTTCTTTTTTTTTTTTCTTTTTTCTGAGACGGAGTTTTGCTCTTGTTGCCCAGGCTGGAGTGCAATGGCGTGATCTTGGCTCACTGCAACTTCTGCCTCCTGGGTTCAAGTGATTCTCCTGCCTCAGCCTCCTGAGTAGCTGGAACTATAGGCACCCACCACCATGCCTAGCTAATTTTTGTACTTTTAGTAGAGACAGGGTTTTGCCATGTTGGGCAGGCTGGTCTCAAACTCCTGACCTCAGGTCATCTGCCCACCTCAGTCTTCCAAAGTGCTGAGATTATAGGCGTGAGCCACAACGCCAGGCCAAACTTGAGTGTTTTTATACTAGATTGGGTGTAGGGTGGAAAGTCATAGAAAAGTGTGATACGACAAAGGAGTGTGAGCTAAAAGTGGTGAACTTGGGGAATTTAGCAAAGCCTGTTCATGCAGATTCTCTTCAGAAACCCCTCACCCAGGAGGGTCTTATGATCTGCTTCAGGGGATACAGGAAAGTCAGAGAGTCCTTCGTGCACCTGACCATTCTCAAATTCCTTCAGCTTAAAATATTCATCCTACCAGTGCCATATTTTGGGGAAGTGTGTTCTGAACCCCATCACAACCCACGGGGTCAAATTAAAAAAAAAAAATACGGGCTTAGTAAGGAGAGACTTAACCAAAAAAAGTATTGCAAGGGGAGTGGGGAAGAGACTTGAAACAGGGAGAGGAGAACTATCACAATAGGAATAATGCTATGACATGAAAACTACCAGGACTCAAGGGCTGGGGAAATGGGTTTTTCTTTTAGAAAGTGGACTAAACAAGGCTGCAAACAGCTGAATGACTATGTAGCATGATCGGCTAGTAGATCAGACAGTGCTTTACCTAAGGCCAGCCTATTTTCTAGTGTGTACCAGCTCAAGCTGAGGGTGAACCACAGCTGAGGGGCTTGGGAGAAGTTTAGGTAACCAGCATTTTGTACCTGTTGATTCATGATGGCAACCGGTTCAGCTAATCATTGATGAGACCAAGAGTTAGAAATTTGGAGAGTCTGTGTCCGGCCTTGTCATAAGTAAACAAGAGGGAAAATTATGAGTCTTAAGCCTCTTTGCAGTAAGTTGTTCTCAGAAACACCAATGGTGAAGGTGTTTTTTTTTTTTTTTAAGCTTCACAGTTTTCCAGGAGAGTGGGGTTCAGGTAAAGTTCAGCACTGTCACTGCTGAGTGATGATACCTGGGCAGAGGAAGAAGAAGGTCCCTCAGAGTGCCTCTTTGAGGATGGTGGTGAAGGCTGCATAGAAATGGGGTCAAGTGGAGGCCTCACATCCCTGATGCCACCTGGTCTACACTGCTACTCCCACTTTCTGACAACTGTAGCATTTCTGTATTGGTTTTCATCACCAGGAATCTTTCCAGGGAAGGTAAATTAAGTCCAGTGTGTTCCTCTATAAACAGACTGCAAAGAGAGCATTGTCTATCAATGACAACCTGATGAACCCATTAGTAGCGATAACCCGTTCCTCAGACAGAAATGATTTCAGTCTCAAGCAAGATAATTTTGTCTAAGCAACTTATTTAAGGTGATTTATTTAATCATTAGAACATTTTAAGATTGTTTTACAAATTGCCTCTTCTCATAAATCAGAGTTGCAGTAAAAAATTTATCTAAAATACATTATAAAAAATTATGTGAATTGCTTAGAAGAAATGTGAATTATGGGGTAAGAAAAATAAGAAAAGCATTGCTTGAAAAGATAATTATTTTTAAAAATGCAGGACTATCATTTGTAAATATTTTAAAAAATACTGTCAGATTCTGTGATTAAAATCTTTTGAGAGTAAATTCATTTTGGCATTTTTATACATATGCTACATGAATTACCATCAAACTATGAAATTCGCTTGTAAAAATTTAAAAAAACCTTTGCTTCTAGGATTACAGAAACGCTGACCTTCGATGTTCCTCTCTTCTTTTTTTCCTGCCTTCTTTTCTTATTTTTTCTCCTTCTTAGGTGGATATGCAAGCAAAACTTTAAATGTATTGTTTAAAATATTGCCGTAAAGAGAAAGGTGAATGTCTATTAGTAATGAGAGTTTAACTAACAACAGAAATAGGGTCAGTAAGAAATCAAAGAGGATAATCTAGAGAGCACATGCCTGCTTACGAGTCAGTCAATGGCCTATGCGAATTGAATGAGCAAATGAATAGAAAAAAGGTGGCATTGAGCTTATAGTGAAATGAGAATTTAAATCCTGAATTAATGAAAATGCTCTAAGGTGATAGGGGCATTCTTTTCTATCTCCTAGCTACTGTATAATAATTGGGGAATATGGAAATCCTTCTCCATAAAGAAAGAAACCTGTTATGATATAAACAAACTGAGTTATAATAAAAGTTTGCAGCAAAGGAGAATACCAAACAGATAATTCAAAAATGGTATTTTGTTAGGGGAAGTGAATGCATGGTTTCCATTGCCTATTGGTCCTAGGCTATAAAGTCCTTAGGGTGAGATTTCAGGAGTATGACTGATTTAAGGTCAGAGTGGAGGCAAGCAAGATAAAATTCTGAGCAAAGAAGAAAGCATTGGGCAAATGACAAGACACTGGTTTGTTATAACTGTCAAAGTACAGAAGGTGGTTTGGGTTCTCATGGATTATGATATACATCCCCTTAAAATTTAAGGATAAAATCCAGCATCCTTTTCAATAGGGACATCACGCTTTAACATTTTTCCCCCAATAAGTAAAAAGATAGAGTGACTTTTTCTATTTTTCTGATAGTCATCCAAGAGCTGGTCAGAAAGTCATCTAAGAGCTAACACGATGTATAAGCATGGCATGAATGCAGCTGGAACATACTTTTATTTTACTTGGTACTTTATGTAGCACACTTAAATGGGTGGATAGTAAAATCTGATGGTATGGGAAGATAAACTGCTCACTTTCTGGATCATCAGTAAAAAAGTCGAAATCAAATGCATAGAAGGGGAAAACACTGACATTAGTGTTGGTAACCAGTGAAGGATTCTACTGAGAGATCAGAATCTTTGGGAAATTCCTAGATAAAGTGCTGATGGAAAAAACAATTGAGGGAGTTCACTGAAGGTTTATTTCCAGCAATGTCTGTGAACAAAAATAAATGTCAGTTAGAAGCATATAAAAGAGCCCTTTTAAAAAGAAACAAAAACAAAAAAAACCCTTAAACGTTATTTGAACATCCTGGTTCCAAGGGTGAGGACGGGCTATCTGACCTTTAGGGAATGCATTTGTTAGATATTTATTTCTTAGTGCAGAACAGCAGCACGTGAAAATTGTGGTTCACGGAGAGGCTAAGGGAAACAGAAAAATAGCTTAATGTTGAATGTTTAACCCTATCAGTCTTGGTTTTAAGAAACAGAAACCAACTATGACTGATATAAGCAAGACATAAAATTACCAGGATATTAGGTAACTCATAAAATCACTAGGAATACTGATGAGATGTGTTACCGTTTAAAGGTATCCCCCAAAGAGCATGTGTTGGGAACTTAATCTCAAATGCAGTAGTGTCACCGATAGGGAGATGGGCCCTACTGGCAGGTGTTTAGGTCACGAGGGCTCCACCTTCATGAACTGATTAATGCTCATTAGAAAATGGCTTGGGGCTGTGAGTCTGCCATGGCAAGAAGGTACTTGCAAGATGCTGGCCCCTTGATACTGGACCTCTCAACCTCCAAAATGATTAGCCAATAAATTTCTGTTCATTATAAATTACCCAGTTTCAAGTGTTCTCTGATAACAGCACAAAACAGACTAAGACAAACTGGGATTGTGAAACAGGCAGAAAACAGTTTAGGCAACGATAGTGGGCACAATAGTTTATACCACGACTACCAGCAGCTATAGGCTCTGGAAACCACTGCCAGTTATGCTTCTTCCATGACCTACAGAAACAGTGAGTTACTGTTTTCTTAGTTACCAGGAAGTACTTCTCACATTGTGTCTTTGCATCGTTGGTTGATGATTCAAAGGTCCAGGCACATTCACCTCATTGTCTAAGCTTATGGGAGAAAAAAAGATTCTATTTTAACTTCTAAATTGTCCTTATGTTGTTACTGCTGGACCAGCTATTCTTTCGCAACAAAAGTTTCAGACGTACTTTTACTAAACAAGTGATTAATCAAACTTAAAATGTCATGAATGGGAAATCCATGACAAAATAAACAGTGGTTAGCATTAACTATAATTTGTAAAAACTAATGCTGCAATATGGAAGGCAAATATAAAATATACTTATTTACATATGATATATACTTATTTACATATAATAGTCAACAATAATAATAGCTAGTGCCACAGTGTATGGAGAAAAATTGGGAAGTTAGTAGCTTAAGAGAAAGAAGAAGTATGCTAATTTCTTTGCATAGGATATATTCTTTATATAATATTTATTTAATAAAATGTTATGTTAGTACTTTCAATACTACAGATAATAACCCCTCAAAAAGTGCCCATAGAACACATACAAAGAGTGATCATATATTAGGTTTGTATTAGTAAGAAACTGTTTCAAGTAACTTAGAATGTGCCCAGAGAGGCACAAAGAGGCTGTGTTTTGTTTTGTTTTTGTTTTCAAACATAGCAAGAAGTACAGACGAAAAATGTAATTGATGTACAGCTCATTTAAAAGCTCAAAATCACAATAGATTTATTCTATTAGTTTCTTGGCCTTTCTTTCAGGGTTTTAGTATGTTTAGTATTGCTCTCATTGGAACATCTGTGTTCAAGGCAAAAAAGGGGTGGAGAGTAATCAGTGGGTTTGTAAGGAAAGAAAAATCTTCCAGAAAACACAACAGATTGCCACTTTGAAAACAAATCTCCCACAACTGAAATGGACTACGGGAAGGATGGTAGATATGAAGTCAGCTAATCAATATTGTTTATTGACCATAAGATAAAAGAAAAGACCTCATTCAATTAAATGAAATTGTGTAAAACATATTATCACCAAAGTAGAAGTTAACATAAAATGTCAAAAGAATATTTTTCAGCTTTGCAAAATTAAAAATATTGTCCTATTTGTCTTTTCTCAAAGAGGAAGTCAACTTCAATCACAAACTTTTAAGAAAATCATTACAATGAAGAAACTATACATAAATTGTTATCACTATATTTAGCTGAACCTTCAAAATGTTAAATATGTCTCTAATAAATTAGACTAGTTGGAAAAATAACTATATAATCAATTCTAAACTTTAAGTTAATTTTTATATGCTAAGAAAATCAGGAAGATTAAACTCAGAGGTAATAAATTAGGAATCAGAAAACAGAAAAACAGTGGAGCTAACAGACACCCCAAATTATTTCTTTTAAAAATAAATATTTACCTATGTAACAAACCTGCACAACCTGCACGTGTACCCTGGAACTTAAAATAAAAGTTGAAGAAAAAAAGATAAAAATAAATACAATAGAAAAACTTTTGGTCTAATGATGATGTGATAATCTTTAAAAAAAGACAGAAAAAACAAAAACATAAAATTTTACACCAAAAAGCTATAAAATTTCTGGTTATAACGTCAAATTGAAAATATGTTGTACTCATTCCTTGAATCCCTACTAAAATTTCAGTAAGGCAATAAAAATATTATTAATCCACAAAGAGAAAGAGAAGAGGACTGGAGACAACAGGATACTAGTGATGTCAACCATTAATTGGAAAATAGGAAGTGCTTGTAAAAGAAATTTCTGATAAAATAATCAAAAGGCAAGAATGAAAAATAAAATTTAAAAGTTAAGAATCAGTGATAATTAATACAAAACACAAACCATTGGGTAAGTGGGCATTCCAGAAAATAAGCAGAGAAAATGGAGAAGAAAAAGTTATACAAGCAAGAATATTTCTTTTCTTTCTTTCTTTCTTTCTTTCTTTCTTTTTCTTTCTTTCTTCTTTCTTTCTTTCTTTCTTGTTTTTTTTTTTTGAGATGGAGTCACACTCTGTCGCCAGGCTGGAGTGCAGTGGCACAATCTCGGCTCACTGCAACCTCCTCCTGATGGGTTCAAGAAATTCTAATTCAGGAATATTTCTAAGAACTGAAGGATTAAAATCTAAAAGCTCAGTTAGTTTTTTTGCTCAATTTATTGATTGAAAAGAAGCCAACTCTAAGGCTCATCATTATAAAGAGATAAGACAGAAAACATTATAATTTTCAAAAGCAGTACCGGAGTCTACAGGATAATAGTATAGTGTCTTGATAATTTTGAAAGATATGGTTTTATTTTATAATTATATGCCATTCATCTAGAAATCAAACACCAGGGTGGAATACAAACAATTTCAGGCAACTATTTCATTATTTTTAAATTTTTAATTATCATAGATACATAATAGTTTTACATATTTAAGAGGTACTTGTGAAATTTTTATACAAGCATACAATATGTAATATTCACATCATGATAAATGGGGTATCCATCATCTCAAGCATTTGTCATTTCTTTGTGTTAAGAAGATCCCAATTCTACTCTTTTAGTTATTTTGAAATATATATTATTGTTAACTATTGTAGCCCTATTGTGCTACCAAACACTAGATCTTATTTCTTCTATCTAACTATATTTTTGTACCCATTAGACATCCCTCTGTATTCTCCCCTCCCCACCAGCTTTTCCAGCTTCCGATTACCATCTTTCTACTGTCTGTCTCCATGGGATCAATTTTTTTTTTTTTAGCTCCCACATATCAGTGAGAACACACAATATTTGTCTTTCTGTGCATGGCTTATTCACTTCACATAATGGCCTTCAGTTCCATCCAGGTTGTTGCATAGTACAGGATTTCTATATTTCAATGGCTGAATAATATTCCATTGTGTATATGTACTATAGCTTTTCATCTATTTACACGTTGATGAACACTTTATTCTATGTCATGGCTATTGTGAATAGTGCTGCAATAAACATGAAAGAGCAGGTATCACTTTGATATACTGGTTTCTTTTCCTTTGGATATATTCTCAGCAGTGGGATTGCTGGATCGAATGGTAGTTCAATTGTTAGTTTTTTGATAGATCTCCATACTGTCATCTATGATCGTTGTACTAATTTACATTCCCACCAATGTAACATGTAGGAGGGTTCTCCTTTCTCTTCCACATCCTTGCCTGTCTTTTGGATAAAACGCATTGCAACTTTGGTAATAATATTTCATTGTAGCCTAATTTGCATTTCTGTAATAATTAGTGATATTGAGTATATCAAATGGCCTGTTGGCCATTTGTATTCCTTCTTTTGGGAAAAGTCTATTTTGATCTTTTTCCCACTTTTGAATACAATTATTTGTTTTTTTCCCTATTGAGTTGCTTCAGCTCCTTATATATTCTGGTTATTAATCCCTTTTCACATGGGTAGTTTGCAAATATTTTCTCCCATTCTGTGGTTTTTCCTCTTCATTTTGTTGATTGTTTCCTTTACTGCATGGAAGCTTTTTGGCTTTATGTGATCCCATTTGTCTATTTTGCTTTGGTTGCCTCTGCTTTTGGGATTTGTCTCGGTAAATCTTCGCCCATACCAATGACCTGAAAATTTTACTTAGTGTTTTCTGTCAGTAGTTTAATAGTTTGACATCTTAGATTTCAGTCTGTAATCCATTTTATTTTGTTACGAAATTCAAGCTCGCTTTTTTTTAATTTTTAATTTTTAATCTTTCCATAGGTTATTGGGGTACAGGTTGTGTTTGGTTACATGAGTAAGTTCTTTAGTGATGATTTATGAGATTTTGGTGCACCCATCACCTGAGCAGTATACACTGAACCCTATTTGTAGTCTTTTATCCCTCGACCCCCTCCCATCCTTCCCCCCAAGTCCCCAAAGTCCATTGTATCATTCTTATGTCTTTGTGTCCTCTTAGCTTAGCTCCCACATATCATTGAGAACATACAATGTTTGGTTTTCCATTCCTGAGTTACTTCACTTAGAATAATAGTCTCCAATCTCAACCAGGTCACTGCAAATGCCATTAAATCATTCCTTTTTATGGCTGAGTAGTAGTCCACTGCACGTGTGTGTGTGTGTGTGTGTGTGTGTATATATTCCACACCCATATATATATTCCACACACACACATATATATGTTCCATACATATATTCCATATATATATATTCCATACATACATTCCATATATATATTCCATATATATTCCATATATTCCATATATATGGAATATATATATATACACACATATATATATATACACACACATATATATATATATATATATACACACACCACAGTTTCTTTATCCACTTGTTAATTGATAGGCATTTGGGTTGGTTCCATGATTTTGCAATTGCAAATTGTACTGCTATAAACATGCATGTGCAAGTATCTTTTTTGTATAATGACTTCTTTTCCTCTTGGTAGATACCCAGTAGTGGAATTGATGGATCAAATGGTAGTTCTACTTTCAGTTCTTTAAGGAAACTGTTTTTCATAGTAGCTGTACTAGTTAATATTCCCAACAACAGTGTAGAAGTGTTCCCTGATCACCACATTCACGCCAACATCAACCGTTTTTTAATTTTTTTTATTATGGCCATTCTTGCAGGAGTAAGGTGGTTTTGCATTTTGGTTTTCATTTGCATTTCCCTGATCATTAGTGATGTTGAGGATTTTTTCATGTGTTTGTTGGCCATTTGTATACCTTCTTTTGAGAATTATCTATTCATGTCCTTTGCCCACTTTTTAATGGGATTGTTTGGTTTTCTCTTGCTGAATTGTGAGTTTGTTTTAGATTCTGGATATTAGTCCTTTGACAAATGCATAGATTGTGAACATTTTCTCCCACTCTGTGTGGGTTGTCTGTTTACTCTGCTGTTTACTTTTGCTGTGCAAAAGCTCTTTAGTTTAATGAGGTCCCAGCTATTTATTTATCTTTGTCTTTATTGCATTTGCTTTGTGTTCTTGGTCATGAAATCCTTACCTAAGCCAATATCTAGAAGGGTTTTTCCAATGTTATCTTCTAGAATTTTTATAGTTTCAGGTCTTAGATTTAAGTCCTTAATCCATCTTGAGTTGATTTTTGTATAAGGTGAGAGATGAGGACCCAGTTTCATTCTCCTACATGTGACTTGCCAATTATCCCAGCACCATTTGTTGAAAAGGGTGACCTTTCCCCACTTTATGTTTTTGTTTACTTTGTCCAAGATTGGTTGGCTGTAAGTATCTGGGTTTATTTGTGGGTTTTCTATTCTGTTCCATTGATCTATGTGCCTATTTTTATACCAATACCATGCTGTTTTGGTAGCTATGGCCTTATAGTATAGTTTGAAATCAGTTAGTGTGATGCCTCCAGATTTGTTTTTTGTTGTTGTTGTTTTGTTTTTTTGCTTAGTCTTGCTTGGGCTATGCAGACTCTTTTTTGGTTCCATATGAATTTTAGTTTTTTTTCTAATTCTGTGAAGAATGATGGTGGTATTTTGATGGGGATTGCACTGAATTTGTAGGTGGCTTTTGGCAGTATGGTCATTTTGACAATATTGATTCTACCCATCCATGAGCGTGGGATGTGTTTCCATTTGTTTGTATTGTCTATGATTTCTTTCAGCAGTGTTTCAGTTTTCCTTGCAGAGGTCTTTTGCCTCCTTGGTTAGGTATATTCCTAAGTATTTTACTATTTTTGCACCTATTGTAAAAGGGGTCGAGTTCTTTATTTGATTCACCATTTGTTCGCTGTTGGTGTATAGGAGAGCTGTACATTTGTGTACATTAATCTTATATCTGGAAACTTTGCTGAATTATTTTATCGGTTCCAGGGGTTTTCTGGAGGAGTCTTTAGGGTTTTTGAGGTAAACAATCATATCGTCAGGAAATAGTGACAATTTGACTTCCTCTTTACTGAAACAAGACAAGGATGCCCACTCTCACAACTCCTCTTCAACATAGAACTCCTTTTCAACTGGAAGTCTAGCCAGAGCAATCAGACAAGAGAAAGAAATAAAAGGCATCTAAATCTGTAATCCATTTTCATTTAGTTTTTGTGTATGATGATAGTCTAATATCATTCTTCTTCATATGGATATCTAGTTTTCCCAGCACCGTTTATTGAAAAGACTTTTCTTTTCTCAGTGTATGTTCTTGGTGCCTTTGTCAAAAATAAGCTGACTGTAAATGCATGCATTTATTTCTATGTTCTGTATTTCGTTTAACTGGTATCTTTGTCTGTTTTTATGCCAGTATCACACTGTTTTGGTTACTAAAGCTTAGTAGTATAATTTGAAATAAGACAGTGTGATGCCTCTAGCTTTGTTCTTTTTGCTCAGGATAGTCTTTAGCTATCCTTAGTCTTTGTATCTTGAGTTTCTACGTAAATTTTAGGATTATTTTTCTATTTCAGTGGAGAATGTCATTGGCATTTTAATAGGGATTGCATTGAATATATAGATTGCTTTGTGTAATATGGACATTTTAACAATGTTGATTCTTTCTATCTGTGAATATAGAATATGTTCCACATGTTTTGATGTCCTCTTCAATATATTTTAGTAATGTTTTATAATTTTCATGGTAGATAACTTTCACTTCTTTGGTTGAGGTCATTTTTAGGTATTTTATTTGTAGCTGCTATAAATGGGATTACGTTTTAAATTTCTTTTTCAGATTGTTTGCTCTTGGCATATATACATCCTACTAATTTTTGTATGTTGATTTTATGTCCTGAAACTTTACTGAATTTGTTGATCACTTCCAAGAGTTTTTTTTATAGAGTCTTTACGTTTTTCTAAATATTTATTTATTTTTCTGGTTTAATTGCTCTGGTTAGGACTTCCAGTACTATCTTGAATAGAAGTGCTAAAAGTGAGCATCCCTGTTTCTAGATCTTAAACGAAAGGCTTTCAGTCTTAGGGCAGCTCTTAGTGCTGAAACAGCTGCAATGACAGTAAGCTTTGGTCACACCACTCAACCCTCTTTAAATTCTTGGAAAGTCCTCTTAAGAAGGATGAATACAAACAAGCCCAGACTATGAAGATTAGAATAAATACTAACTCTTCAATTCCTAGACACTGACAAATGTCCACAAACATCAAGTACATGCAGAAAAGCATGACCTCACCAAACAGACTGAATAACATACCAAGGACCAATTCTGGAATGATGAAGCTATATGACCATTCACACAGGAAATTCAAAATAGCGGTTTTGAGAAGGCTCAATGAACTTTAAGATAGCACTTAGAGGGAATTCAGAATTCTGTCAGAGAAATTTAACAAGCAGATTAAAATTTTTTTAAAAGTTCAAGCAGAAATTCAGGAGCAGAAAATTCAATTAACAAACTGAAAAATGCATTAGTCTTTCAACAGCTCAATTGTTCATGCCAAAAAATAATTGGTGAGCTCAACTACATAAAAATGCACAGTCAGAAGAGAAAAAATAATTTTAAAAAATGAAGCACAGCAACAAGATCTAGAAAATAGCTCCAAAATGGTAAATCTAAGAGCTTTTGGCAAGGAAGTAGATGTAAAGAGAGTGATCAGATTAGAAAATTTATTCAAAGAAATAATAACAGAGAACTTTCCAAAACTAGAAAAAGATATGTATACCAAGGTACAGGAAATTCAAAGAACACTAAGAAGATTCAACCTCAAGGCATGTAATAATCAAACTCTCAAAGATGAAGGAAAAATAAAGGACTCTAAAAGCAGCAAGAGAAAAGAAGTGAATAATACATAAAGAAGCTCTGATACATCTGGCATTAGATTCCCCCATGGAAATCTTACAGGTCAGGAGGGAGTGAGATGATATATTCAAAGTACTGAAGAAAAAAATGAAAACACATCTAACCCAGAATATTATATCCAGCAAATGTGAAGGAGAAATAAAAGGCATTCCCAGACAAACAAAAACTGAGAAGTTTTATCAACATCAGACTTGTCTTACAATAAATACTAAGGGGAATTCTTCAACCTTAAAAAAAGGGATGGTAATAAGGGACAAGAAATTATCTGAAAGCATAAAACTCACTGGTAAAAAAGTAAGTATACAGACAAATACAGAATACTCTAACACTGTAATTGCAGTGTGTAAACCACTCATCTCTACAGTAGGAAGACTGAAAGACAAACCTGTCCAAAACAATAAATAACACAATTTTTAAGAGATGGATAATGTAAAAAGATATAAATACAACGAAAAGTCCAAATTTAGAGGAGATGTTGATGAAGTATAAAGGTGTTAATTTTCTCTTTGCTTGTTTTTTTTTTTAACTACACTTTGTGATTAGTGTTAATTTGTCCTCAGTTTAAAGTAATTGGTTATGTTATTTGCAAGCCTCGTGGTAACTTCAAAATGGAAACCTATAGTAGATACACAAAAATGAAAAACAAGAGATTAAAACATACTATCAAAGAAAACCACTTTTATACAAAGAAAGTCAGGAAAAAAGGAAGAATGGACCAACAAAACGACCAGAAAACAAATAACAAAATAGTGGTAGTTAGTCCTTACTTATCAATAATAACAATAAATATAAATGGACTAAATTCTCCAATAAAAAAATATAGATTGGATGAACGGATTTTTAAAAAAACAAGACCGAACTACGTGCTGCCTAAAAAAACAGTCACTTCACCTCTAAAGACATACATAGACTGAAACTGAAAAAAAATTCCATGTAAATGAAAATCCATAAAGATCAAAAATACCATTCTTGTATTTATGTAAAATAGATTTCAAGACAAAAACTGTCAAGAGACAAAGAATACCATTATATAACATAATAATAAAGGTTTCAATTCATGAATATATTATAAATATATTTATACCCAATGCTTGAGTAACCAGACATATAAAAATATTACTAGAACTCATCCTATTTGAGAGAGAGAGAGACTCCCCCATACAATAATAGCCACGGACTTCAACATCCCACTTTTAGCATTGGACAGATCATCTGAACAGAAAATCAACAAAGAAACGTCAGACTTAGTCTGTATACTATAGACCAAATGGACCTAAAAGGCATTTACAGAACATTTCTTCCAACAGCTGTAGAAAACATGTTCTTATCTTTAGCACATGGAACATTCTCAAAGATAAACCATATATTAGGCCACAAAACATGTCTCAAAGTATTTAAAAAATTGAGATCATATCAAGTATCTTTTCTAATAATAGAAAATAAACTAGAAATCAATAATAAAAGGAACTTTGGAAACTATACAAACATGGAAATTAAGTAAAATGCTCCTGAATGACCACTGAGTCAGTGAACAAATTAAAAAGAAAGGTTTATAGTAATACATACCTACATCAAGAAAGTAGAAAAACTGAAAATAAACACCTAATGATGAATCTTAAAGAATTAGAAAAGGAAAAGAAAACCAAACCCAATATTAGTAGAAGAAAAGAAATAATAAAAATCAGAGAAGACATAAATGAGATTAAGACTAAAAAAACAATGCAACACAAAGTTGTTGTTTTTAAAAAAAAGATGAACAAAATCAATAAGCTTTTAACCAGACAAGGGACAGAAGATCCAAATAAATACAATCAGTGGTGGAAAGAAGATACTACAATTGATACCACAGAAATTCAAAAGATTATTAGAGACTATTACGACAAACTATATGCCAATAAATTAAGAAATTCAGAAAAAAAGGATAAATTCTTAGACATATACAACCTACTAAGATTGAACCGTGAAGAAATCCAAAAACTAAATAGACCAATAACAAGTAACAAGATAGAAATAGTAATAAAAATGATCCCATCAAAGGAAAGACCAGGACTTCATTTTCTAGCATTTAAGATCAGGAAGGAAGGGAGGGAGAGAGGGAATGAGGGAGGAAGGAATGAAGGATGGGATGGAGGGAGAGTGGGAGGAAGAAAGGGAGAGGAAGGAGAAGAAAGAGAGAAAAATAAATGAAGCTTCTATGTATTTTTTCCCCTCAGGAAGTTGCTACAAGATGTGCTTCACCAGAATGATTCAAATGTAAACCCCAGGAAACAGAGAATCCAACACCAGAAAGTGTAGTAAGAAAAGTCCCAGAATGTCCACTATGCTGCAAGCATAGAAAGCAATCAATCCAGATGGGGAACGGAGAAAGGAGGGATCTAGGATGGAACTGTCATTAGGAGTCAGGGAGTGGGGGAGAAAAAAAGAGGAAAATGAAAGAAGAAAGGAAGGAAGAGAGAAGAGGGAGGAGGGAGAGAAAGAAAGTAGGGTGGAGGGAGAGAAATAGAAGAAAAATTGAGCCAATCTGTTTCCATGTAGCTTAATTATCAGAACTAAGAACTGAGATACTCCCTGTCAAAATAACATTCTTCTTTTTATGCAGGAAAATAAGATAGGAAACTAATAAATAATGTCACTGTTAACTTTAGGAAATTTCCAAAAACCAATTTGTCTGTGCAAATAATTTTTCATTTTGGCAAACAGCTCTTCAATCAAAAAAAAATGCAAGCCCCTCACTTAACAAACAACAATATACTTACAAAGACTCACTTCAAGAGTATGTCTCCTTGTTCTAACCTATTTTTTCACTAACATTGCCCAATCCTAGCAAATTCCCAACTATACATTATTTGAGCCCAAATTCCAAAGTCTTATAAAAATTCTCCACTATGTTTTCTGAGATACTCTGTCAAGGTAGTGTTCTCCCTTACAGCAAGAAGTTTAATGAATATCTTTGCTTGATTCATAGATTCTTCTGATGTATATATACACCAGACCACCTGATGTATTTGATTACACAGAAATAGTATTGTGAGGGGACAAGGCAGGGTGTCTCACGGCTATAATCCCAGCACTTTGGGAGCCAAAGGTGGGCAGATCACTTGAGCTCAGGAGTTTGAGACCAGCCTGGGCAACAACCTAGTGAAACTCCGTCTCTACAAAAAATACAAAAATAAGCCGGGTGTGCTGGCGGGCACCTGTGGTCCCAGCTACTTGCGAGGCCAAGGCAGGAGAATCACATGAGCCCAGGAGGCAGAGGTTGCAGTAAGCCAAGATTGCGCCCACTGTACTCCAGCCTGGTTGATGGGAGTGAAACCTTGTCTCAAAAAAAAAAAAAAAAAAGAAGAAATGCTATTGTGAGAAATTTACAGATGTGTTGGAGAAAATTTTGTTATATGTATATATATTACATAATTTCATATAGAAATGTATACAAAATATTTATATGTATTACAAAATTTTCTTCAACACATCTCCATATATATGTATACATATATATGAAACACATATACATGAAACATATGAGAGAGTTATTTACTCCAAGAAAAATAATAAAAATACAAAAAATAAAGCATAATCATAATTCATTAGTTGGGTTAGTAGTAAATAACATAATATTTTCATTGCTATATGGTAAAAACTGAATTGGGATTTAGATGGAAATTGTGATAAAAATGTTAGGAGAGAAGTAAGAATATGGGAAAGAAATAGTATAAGAACCCTAAATTCTCCTCCGCTGTAAGAGGAAATTGAAAAAAGAAGGGAGTGTATAACACATATTGGAAGACAAATAGCAACAATTATAAAAGGTAAAAGAGCTAGGTGTGATGGTGTGCACCTATAGTCCCAGCTACTGCAGAGGCCAAGTCAAGAGGATTACTTAAGGCCAGGAGTTCAAGACCTGCCTAGGTAATATAGCAAGACCCCATCTCTATAATTAATTAATTAATTAATTAGGTAAGAGAGTTGAAAGCATTGGCAAATCAACTGGCCCCAAATCCTTAGAACAGTGATCTAGCCTCCTAGGTAACAGAGAAGACTGGAGATTATATTGAATGCTAGAGAGATCAGAGGTAGCAAGTGTAAAATAAAGTCTCTTTCTTTTCTTTCTTTCTTTTGTTTTTTCTTTCTTTCTCTTTCTTCCTTTGTTTCTCTTTCTTTCTTTCTTCTTTCTTTCTTTTTATCTCTCTCCTTATAGAGAAATGTTGAGACTATATTCCGCAAATGTTGGCAATAGTTATTTCTGAGTTTTTTTATTCTTTTTAACTTTTTTCACAGATAAAATATTTATAATAAATAAAATAAAAATACATGTATGTTTTTTATAAAAGTAATAGCTCTTTTTTAATTAAAAAAATAAAAATAGAATTGGAGTTTAACAATAACAACATGAAAGAAAACCACGCTACCTAAAATAAAGTAAGTCTTTGGCTAGAACTCAATCACCTGTTCATGGAAAACTGCAAGACAGGTTGGGGAATGAAGGCTTGCTATTTGTGCAGGAAGTGGAGTAAGTGGGTTGGGTGAACAGCTACTCAATCCCTGCTACAATTTCTTACAGTAAAAGAACAAATACAGAATCAGATGATTTAGCATGTAGCAGCTAGAACTCTGCCTCTCTCACTGCGGTGCTGCAGAAATCACAAACAGCTTTGATTGATATTTTAACACAACAGAGTTTATGCAGGTGTCGAATCATCCAAAGGAAAACTAAGAAAATCTACAGGATTTAGGTTTAGTTCTGCCTGAATATTAGAATTTTGGCAGACAGAGCTGATAGAACTCTCATAATCATTTCATAAAATTCTTCCAAGCCCCCATTATCATTTTTCTTTTTACTACTCAGTAATTACATCTATTGCCACAAGTTGAGATCAAACTTTAGAGCTTCTGCAGAATTTCCGATGCTGCCTTTATGAGACTCCTGAGTCTCTTGGAAGAAACAAATTAAAGATCTTCAGGTTGTATGATCACAGGCAAAGCTTCTAGCAATGAGATAGCTTGTAATTTCCAACTGGTACTAAATATGATCAATGAAACATTTCTACGAGATTGATTTTATACAGGATCTTGGGAAATTCAACCTCTCAACAGATCATCCTTTACTGGCTGCCAACAGAATATGATGGATTGTTTTCCTTGTCTGTGTGATTCATTGTAGTCCAGGACACAGAACATCAAAGAACTTCTACTGAGCATGGAAAGAAGAGGGTAGATGCGGAAGATGCAGTGTCTGAGAATTTTCAAGATTGTATTTCTCTCATAAGCATCAATCACAGTGCATCTTTTTTCATATTTTTTGGTACATACACAGGCACAGAGCTGTGATTGTAGGGTCATGAGTTATCTCTCCTGTTCACCACCCTCCTCTGTTTAGTATCACTTTTCTTTCTCAGGATCATTAATTTACTGAATGCTGTTGAATATTGACATATGTTCACAGCATCATAGTTAGTACCTTTCTCCTCTCCATATCCCAAGGGCACAAGGATCCTACTTTGACAACATTTTAACTGGTGAAGCATATAAATTTATTATAAGCCTAATTCTTTCTGCAGCTAAGCATTGCTGCTCCCTGAAAAACAATCTTTATTCAGTTGACCCAAGTAACAACATTATGATGTAGAAATCAGAACCGTCCCTATGACACACTGTTTGGTACATTTCTATGTTTAGCAAGACCCATTAAAATTATCTGGCAGTTTTTTCAGAGAAATGGTGTATTTCACTAGTTAAGAATACATACTTTGGTATCAGATTGCCTGAGTTTGCCTCTACCAGCTACTAGCTGTGTTTGCAGAGTAAGGATATTATAAAAATATAAGAAAAATCAAAGGGCTATTTCAAGGATTAAATGAGATAATGTATGTAAAGCTTCAACAATATCTCACCACATTTAAATGTTGATGGTGATGAAATCCTAATTCCAATTCAGCATCCTGTTTCATTTCAATATCAAACAAAGTATTTAAAGAGATATACTTAGCTTCAAGTGGACTGAAGTCTACAGAACATGTTTGAGTGTGAGGTATTAACAGTGTACTGGTTAAGAACATAATCTCTGCGGAAGCCCAAATCATGAGATTCAAATCCTTGTTTCACTATTTACTAAATATGAGACCTGAGCAAGTTACCTACTTATTCTGTGTCCCACTTTCTCTAACCGTAGAATGAAGAAAATAATGGTACCTTCTTCATAGGGTTCACCTAAGCGCTTTAAATTTTATTTATACAAATTAAAACCTCTTGTTTGAGGCTGAAACTTTCCTGAAAAGTTTGAGATAAATAACCCATTGCTTACAATCACTAAATATCCAGCTCAATTTCCTACATTAGAAATTCCCCCACATCGGCTGGACGCGGTGGCTCACGCTTGTAATCCCAGCACTTTGGGAGGCCGAGGCGGGTGGATCACGAAGTCAGAAGATTGAGACCACGGGGAAACCCCGTCTCTACTAAAAATACAAAACAATTAGCCGGGCGTGGTGGTGGGCGCCTGTAGTCCCAGCTACTCAGAGAGGCTGAGGCAGGAGAATGGCGTGAACCCGGGAGGCGGAGCTTGCAGTGAGCCGAGATTGCGCCACTGCACTCCAGCCTGGGCGACAGAGCGAGATTCCGTCTCAAAAAAAAAAAAAAAAAAATTCCCCCACATCAGGACCTATTCCAAGATTGATATGCTTCATTTTTTTTCCAGATAAGCTCATTTATTAACTACTATGTCCTGAGTATTATGATGGAGTGGTGGCAAGAATAATTAAGCATGGCTAATCCACTGACAAAGCTTCCAATGTAACCTGGAATAAGGCAGAGAAAGCTGGGGAAATCAAAATATAGTTTTTTCTCTGCATGATCTTGGGTATGTTATTTCACCTTGGTTGGATCATGTTATTTCACCTTTATTTGTTGCTCATGTTTATCTAATTTGGGGACCTAATCTTCAGGTTATGCTTCTTAAATCTTCAAAAATCTCCATCTCTACTGGCTCTACATGACTTCAGGCTTATACCATTATTTCATCTTCTTCTTTCCTTTCTTTATCCCTCCTTTCCTCCCTTCCTTCCCTTTTTCTTTCTTCCACTCTCTCTGTTTCTCCTATTCTGTCTTTGTGTCTTCACTTTCCATTTTATATAAAAATATCTCCAAAAGATTTTAATAAATTCTATCAGGCAATTCCAACCTTATGTAATTTAGGTTCATCAGAATTTTACTACAACTGAGAAAGAGCAGGTGGATTTCTAGAAGCAAGAAAGGAAACATGTAATTTCGAAGCTGAGGCTGAGTTCTTGAAGGCATGGTTTGAGAGGAAACTGATCAAAATTGGATTTTCCAGAGAATAGGAGGATGACTCAGAGTTCTTGGAGAAGAGTGAATTGGCCAGGCCTGGAAAAGAACTGAAGCATTATTGGATGTGTAATTCAGACAAATTCAGGACAGGTTCTTCCTTCCCACTGCAAATACAAAATCAATTCACTGAGACAGTGCTGTTGCCATAAAGTGTTTTATTAATGTGAGGCTGTTGAGTGGGAAGACTGGAGTTATCACTCAAATCAGCCTCCCCAAAGGCTTGGAGGTTAGGGTTTTTCAAGAATAGTTTGGTAGGCAGAGGATTAAAGAATGGATGCTGCTGATTGGTTAGGAATGCAATCATAGGGGTGTGGAAAATGGTCTATGTACACTGAATCCACCTTGAGGTGGGGCCACAGAACCAGTTGAATCATGAGTCATGAGTCCAGGTGGGAACAGTTGCCAGGATGCAAAAGTCTAAGAAACATCTCAAGAGACCAATCTTAAGTTCTACAATAGTGATGTTATCTATAGGAGCAATTGAGGAAGTCACAATTCTTGTGACCTCTGGCCACAGGACTCCCATGCAGTAAGGGATTACAGAAACTACACCTACATTTTAGCGGAGTTCAGACCCCATCACAATCCTTATCTTGTGGCCTTTTGTAGTTTTCAGTCCCTGACCAAGACAGGGGTTAGTTTTAGGGAAGGATTATTATCATTCTTGCTTACAAGTTAAACTATGAACTAAACTCCTCCCATGTCTAGGTTGGCCCATGACCAGGAATGAGCATTGACAGCCAGCCTGTGAGGCTAGAAGCAAGATGGAGTCAGCCATGCCAGACTTCTCTTGCTATCATAATCTTTGCAAAGGTGATCTCAGAAGGACTCAGAATTATGTTTTTTTCAGTTCAATTTTTTTGAATGCTAATGTTGGAAAAACAAAGGGTAGTGGTGGAAGGGAGGAAAGATCTTTATTGCCAGCTGTGTTATCAATATAATCTGGAATTTAATTTTAAGGATGTTTATAGAGCGTTTGTTACATGTGTAGAGGAGGAAAAAATAATTTTCCCTCTACTCTTTCTGAGTTCTTAGTGGGAACTCCCAGTAACAAAAGAAAGATTAATAAGAGAAAAGCATGCAGACATGTGCTACATGATACCTCATATATACATGGAAGATACCCAGAAAAATGAGTAAATCTCAAAAGTGGGCTTAGAATTCAGGCTTAAATACTATCTTCAGTTGAAACAAAAACAAAAGTGTGTGAGAGACCAATTATGGGAAGTAACCAAGAAAAGCTCAGTAGATAAGGGTAAAGTACATTATGCAGATTTAAGTTCCTTTTCCATTGATAAGATTCTCTTATGATTTAGAGTCACACTTCTCTTCTTTGTACAGAGAGGGAGACACCTTACAAATGAAGATTTCCTTTATAGATGGAAATTATTCTTACAAAAGGGAACTTCTACTCTGTTTTCAGAATTTCTCCTGTCTTTGCTGTTTCCCAAAATAATCAGCTTAAAATAATCCTTATGCCAAAGAAGATATTTTGGGGTGGCATATTCTAGTCTTCCACTGTGCAAGGCACTGTGCCATGTGTGGGAGATACAAAGGTAGAAAAGCTGGTGAATGTGTCCAAATATATACACTTTTCATTCTCTTTTCTCTTTGGCAGTTTGATGTAGTACACAGGTTCTCAACCTTTTCTGTCCTCCTCAATATTATTGAGGGATAAAACTTACCACTTTCAGTAAGAGTAATTCAAAGAAAACAATGATTTTCAATGGAGAATTTGGGGAAAGGGTATCTGGAAGCAAGCTATGCATACTTGGAGCTTGGTCAGGGGGTGCAGTTGGGGCATATGGGGTATGTGTAGTTTGGAAAAAGGTCCCTATGATTTTGATGTTATTCTGTGAAATAAGTAATTCAAATTAAAGCTGTTGGAACCTAAAATTATTTGAGCCTTAAAGAAAATGTGATTGTAGGACCTGAGTCATGTAACAGGCAGCTACAATCTTTGTTTCTCTAATGATAAATTAACTTTGTCCTTACCTAGATTGTTTTGTAAAATGTCATAAAAGACTAAGTGGCACCAGAAATAAGACCCTTTCCCTCTTAATTGTTGACTCTTATTATAGATTAACTTTCTTATTTCTTCTCTCACACCAACTCAGAACAGATAGCACAACAGACTATCATATTGCTCAAGAAATGTTACATATACCTTTTTCAGAAAGGAACGAGCTGTAACCAATTAAATGACTGTAACATGTAGACCAGTCTTGTATGGAAAATGTTGTAATTCTGCCAAACTCCTTTGTTTATACCTATGTAAGTAAAATCTTAACTTTTCTTCTTCACAGCACTGAACTCATCCTGTTGGAGTCTATTTCCCAGGTGGTCATCCTTAAACTTTGTGCTTGAATAAACTTTCTAGAACTGGATTCTTATCTTTCTGATTATTTCAGATTGATAGTATTTATGGGTCAGGGTCATGGGGTCAGCTCTCCTCTCTTACTTCCTTTATGAGGATCACTGTCTTTGAAAGAAACCAGCTCCCACAAACCCCAAACACCAAATCTCCACACTCCTGGTCTTTCTTCAGTGTTCCATATAACTCACTTTGGTCAAACAAGAAAATAGACAAGCACAAGCTTCATAAATCATGAATTCAAGGCTTGTGCTCTTTGATCAAAACCTTCCCTCCATCTAGCTTGCTTAGTAAGCTATTCCCTTTTGTCAACACCATCAGGAAATCTAGTTTATTGTTATTTTAAAATTGTCCTAAACCCTTACTCTTCTATCTTCTTCACTTCTATCCTTATCTAGTTTAGATTTCATAGTTCAACATTGTAAAAACACTCTTGCCAATATCATAAATTCTCTTGCCTTCCTGTGATTTTTGTCACACCCACCTGACATCAACCCCACTCAAGAAAAACCCAATCCTACTTTTCCTCTGCCAAAGATAGAAATCTTGCAGTCACGTAACACTTTCATCCCTTTTCCCCATACGCCAGCAATATCCAATCCAGTTAATTTTGAATGAATTTAGTCACTCTTAATTTTTTGGCTGTCATTTTTAACATCCCTTTTTATCATATCCCATATATTCAACTGATTAGCAGCTTCTACTGATTTTTTTTACTCATCCATACCTTTGGGAAAAAACATCTACGATTTGATTTCTCAAGGCCAATTTTACACAAATTATCTCTATCTTTCACATTTCAGCTAGATGATTTTTTCCCCTAAATTGTAGTTATAAGATACCATAGTTATGTAGTTATAATTATACCATTATTATATAGTTATGTAGTTATAGGATACCATAGTTATGTAGTTATAATTATACTACTCTTAAGTATAAATTGCTTAAGTGGAAGTTCATTTATAATAAAGATGAAAATACTTACCATGGCCTACAAGCTGCTCATGACTTGGTGTAAACCCTTTCCAACTCTATCTTACCTTTGCTCTCTGTACCTGAGCCATATGGTCTCCTTTCAGTATCTCAATTGTGACATTTTTCTTCCAGATCACTTCCTCTGTCCAGATTGCTCCTTTTTTTAATTTGATCACCTTCTACTCTTTCTTCAGATTTCATATCAAATATCATGTAAGGGTGACAGGAATTTTTCCCTCCCCCTCTAAAGGTTTGAATCTGCTGAAATAAACTGACAATAGAGTAACAGAAGAAAAGGCTAACAAACATATGTGCAAGTGTGCATGGGAGCCATGTAAAATATGAGACTCAAAGAAGGGCCAGATGGTTGAGGTTTACATACATTCTTTATAAGGAGAAGGCAGTGGCAGAGGTAGGCAATTTTGAGAGGTAGTAAATGACTTTCAGGGGCACTGAATGGGCCCAAAGAACAGACAGGAGTTTGTAAATGATTCTCTCTAGCAGATGAATGAACAAAAGAGCAGAAAATAGCTTGTGACAAAGTCGCCTAAGTGTGATACATTCTTCAGTCTTTCTTTCTGTAATGTGAGTTTAATAGCCCCTGGGTCATGGAATCTCAGGGAGTGGATCCAGTGCAATCCTGTTCCTTCTGGAGGAGCTTCAGTTGAGAAACTTCAGGGAGAGCTCCATCCTGCACTTGGGGAGAGAAACAGGAGAAGGTCAGAAAGTCCTTGGTTCTGAGCCTGCTTCTAAGGTCTTTTAATTTCCTTCGGCTCAAAGTGTGCAGCCTGCCAAAGCACCCCACTTTGGGGTACCATTTTCTGCACCCCTGTGGCCACTCTCTCAAGAAGCCTTCTTGTACCCAATCAAGATTGAATTCTCTTCATGCACTCTTACAGATTCAATTCTTTACTTTGAAACATAACATTTTATAATACTATACACATTATTTTAATTATATGGGGTTTTTTTCCTTCTTATTACAAGTCAACTACATGATTTAGAAGCCATATTGAATTTGTTTTCCATTATGTCTCCAGTAAAGACTACAGTGCCTGCAACAGAGTAGAGGTTCAATAACAAGGAGAATCTACTATTCAATATTACATTTGTGATGTTTTTGTTTCTGGTCTAGCACAAATTCTACCAGTATTATACCCTTGAGAGGATTAGTCACTGTGGAAAAATGAAAGGTTCAGTGGTGGGTAGGGAATTAATTTACTTCCCCTGTTTCAGAGATCTACTTCCCTCCCGCCACACATAAACCTACCCTTTGGGAAATTAACTGTACTGTCCAAGAAGGGGGTTGTAAACAGCCTTTTTGTTAGGAATCAAAAAGTTAAAGCTGTCAGGTGAGTATCTGCTCTGCTGACAAGACAATCAATAAATAAGCTTCTATTTTTGTTTCAGTCTGTGCCCCGTTGGAGTTGCTCAGTTGAAGGGAAGTATTAGAGCCTGTTTAGATTTTGAGGATTAGGACTATATGAATATATTCCTCGTAAGACTCCCCATGATCAGGAAAGGAAAAAGCTGAGAGTTCTATTATGAACAAAGCTGTTGCCAATCAAGACAAAGGGCACAGCATGACCAGGCAGATATGTGAACAAAGATATGAAACATTAAGAAAATCCAGCAAAGTAGGACTAAGGAAGTAAAGTTACATTCCTCCTAAAGGCTTTGTTCTCCTAGAAGCTGAGCAAGGGAGAGTTTGCTGCTAGGTGGTCCAGCAGGAAAGAAGAACTAGCACTCACAAGAATACTATGTGTCAGCAATGACTGTACCTGATTCTCAAAAGGGAGTTTGAAAGACATCATATTTGGAAATGTCTTCCAATGCTGGGTGGCTACTTCTCTTTATACCTTTGAAAAGTGCAGGCTTTGTCTCACTGTTACTGAGGCTTTAGTAATTCTCAGAAGGTTGGTGCCATTGTCATGCCTAATGAATCAGAAAAATATTTGACCAGAGAAACCAAATTCTCAGGCTTATTAAGTATGCCACAAAGTCCCTTTATGATGAGAGATTCACAGGGACATTCTCAGTCCCAAGTCCACAGAATTGCTAAGTTCTTTATATCTCATTTTTCAAACCAAAGATAGGCTATGTGGCAGATCAAAGATGTCACCACATTCTTTGACATTCTTCCTTTCTATAAGTAGTGTCTATTTCATCTTCCCTTTACCCTGGGCTGGCCTGTGACTGCTTTAACCAATAAAGTCAATAGAAATTATGCTATTCCAATTCTGAGGCTGATTTAAAATGAAGATCACTTTCTGCCTTGCCCTCTGGGGAAGCCCTGAGCCACGAAATAAGAGGTCTGACTATGCTGCAGAACAGATCATAAGGAGAAATCCTGAGACTTCAGGGAGAGGAAGACGGAGTGATCCAGGGCAGCCTATCATTCCATCCACCTGACACAGGCACCAAGCATGTGAATAATGCCATTGTGGCCCGGATCAGATGGATAGCAGACTGGCCACCAGCAAAACAGCACTGAGTTAGTTATCCCATGTGGTGTAGAAGTGTAGCTCATCTGAGCCCTGCCTGAATTTGTGACCCACAAAATTGTGACATTAATAAAATGGTTGTTATTTTATGTCACTATCTTTGGGGATAGTTTGTTACACAGCACTAGTTAAATGGAACCATCTGGGTGGAAGTTGAAGACTGGTGATCCAATCAATCACCAAAGTGTTCATGAAACTCATCTTTTACTATCCCTCGGCCTCTATTTTTATCACTGAGAGATAAAAAAAGGGTGAATGTATCAGATCTAGAGGTTATAGGTTTTAGACTCTTATCCCTGGAGAAGGCATCGACTTGTAGCCTTGTATGCAATTTTATGCCCTGAGATTCTAGTTCAGCAACTAGTTATAAATGTGTGGTATACCTTGTATATCTGCTGAAAATTTAAAACATAGCAATGATTAATTAAATGAAATGCCAAAGCAAATTCTATGAGAAGGGATCAATTTCTGTAATGGCAGTAAGAACAATGGCAAACTTGCTCTCCCTCTAAAACAACAAAAATACAGTCATTTTTTGGTCAACAACAAATTGCATATAGGAGAGTGGTCTTATAAGATTCTAATACCATGATTTTATTGTTTCTTTTTACATTTAGAGGTGTTTAGATACACAAATGCTTACCATTGTGTTACAATTGCCTGCAGTATTCAGTATAGTAACATGCTGTATGGGTTTGCAGCTTAGGAGCAATAGACTATACCATATAGCCTAGGTGTGTAGTAGGCTATACCATCTAGGTTAGTATAAGTGCACTCTGTGTTCTCACAGTGACAAAATTGCCTAACTACATATTTATCAGAATATATCCCTGTCAATAAGCAATGCATAACTGTACAGGCAAAAATGTTGAAGTCAACCAACTCAAAACTCGACAACTGACCAAAGCACATAGCAACCTGAAAACTATGTATCCAAGCAAAAGTATTAAATTTGGGTTACATGGAAGAAACTCTGAAGTTTTAACTTGGAGATATTCCCATGTCTCTTCCCGTTCCAGCTCAGTGGCATGGTAGACAAAAGCCAGCAATGATGAAGGCAAGAGAGAGCTGACCACTTTTAGATCTTTTGTAAAGGCACCACTTCCAGAACACAGTCAATATTTTGTCCGTATTTGCAGCTCCCTGGAAAATCTTTATTCTCTGAGCATAATGGTGATGTGATTTGACTCAGCTCAGCTCCTGCCCAGCAGCATCTCAGCTGCTTAAATGAAAGGCTGTGATTTCAGCTAAGGCAAACAACAGGCTGGCTGGGAATTTAAAAGAAAATCCAGAAAAACTAGACAACCATGGGAAACTCTGAAAAGCTTCCACATATTTCTGGGTGTTTAAAAAGTAGTGGGAAAGTCCAGAAAAAAAAATCTGGGAAAGGAGAAGGTACCAGTCACTCACCTCTGGCTGACTTTGAGGCCATGTACAAGCAGGAAGTGAGAGCGAAGCCTGTTTCATAAATTGCCTGCAGTTTGATGGCTTGCCTTCCCATACAGATTCCTTTTGCAAAGGGTGGAGGCAAAAAGGCAAGGCATTTTTTTTAAAAATCTGATCTATTATTGGCTGACCACATATTGATCTTGGTGTGACCCCTAGGAAGGCAGCCTTAAAAATAAAAACAAGAACTTAAGAAAAAAAAATTACTAGAGAACTCAAAAGCCATATACTGCTGAGAATACAAAATCTACAGAATTAGTCCAAGGAAGTCACTAAATGAATAAACAGAAATAAGAAAAACAATAGCAAAAACAACAAATCAGCTACAACAAACCTATGGGAACAGGAGAATCTGATACCAGCATTGCAACAATACATCTAAAATGTCCAGTTTTCAACAAAAAAAGACATGAGAAATAGAAAACCATGGTGCATTCATAGGAAAAAAGAGAGCCAACGGAAAATATCCATGAGGATGCCCAGATTGTCTTCCTAGAAAACGAAGATTTTAAATCAGCAATTATAAGTAAAATATGTTTAAAGAACTGAAGGAAAGTAGGACAATGATGCATGTCCAAACAGACAACATCAATATAGAGACAAAATTATTCTTTAAAAAACCTCTGGAATCCAGAGGTATAATAACTGCAATGAAATATTTATTAGAGGCACTGAACAACGGATCTGAGCTGGGAGGAGAAAGAATCAGTGAACTTGAAGACAGATCAATAGGTATTATCCAGTATGCAAAGATGAAAAAAGAATAGGAGAGAAAAAGAATGACAAAAAAATGAATAAATCCTCAGATATTTGTCAGAAACCATCACATGTTCCAACATATACATGAGAACCCCAGAAAAATAAAATTGAAATATAAAAGGACAGAAAAATATTACAGAAATAATGCCAAATGCTTTTCAAATTTAATGAAAAATATGAATCAACACTTTAAAGAGGCTCAACAGGCCGGGCGCAATGGCTCACGCCTGTAACCCCAACACTTTGGGAGGCTGTGGCAGGCAGATCACAAGGTCAGGAGTTTGAGACCAGCCTGACCAGCATGGTGAAACTCCATCTCTACTAAAAATACAAAAAAATTAGCCGGGCGTGGTGGCACATGCCTGTAATCCCAGCTACTCAGGAGGCTGAGTCAGGAGAATCGCTTGAACCCAGGAGGCGGAGATGGCAATGAGTTGAGATGGTGCCATTATACTCCAGCCTGGGCGGCAGAGCAAGACTCCATGTGAAGAAAAAAAAAAAGACACTCAAAAAGCTTTAAGCAGAGTAAACTCAGAAAGACCCATAGCTAGACATAACACAACCAAATTAATACAAAATCAAAGAAAAAGATAAAATCTTGAGATTAGCAAGAGAAAAAGGACTTATCACGGACATAGTATCCGCCATAAGATTAATGACTAACTTACTAGAAACCACGGAGAGTAGAAGACAGTGGAATGACATCTTCAAAGTACTGAAAGGAAAGCACCGTCAACCCAGATTTCTACATCTAGCTAAACTTTCTTCAAAATTGAGGGAGAAATTAAAATATTTTCAGAAAGATAAAAACTGAGAATTAATCACTAGCAGACTACAAGAAATAGTAAAGGGATTTCCTTCAGACTGAAAGAAAAGGACACTAGATGGTAACTTGAATCCACACAAAAATACACAGAGGACCAATAAAATTAACTACATGGGCATTATAAAAGACAATATAAACATATTTATTATGTTTATAACACTTTTCCTATCCCATGTTTTAAAAGGCAACTGTATAAGGCAATAATTAAAAACTGTGTTTATTCACAATAGCAAAGGATGTAGAACCAACCTAAAGGCCCAGCAGTGACAGATTGGATTAAGAAAATGTGGTACATATACTCTATGGAATATTACGCAACCATAAAAAAGAATGAGAACATGTCTTTTGCAAGAACATGGGCGGAGCTGAAGGCTATCATCCTGAGCAAACTAATGGAGGAACAGAAAACAAACTACTACATTTCTCACTTATAGGTGGGAGCTAAATAATAACTTACGAACACAAAGAAGAAAACAACAGACACTGGGATTTATTTGAGAGGAGAGGGTGGGAAGAGGCGGAGGAGTAGAAAATATAGTTATTGGGTACTGGGCTTAATACCTGGGGAATGAAACAATATGTACAACAAACCCCCATAATACATGTTTACCTGCTTAACAAACCTTCACATATACCCTCAAACCTAAAATAAAAGTTAAAAAAAATTAAAAACCTGTGTTTATATATTTATAATGTTTGAAGTATAATCTAAGGCCAGGCATGGTGGCTCATGCCTGTGGCTCATCCCAGCACTTTGGGAGGCTGCGGTGGGTGGATCTTCTGAGGTCAGGAGTTCAAGACCAGCCTGATCAATATGGTGAAACCCTACCTCTACTAAAAATACAAAAATTAGCTGGGTGTGGTGGCACTTGCTCATAGTCCCAGCTACTCAGGAGGCTGAGACAGGAGAATTGCTCGAACCTGGGAAACGGAGGCTGCAGTGAGCCAAGATCACGCCAGTGCACTCCAGCCTGGGTGACAGAGTGAAACTCCATCTCAAAGAAAATATATATATACATATTCTATATAATAATAATTGTGCAAAGGAGGAAGCAGAAAACTGAGAGGTATTGGAGCAAAGCTTTGCATCCTATTACAATTAAGTTAGTATTAATCCTTACTCAATTGTTTTAAGTTACACCATCACCTCTCCTCGGTCTCAAGATTGCTGACTAAAGAGCTTGAATTGCTAGTCTCCATAATTGTATGAGCCAATTTCTTATAGTAATTTTATATTTGCTATTGATTCTGTTTCTCTGGAGAACCCAAACTTATACATTGATCCACAAATGAAACTCAATCTAAGTTCTATGAAAATCCTACCTTTTCTTATAGAAATCAACAAGTTGATCATAAAATTCATATGAAAATGCAACATATCCAGAATAGCCAACCAATCTTGTAAAAGAAGATCAAAGGGAGGAGTCACACTTCCTCGTTTCAAAACCTACTATAAAACTACACTCATTGGGAAAGTGTGGCACAGGCACTAAAATAGACATATAGATCAGTGGAATAGAATTGAGAGTCTAGAAAATATTTATGATTAATTGATTTTAACAAAAATACCAAGACATGTCAATGAAAAAAGAATATCTTCTTCAACAAATATTCTCAGACAATTCTATATCCATAAGCCTTCAATAAAGTTGAATCTCCATCTCACTCCATACACACAAATTAACTGAAAATGAGTCATAGTCCTAAATGCAAGAGCCAAAACTATAAAACTCTGAGAAGAAAATATAGGAATAAATTTTGTGACCTTAGATTAGGGAATGGCTTAGTTAGTATGACAACAAAAGCACAAGTGATATAAGAAAAGTTAGATAAATTTTACTTCATAAAATCAAAAACTTTTTTGTGTCGGGCTGGGCGCAGTGGCTCACACCTGTAATCCCAGCACTTTGGGAGGCCGAGGTGGGTGAATCATGAGGTGAGGAGTTTAAGACCAGGCTGGCCAAGATGGTGAAACCCTGTCTCTACTAAAAATACAAAAAATATTAGCCAGGCATGATGGCGAGTGCCTGTAATCCCAGCTACTCAGGAGGCTGAAGCAGAGAATTGCTCGAACCCGGGAGGCAGAGGTTGCAGTGAGCCAGGATCACACCACTGCACTCCAGCCTGGGTAACAGAGGGAGACTCCATCTCAAAAAAAAAAAAAAAACAAAAAAACAACTTTCTTGTGTCAAAGTATACCACCATCAAGAAAGAAAAATAACTCACAGAATGGGAAAAAGTATTTGTAAATTATATATCTAATAAGGCAATTATATCCAGAATATATAAAAAAAATCTTTAAAACTCAGCAATAAAAAGAAAAGCCAGTTTAAAAACAGATAAAGAATTTGGATAGTTAGTTCCCCAAAGAATATACACAATACATATTTCATGTGTTCATTAAACACATGAAAGTACGCTCAATATCATTAGTCTTCAGAGAAATGCAAATTAACCAATAATGAGATACCATTTTGCACCCACTAGGATGGATAAAATTTAAAAGACTTACCAAGTATTGGCAAGAATGTGGCAAATCGTTGCTGGTGAGAACTTAAAATGGCGTAAAAATTTTAGAAAGTAGTTTGGAGTTTCTCAAGATGCTAAACAGATTTACCATGTGACCCAGATATTCTACTTCTTGTTATATACCCAAGATAAATGAAAATATATGTCCACATAAGACTTGTACACACATGTTCATAGCATACTTATTTACAGTAGTCAAAAGGTAGAAATAGCTTAGAAGCCCATCAGCTGATGAGTAGCTAGCAAAATATAGTGTATCCAAACAGTGAAATATTATTCAGAAATTTTAAAAAAAGAATTAGTGAAGTACTGATACATGCTAAAACATGGATGAACCTTGAAAACATTAGCTAAGTGATAAAAACCAGTCATTAAAGACCACATACTGTGTGATTCAATTTATGTTAAAGGTCCTGAATAGGAAAATTCATAGCAACTGAAAGTAGATTAGCTGTTGCTTAGAGCAGGTAGAAATGAACAGTGGGAGAGAGGGAGGAGCTGCTATTCACATGAAGCTTCTTTTTGCCTTGTTGAAAATCTTCTAAACTCAGATTGTGGTGATGGCTGCTCAACTCTGTGAATATGCTAAACACAGTGAACATTTTAAATAGACGCATTTTATGATGACAAATGTATCTCAATAAAGGTATCAATACTGTATGAGAAAGATGAACCAAACCTCTGAGTTATATTATCAGAATTATTTAACTGATTAGTAAATTACATCTGGCTTTTTCCCTGACAAAAATCATTTTTAACCAAGGAAATACATAAAGATCCAGTAGTATATTCAGGTGTTTATCAAGTTTGACATGTTTTTTTTTTTTTTTTTTTTTTTTGAGGCAGACTCTTGCTCGTTCGCCTAGGCTGGAGTGCAGTGGCTCGATCTTGGCTCACTGCAACATCTACCTCCTGGGTTCAAGTGATTCTCTTGCTTCAGCCTCCCCAGTAGCTGGGATTACGGGTGTCCACCACCATGCCTGGCTAATTTTTTTTTTGGATTTTTAGTAGAGACGAGGTTTCACTATATGTTGGCCAGGCTGGTCTTGAACTCCTGACCTCAAGTGATCCACCCACCTCGGCCTCCCAAAGTGCTGGGATTACAAGCGTGGGCCACCGCACCCGGCCAACATGTTTTTCATGCAACTGAAATTGACCAAAAAATACAAAGCCCTTAAATAAATATTTATCCAAAATGTATTTATTTCTTCTCACTTTGACCTCATGAACATTTTTCTTCCATGTTTTGCTCTTTTTCACTTCAATGTTAATAGCTCCATTTCTGATACCATCATCCAAAACTCATGTATGCACTGTGCTATCTCTCATCTATTACTTTCCTGATTACATTATCTGCTTCTCAGGCTTATCAGCTTCAGTAGGACCTTTCAGCAGTGGCAAACTCTGAGGACTAGAAAATCAAGCGTTAACCCTGTACCTTAGCCTAGACTGTAAAATTAGTTCACATAGATAGTTTTGGTTGTTCGTTTTTTGTTTGTTTGTTTGTTTTTTGAGAAGGAATCTGGCTCTGTCGTCCAGGCTGGAGTGCAGTGGCACGATCTTGGCTCACTGCAAGCTCCGCCTCCCAGGTTCACGCCATTCTCCTGCCTCAGCCTCCGGAGTAACTGGGACTACAGGCGCCCGCTAACACGCCCGGCTAATTTTTTGTATTTTTAGTAGAGATGAAGTTTCGCCATGTTAGCCAGGATGGTCTCGATCTCCTGACCTCGTGATCCGCCCGTCTCGGTCTCCCAAAGTGCTGGAATTACCAGCGTGAGCCACCGAGCCTGGCCGGTTGTTCGTTTTTTAATCCTCTCTAGTAGTTGCCATTTCATTGTTCTATTTCTATGGCTTTATTTACAAATGAAAGAAGTGAATCAAAATTAAAGGCAATGGTGACAGTGGTGCCTCAGAAGCTTTTTATTCTGTTCTCTTTCTTTGGCTATGCACTGAGTGAAAACTATGGATTTCCTAATAAGGGTAGGAATGTGGCTAGAGCCCAGATCACTTTCTAGATAAGGATTTCATTAAACTGGGGAGGTATTCTTTTTTATGACTTCTAAATAAATAAGTCACTAGATTTACAAAAATTAAAGAAATACTAATGGATCATCACAAAGAGGCACATGGCTGTGAGCTGGAATTGATCTTCCATGAATTGAGCATGCTCCTAAATGGTCAAGGATGGATGCAGCTCTTCCATTTTACGTTGGATTATGTCAGAAACAGTAAGCCCAGAATCTGATTTAATTTGAAATATAATAAAATTATATTTCTCTGCTGATTCACCAGGTAGTAGAAGTAGATGAAGAAGGGTTTTTTTCTTTGCTTTTTTTTTTTTAATTTCGTTTTCCACCAGTCCTCCCTAAATTAATTTGACAGAAATGGCTTTTACAACAAGACAGCATGTGATAGGAATTGCATCAAGGATAATGAAAGTGTCAGACAAATGGCAAAATGTAATTGGGGTAGCTTGTTTTCTTTTCTCTGAAATTGTAATACATTTGACAAACCAAGATGTTGTGTCTGCTATGAAAACCTAAGTAGGGCAATTGCCTGGTAGTACTAGCTAGTTGATACTAATTAATAACAACAGGAAGAATATTCCAAACAAAATGTCTTAGAGACGTAGAGGAGAATAAAATTGCATGACCAAAGCTAAAATTGATGTTTTCATTTCTCTCAGGGTAAAGAAGTGAGATTTGTGTTGAGGATATCTCAAAAATAATTGAGATTGGCATGGTAGTTCAGGCCTATAGTCCCAGCACTTTGGGAGGCCAAGGTGGGAGAATCATTTGAGCCAGGAGTTCAAGATCACCCTGGGCAACATAGTGAGACCCTATCTCTACAGAAAATAAAAAAATAAAATATTGAAAGCACAAAGCCTTCTGTTTAGTTCTGAAGCAATTGACTATGTGACCTTAAGTCAGTTTCATTTTAATAATTGTTGCATACATTCTTTTTAGGCATATATATATATATATATATAATGTGTGTGTGTATAGATATATACATGCACGTACACATATATATGTTTGGGTTTGGGGGCTTCTTTTTAAGTGTGTGTCAAGTCTTTTTTTAAATCCTTTTTACAAAAAACCATTAGATATGTCTTAAGAATCTCAATTCCTGGTTGAAAGAGCTAAAATGTTTGAGGGATTTTAGAGGATGCCCTTTATATCAAATGCTGATATAAAACACTTTCTAAAAATAGATCTAATTGAGGGGTTTAAAAGAAAAATTATACCATTTTATTTCTCTCTCATGTACAAGTGTCAGTGAGATTTGCCCAGACCAATGGAGAACTGTTGATTACAGTATTTCAGGGATCCATGTCTCAAGTCACCACTTTGCCATGTTCTTTATGGTAGTGTATTAGTTCGTTTTCATGCTGCTGATAAAGACATACCCGAGACTGGGTAATTTATAAAGAAAAAGAAGTTTAATGGATTCACAGTTCCACATGGCTGGGAGGCCTCACAATCATGGTGGAAGGCAAAAGTCACATCTTATATGGCAGCAGACAAGAGAGAATGAGAGCCAAGCAGAAGGGGAAACCCCTTATAAAACCACCAGATCTAGTGAAACTTATCCGCTACCATGAGAACAGTACGGGGCAAACCGCCCCCACGATGGAATTATCTCCCACTGGCTCCCTCCCTCAACATGTGGAAATTATGGAATCTACAATTCAAGATGAGATTTGGGTCGGGACACAGCCAAACCGTATCAGACAGTGTTGTTGTCTACACAGTGGAAGCTGGGTCAGTTTCACAGGAAGAGAATGTGTTCAACCAATGACTGAAAACCTGGGCTTAGAAATGTGCATAACACTCCTACTCATAGTCACATAGCCAAATCCCAAACTAAGGGAGTCTGGGAAATTTGCTCTGGCTTGGCAGCCATAATGCCCAAGAAATCAAGAGATGAGATTTTAGTGGCAACTAGCTTCCTTTGAGAAAGAAAGGAGGTTCAGAAAGCACAATAATTACTGTATTTCTCATCTGTAAGATATAATATTAAATTTAAGTTAATTTAAGTCTTTGAAAGGAAGGCTGGGCACAGTGGCTCATGCCTGTAATCCTAGCACTTTGGGAGGCCGAGGCGGAAGGATCACCTGAGGTCAGGAGTGTGAGACCAGCCTGGCCAACATGGTGAAACCCCATCTCTATTAAAAATACAAAAATTAGCTGGGCATGGTGGCATGTGCCTGTAATCCCAGCCACCCAGGAGGTTGAGGTAGGAGAATCGCTGGAACCCTGGAGGTGGAGGATGCAGTGAGCTGAGATCAGGCCACCATACATCAACCTGGGCCACAGAACAAGACTCCATCTCAAAAAAAAAAAAAAAGGAGGCTCTTTCATACAAGACAATCTCTAATGTGCATAAAAACACAAAAATGTAAAATAAAAGACTACAAGTTTGAAAGTACAATACACATTTTAAAATGTGATTCTTTACACATTTATTTATTTTAGATCCAAGAGGTACATGTGCCTGTTTGCTGCATGGGGATATTGCATAATGGTGGTAATTTTGCTTCTAATATACTTACCTTTCAACCATAAACTGTGGATCCAAGAGTTCTGAGCCACTTCTGTGGCTAATTTATTTTTCTTTTTAATTATGATCATCAACAGTCATCCTTAAATAACTAGAGTCTAAATTCTGTGGCATTCTATGCATATTAGGCATCATAAATATTCTTTCCTGGCACATTTAAATGTTTAACCTAAAACATTTTTAAATGTTTGGCTAAGGTAAGTGTGGCTCTACCTTCAATAGCCCCAGACTTATATTGTTGTTAAGATTGGAGGTCATCTTAAGGATCTTTTAAATCATCTCTACGTCCCTTTCCGTTCAAAGAGATTCCAGGTGTTGAAGTAGAGTTTAATGTTAGTTTGGCCCTTATTAGTATTAATAATAAATGACAAGTGATTACTGACCAGAAGGACACATCGGAATCACAAATGCAAAATCCAAAATATATACGCTTGTTCAAAGCCCAGAGACACTGGTTCAATAGCTTTCTGCAGTTCCCAATGGCTTCATTTCTTGTAAATTCATAAGCCTGATTGAGAATCATTATTATTGGAATTCTAAGAACAGAAAAGAGTAAAGAATTACTTTTCCCCAAATGTGAGCTGTTCTAAAGGTCTTCAAAGGCCTAAAGTGAATTGGACTGAGGCCATTTGAAGTGACAGTTGGAGAGAGGAAGAAAACAGAGACAGAAAGAGAGCACCTTTGCAGGCTAACCTTGGGTCTCCTTTTGAGGCTGTGCCCCTACCTGACTCAGAGAGTCTAGAACCAACCCCACTCTGCTTTGAAGTTTCTGTTTTGAATCAACTTTGGGAAATGTTTTCCCAAGAACCCTTTTTTACATGTTAGTCTATTACAGTTAGAATGAAACTATTTTTCTGAAGGAAATCCCTAAGCTTCCTGGGGAAGATTTGCTGGCTTTGAGCAGATGTGACACTTCACTTTTAGGTCAGCTCTGTAGAAAATCAGCAAGGTGAAACAGAGGATAGAATCCCACTTTCCTGGCATCCCATCTTTGAGTTCTTTAAGAAGGCAGCACAGGAAGAGAGATCTGTTCATCATTCAGAACTTATCAGTGTCACCCAAGGAACAAGTAACAGCATCGGGGGATATTTAGGTCATCAACTTTTATCCACAAAGTCCACTTGGCTATATTCAATTTTCCATGGGCTTTAAACTCAATTTAATAAATACATTATTATTTTAAACATTTTGTTAATCACTCATGATAGGAGAATATTTAAATTCTTAAAACCAACTAATTAAATCAATTTATTTTGTACACCCATCATGGATAGAGCAGATGCAGTGGTTAAAGGAATCAAGAAAAATGAAGTAAGAAAGCCAGACTCTTTCTCTCCCCTTACCTCCCTTTTACTCTTCTTTACTTTCCACCCCTCTCTTCCCTCTCCTTCCTTTTCGCTTCCTCTAAATTCCTTTGGAATCTACCTCCTAGGGACTTTTTCCACTGCATTGTGTTTCTACTTAATACCAGTGGGATGTTTTTCATCCAAACAGACCATTTAGCAAGCCTTGCCTATGGTGCTTGACTGCTTGAATAGGAGCAGTTTAATTTGCTTTCAAGAGGACCTACCCTACTGTGGGAGATAATTATCATATTTACTCATATAATTTCACCTTTTAGTTTAATATTAAAAGTGAATTTTTCATTGTGTCAATAGTGATGAACATTCTTTTGTCCACATAGAAAAAGCCTACTTATCTTTCAAGATCCAGTTAAATGCCTCTTACATTCTGATTCCATCCCTTGAATATTGTCATTCCCTGCCCTCAGTGGAAGTTGGTTTTTTGCCCTTGCTGTTCTTATATTTTGTGCATTCTTCTATTATATGACTACTTTTTTGTATGCCCATCTTCTACTGTAGACTGAGTGATATCCAATTTTATAATTTCAGCTACAAGGCTGGTTTAATTTTTTTTTTTTACTAACTGAGTGATTAAACAAATGAATAGGCATTTAAAGTCTTTTTTCTTGGCGAGAAAGCAGTCGAAGTAGCACAACTATAGCTGAACTTTTCGCTTTTTTCCCTTCAAATTTATTTAATTAAGTACAACGATTACCTAGTCTTCCAAATTTCAGGGCTAAGGACTGTTACCGTTAAATGTATTCCCTATTCCTTCTGGGACTTGGAAAAGCAAATTTTCAAAGTTGTAAATAAAATACAAATATTCAAAACAATAATTTAAGACAACACTAAATGGTAGCATTTTATGTGTTCAATGCATTCTACTTTTTGATCTATTTATTAATTTGACCTTGACAACTACTGTCTGAGGTAAGTAAATTAAGTATTATCTCACCATCTATGGACAGAGAGGGCAGGGACATTAGGGGACTTACCAAGGTTGCATAGCAAATGGTGGTACCAGAACTATTCTCAGATTATAGATGCAGTATTCGTTTCACTACATCGTCTTACAGATGACAAATATGAGGAGATAGTTAGCACACTTAATGAAAAATGGCAGATTCTCTCCTTTTAATCCAGAGTTTTTGTTTTGATGTGTGTGTGTGTGTGTGTGTGTGTGTGTCTTTGTGCTTTAAATGGTCTGGATTTCAACTGCCCATTTAGGAGTTCTACAGCTGTGCCTGAAAGTCCAATAGACATGAAGAGAACATAATGGTTTTTTTTTTTTTTAACAGTCATGCAGCCCCCGAGCTGACCTCACCCAGCACTGCAAGGCGGTGCTCTTCCATGTAAGAGACTGATATTGGCATAGTGACCTAAATCTAAACATGCACTTGGTGACATGAGATTTTGAAAAGTGGCTCTTTTCCCAGTTTTAGAAGCTGCCTTTTACATTTTGCAAGTTTCATTTAATTGTCTCCATTGAATTGCCAGAGATAAATTATGCCACTGGGACCTTTTCCTTCTGGCATCTCTATCATTGTGGTATTTTATTAAAATAAATATCAAGAATAACCATGAAAGGTAAAATCAGCAGAGAAGCTGACTTCCCAGGGCAGCAGGCCCTGATGGAGAATTATGGAAGGGGTGAGACGCGCTTGCAAAGAAGCTTGGCCAAGCCCCATTCCTGTTGCTTTGGTGACCTCACAGGTGTCTATGTGAGTGGAGGTGATCATACTGGTGGTGGCCAGGCTACAAGGAAGAAGACAGGGAAGTACATAAATACCAATGGTCAGCATCCATGTTTATCCTCTGCTTCTCTAATGATGCAGAAACAGCAGCAACTTGGGGCTCACAGCAATACAGACCACTCCAATTTGCCAGGACCTTGAGATGAGTTCATGCAGAGGAGAACCTGAGTCCTTGATTGGCTTCTCAAACAAAAGTATAGTTTCCTGATTGTGATTAACAAAGCTCAGAGCAACTGTGCTGTGAGCTAGCTTTTTTTTGTCCCTAATTTTCTGGTTATTATAGGAAATAGCTTACAAAACAGGAAATTTTTTTCTTGTTCCAGTGATTTCTCAGACTTATTTGCCATGAAATGTCACCTTCTCAGGTGAGAGAACAGGATTTATCACAGTTAAAGAAAGATTTGACATGTGGCTTTAAGTGGTTCAAAAGTGTCTCTCAACTTTGAGTCTCTACAACATTTGTTAGATGTGCACATGTGCATGGAAAATTTATTACAACTGTAAATGTTACATGTTCTTCAAGAATGATTATATCATTTTTATTGCTTTCAGCAGTGTCTGCTGCAAGAAAACTTTCTCATCTTTGAGAAACTAATGAACCGTGTTTATTATCTACAAATGTGTACTGAGTAGTAAAGCAATATTCACTGACCTGCCGGAGCACTGGCTCTCCACCTTGTGCTATATTACTTCCCAAAGTGAGCAAAACAAATTAGAATAATTATTTGAGAGAGAGGCATATGATGCTTCCAAGTATAACCGTCTCCAACCAATTGATAAGGTGTGAATACATTAATATCTAATTATAGCCGATTAGAAAGTGACTGCAATTTAAGTCCCTGAACAGCCTTCTACATCTGGGATTGTTACCTCAACTTTCTAGCAAACTTTAACAGAAAATATTGTTGCCCTCCATAGTTATTAGCTGTAGAATTTTGTTCTTGATTGTGTTGGCTTCTGTTAGAAATTTGGAGGAGCTAATGACATCTTTCTTCTTTATCTGAACACATTGGGAAATAATCAAGGAAGCAAATGGGAATTAAATATGTTGCTAGTTTTATCAATGGATTCCTGATAGCTCTCAAAGCATAGGGCTCCCTGGTAACATTAAATTAAAGAAGGTATCAGGGCTGACTACCTCTTTCCTCCAACTAAACTTTTCCAATGAAGCCGGAGAAAGCAGAATATTCCTGCAGAGAGAGACCTTTCCCTGGTGAGTTTATTACATGAAGACAAGAAACAGAGTAAAGTGTTAGCAAACCATGAAGAACCAAGCAACTGGCCCCTTTGTTATTTCAGTGCAATGACCCCATTTCCTGGTTAACATTGTCCAGTGGAAAGCAATATTTTACCTCCCTGCTCTATGAGAAAAATTGAGTAGTGTGACAAAGAGAAGAACCAGATCTGCACCTCCCAACCTGGCTCCTCCTTGTGGAAGACAGGACAACACTCTAGTTATTAGCTCTTCTTCAAAGGATCCTCTTTGAAGCTTCAAGTACTCCTGTTTAAGAAATCCTTAGAGTTTGGGTTAGTCTAAATACAAATAAACAAACAACAAAACTTGGAGAAACTTTATAATTATAACTAAATTCCATTAAGATAATTAAATAGGTCATCTTTTTTTTTTTTTTTTTTTTTTTTTGAGACGGAGTCTTGCTCTGTCGCCCAGGCTGGAGTGCAGAGGCACGATCTCTGCTCACTGTAAGCTCTGCTTCCCAGGTTCACGCCATTCTCCTGCCTCAGCCTCCCAAGTAGCTGGGACTACAGGCATCTGCCACCAAGCCTGGCTAATTTTTTGTATTTTTAGTAGAGACGGGGTTTTACCCTGTTAGCCAAGATGGTCTCGAACTCCTGATCTCGTGATCCACCTGGCTCGGACTCCCAAAGTGCTGGGATTACAGGTGTGAGCCACCGCGCCCAGCCCATTAAGATAATTAAATAGGTCGTCTTTTCTCTTTGCCCTTGGAGAATCAAGAAGCATCAGGTCCCACTCCTTTAGCAGGAATGAAATCCATGTTCTTATAAAACAGTGCCAACTCAAGATAGAGTAGACTCGGGGAGGCGTGGGTGGCAGTGAGTCAGAGTAGACGTCCTTCTCCCCTGATCTTCACACTCAGATAACAGAGTCTGGTGTTCATTATTCACGTAAAACATTTGAAATTAGTTTTAAAATGTTTCAATATCATATAGCAATGAGACTAAGTAGATTTCTTTAGTCCACGAATAAAATAAAATCATGATAAAGTAAACCAAGGTCTGATTTTCACATTCTCGGTAATAAGCAATCTAGCCTAGTGCGAACACCTCGGAATATGATTCAGGGACTGAAGTCCTTCTCTACTGCTGTTTAAATGTATGAGCTTGAGCAAGTTACTAAGGGCCTTTGCTCCCATCTGAATGCACTCTAAAAGAAAGCTACGGCATTTCAGTTCTAGAAGAAACTTTATATATAACCTATTCAAATTCCTTTTACTACAGATTAAAGAAAAAAAGAAACTGAGGACAAAGCTTAGGGGTCTTTCCCAAGGTCAGATCAATTAAAAAAAAAAAAAGAAAAAAAGAACACAAGAATAGGACCAAAGTATCTTGCTTTAAAATGCCTTTTCCTCCAGTGCAGAGCTGTGGCGCGGATAATATCAGAATGTGTTATGCCAAAGAATGGCATTGTATAAATCTAAATAAATATTACTAATGCTTGTCTGTGTATCACTGAGGAAAAAGAACCACAAAAGTTGGATTTTATACATGGAACAGAAAGAAATCTGAGAAACTGTTTACAATTTAAAAAAAAAAAAACACTGTGAAGATTTACTTTAGCATTTAGAGGGGAAAATTCCTTGGAAATGTTTTAAAACTACAGTTGATGGTTTCTTCCCATTCAGCATCATTATGAATACTTTGTCACTTATATTGATGGTGTTTCACTGCGTTAATTCTGGCTCCATTGGTCTCTGCCAGTTCGGTTGAAAATAAAATGAACAAAGGAAAGCTAGGATACAAAAAGTTTTCTAAGATATGTGTTAATGATAGTATCTAGAAGAAATAAGACCAGATCTAAAATCTGCGCTCTAAAGGCTCTGGAGAAATAGCAGTGCTTAAACATACATTAATGAGGGCTGTTACTACCTGGTGCTCATGACCCTTGGTCCACTGATAATTCGCCATAAAGAGATGAAAATGTAATAGTACTTTTCTGAGGAGACTGCAGTAACCATCTTTAACAGGCATCCGTGGCAGTGTTATTGTGATTTGCAGTTTCCCTGGCGACCGCCCTTCCGGATGTCCTTCCGAAGGACAATCAACTTCTGCCCTTCCTCCAAACCAAACTGATTCAGACGATCTGTCCTCATTGAATTAAGTGGCATCCAAGCTTTAGGCGTCCTGTTCTTATCTCATTTGTGTCCTCTAAACCAGCATATGTGCAACACCCACTGATACTTAGAGAATGATCACAGCACACGTAGCCTTGGTTGCAGGCACGTCCTGGTTTACTTGATCAATGTCTCCAGAAATTGTATACACACTACAGTCTGGTGAGTTAAATCACATCTTAAATAAGCTAGAAGAACTCATTTTGTAAAAAAGGTCCACAGAAAATCTTCCCCCACCAAGTCCTTAATTTACCTGAATTATAGCTCTGAATTGTTACAAACAATATTAAATCTATTTAAAAATCAGCTTAACTGCAAATATCCAATACAATTAATAGTTTAGGGGAAGTGTGGCACATCGAATAAATCGACAGTTTTGAGTTTTGAATCCAGCTTTTGGTTTTGCCCTTATTAAGGTTTGTAACCCAGTGCCTGACACTGGTTCCTGATTATATAGTTTATTGCACAACTGGTAATGGATAAATAAAATAAATTCAAAAAGAAATAAATGAAATGATCATGTGGATGTAGATTCCCAAACAGCTTTCAAAACCAAAATGCCATCGTTATGTAATTTTATTCAAAGTAATAATAACTGTATTATTTATTACTAATGAATTTAATTTGCTTTTGAAAAGATTTATTTCATTTAACTGTGATGATTGTAAAAAATTGCAGAATTTGCAGAAATATTTCATTATGTTTAGCATTTATCATTTATTTATCACTTTTGCCAACAACATGAGGAGGTGATGAATTCAAATTTGAAAATAAACATTGAATGAGTTCAGTCTGAATTGTTTGCTTAGCATGAATTAAACTCAAAGGACTATTCAGTTTAATGTGAGGTAATGGAAATACCATTCTGTGTCAATGGAAATATTAAGAAGAGGTTGGTTAGAGAAATTTCTGCATTTTGAGGAGATGGTTCCAGACCAATGGCTTGAATCCTTCGTTAGACTTTGGAATGACAAATGAAGTTGAGTAAATAACAAAAACAGAAAAAGAAAACAAAACAAAAACAAAAAAACTGGTGTCTAACCTCCACGCCTGATTCTCTTGTTTGTATTTGGGTCTGGGTATAAATATTATTTGAAAGCTCCCTAATATGCAACCACAGTTGGAAACCGTTCCTCTGGAAGATTTCATTATTTCCTTCTAGCACTAAGATTTTGCCCTTCCTAGAAAGTGTTGTACTTTACTGTAGCTTAAGAAACAGGAAAAAAGGAGTGTATATTTTAGTTTTGCAAGTAAAAATATTAATTGGGATTGAACGAATCTTCTGATGCAAGTAACGTAAAATCACTTTTAACGAAAAAAGTTAAATCTTTATACAAATATCTGCTAGGTTCCATGCATGGCATACATAGTTTACATATATGAACTAATTGAACTCTTGGATTATAGCCTATTAACTAATATTAGAATAATTATATGAGGATGGTAGCATCAGCATCATCATCGTTATCCCCATTACAAGTAAACTGATAGGGTTGTTAAGGAGTATGTTTATCTATCAATAAGTGGAAAAACTGAAACCAGGCAGTTGGCTTTAGGGGCTACATAGTTACCCCAAACACTCTACTGCCTGTCACAGTTTTACAAACGGGACCTGCCATAATGTGTACACCCAAATCTTTCATCCAGCCCAGTGCCCTTTTTTTAGGACATTATAGGGCACTTGGGGAAAACTTGATTTATTTTCAATGAATAAGTGCAGAATTCAGCCCTGTCTAAAAGAATGAGCTATAGTCTCCAGTATCATCTTGACATTCCATTAGAAACACCTTGAAGACAGATGGAAATTCATCCCTGTTGTGAAGCCCTCCAGAAAATGATACGACACAATATCCCTGAGGTCATACATTTTAATACCTAACCTGTTCTTCCCCCAAGTTTCTTCTTATATCCAATCCAAATGTCTCATATTCTAGTTTTAACTGTTTTATTTTATTATCTTCTCCTTTGTCTAGAGAGAAGCTTGAAAAAAAAATCTGACTTGAAACAGTTTCATTTTCCTTAGCCGGCAGCTGGGCTATAGGTGGAGCTTTGTGCTCTGTTCCTACCAGATGGCCAAAACTGCTGCCCCAGTGGTGGACAACCATGAATGGGTGCCAGCCTTGCTCAGGAGCTTTGAAAAGTGACCCATGGCCAAGCCCCACCCTAGACCAATTCCATGCTGTGGTCATCTGTCCATGTCAAAATAGCTACTACTTCCTAACTGTTAATATCTCTTCACACAATGTCTTTTATGCGTTGCTGGTGATTTTAATAAACTTTGGTTGACCTTTTAGATTGTATTTGCCAGTGTTGAACAGCATTCCGTAGGTAGCTACTCACACTGCCTCCCTGCGGGGCCAGTTCACCCAGTGGGTATGATCTCCTGCCTAAGGATCACAGACTTCCACAGACCACAGAGGGCATTATGCTAAGTGCCGCAATTGCTGATTCTCCAAATACCAGACACATGCTAAAATTCCTCAGCTTTCGTCAAGGGTGGAGGTTCTGTCTGGCGTTATCAGTTATCTTGGTTGTGGCTGTAGTGAAAGAGTGCTGAAACATCGGGAGAAGGGACTCTGATTCTTTGCATGTCTGGGTCAAATTGCCACTCTGGGTAAAATTCTAACCAGAAAGCAGAGGCCTGTGATGCAGTAGCTGGGCCATAGGAATGCAGCCCGCATGTGGTGGCAAAAACTCAAATAGAGGTAGGGCTACTAAAAATCAGTGCTCATGAAACAAGGAGTACGAATCATGAAAATAAAGCTTCTCATTTCAATTTCTTAAAGACTTGTACTTCACTCACATAAACGTTTTATTTCTATCCCCAAAATGTCAGCTGAATCCATTCCTCCCTATGCTCTGTTAAAGTGAGGCTAAGGAGAATGTCTCCTCCACTTCATTGCACACATGTGTCTTCTCCCTAAACAAAAAGCAGATGCTCTCCTTTATCTTCAGAATTGCACCAAGTGACTGATTGCAAGCCTATTTCCAAATTGTATAGGTGAAAATAATTAGACATGGACTGTAAGGTTAATAGCTTGACAAGCATCTAGGTATTTCCTTAAGCCTTTTTATTTATTTAATAGCAGTATTTTTGAAAATTGAAGAGCATAGAATATATGATTGTGCCAACCAACAATCAATGCACACGTATTGTAATAAAGGTTGTTTTGAAAACGAAAAGAAAGAGAAAAACGAACAGAAAAAGAGCCTTGATAGAACAATAAAATCAAAGCAACTACCTGGTTGATTCAAAAAACAGACCTGTTTGTTTTCATTTTGGAAACATTGCTGTCATTATTGATTTTCGCCAAAATGATTCTGAGGTATAAAATAGCAAACTAAAACACCCATACCTGTTCCAGGGAGAGCAAAATATCAAGAACACAAAATCAAGCAACGCAAATATCACAACATTGACAGCAATAATATTAACAACAGAACACGCAGTCTCAGAGTCGGGGAGAACAGCGGCCTCTGAAGGGCAGCCACATCCTGTGCGCTGTGCACGGGGTGGGAGCAAGAACAGGAGAAAGGGGTCCACTTCTCATTTCTACCTCAGTTTTTGTTTTTCACGAGAGCTACCAATTCTCTCCTTAGTGATTTATTCCTCTCACTTCAGGGGGGACATTTAATGTTTGGTTTAGAAAAATGGCATGAAATTCAAGGATACCGAGAAACGCTCGAAGCTTCTCTGGGGATGGGAGGAGCAGTCAGGCGGTTTCTGTGAGCTAAAGTTTTGTTTATTGGATAGTGGCAAATTTGCATAAAAGCCTACTTTTTGAGCTTCAAGTTTCCCTTTTTCTGTTCTTAAAGGAAGAATAAAGTGGCTTGGCTCTGTGAGGAATCAAACCTTCCACACAGACAGGAGCTCGTTTGGAGGCAAGAGCTGCTCTGCGTGTGTGGCCAGCATCTCTGGGAGGGCTGGGTCCTGTTTTTGTTAGAGGGTCCCACAGGGGCCTTGGTGTTCTCCTGCATGTCCAAGCTGTGGTAACAGAATGTCTCGCAGCTTCTGCCTCTCAGCACCCAGATCATATCCCTAGCATCTTCTGGTGTTCATGGTGAGGACAAACCTGCATATCAGTTTTCTGTACTAGGGGCTAAGAATCTAAATTCAGGGAACTTTCATTACCTGTGGGCAAATCACAGTCTGTCAGGGCCACCAATATCTAACTGAGGTAAGTCCTGCTTACCAGCAGGACTTATTTCCCCATCCTGACAGGATGAAGTAAAAAACCAGCAGGAACCAGCAGGTAGTGAAGAAGGCAACCTCTAGTCACTGTCACTGCTCATTAGCATAAGATGCCCCCACCAGCACCACGACAGTTTACAAATGCCATGGCAACAATCTGGAAGTTACCATCTCTTTTCATGAAAATGACCTGGAACCCACCACGCCTGAATAACCCACCCTGCAATCTGCATTAACCTGCCCCTGAATTTGGATATAATTACAGGTGAGTATATATACAGTTGCCAAGAACCCATGCACTGCTGACTCTGGGCACATGGCTTGTGAGTTAGCCCTGCTCCCCAAGGAGCAGTACCCTTTAATAAAAGATTACTTCTAGGCCAGGCGCGGTGGCTCACGCCTGTAATCCCAGCACTTTGGGAGGCCGAGGTGGGTGGATCACGAGGTCAGGAGATGGAGACCATCCTGGCCAACATGGTGAAACCCCGTCTCTACTAAAAATACAAAAATTAGCTGGGTGTGGTGGCACATGCTTGTAGTCCCAGCTACTCGGGAGGCTGGGGCGGGAGAATTGCTTGAACACGGTAGGGGGAGGTTGCAGTGAGCCGAGATCATGCCAATTCATTCCAGTCTGGTGACAGAGTGAGACTCTCAAAAAGATAAAAATAATAAATAATAAATAAATAAAAATAAAAGAATAAAAGATTACTTCTAACACCTCTGGCTCACCCTTGAATTCTTCCCTGGCAAAACCAGGAACCATCCCTGGCTAAGCCCCAGCTTGGGGGCTTATCTCTTCTGAATCTTAACCTTTAAAACAATGTCTAGGGATGGGGATAATTAAAATAATCTCTCTAGGTCCTTCTGTAACCCAGGGTCCCTGGGTTTTCGGGTACACACTGTGAAAAAGTACCCACTTATGTCTATTGCACATTGACTTTTGCCATTTCAAAAAGTTCCAGAAAAGACAGAAAACCAAATACCACATATTCTTACTTGTAAGTGGGTGCTAAACATTGGGTACTCGTGGGCATACAGATGGCACCAGTAGCCACTGGAGACTACCAGAGATGGGAAGGATAGAGTCAGGGAGGGTTGAAAAACTAACTGTTGGGAACTGTGCTCAGTACATGGGTGACAGAATCATTCATACCCCATACCTCCCCATTGGCAATCGACCTTGGTAACAAACCTGTACATGTACCCCAGACTCTAAAATAGAAGTTGAAAAAGAAAAAAACAGTTCCAGGAAGAAACTTAGCCCTGGAAAAAACAGAAAACAGCTGGATACAGAGATTCCTGAGTTAGAAGTGCACTTTGGCCAATTCACTTTATTATCATACTAAAATCCCTGCCCAAGGCAGAGCTTACTCACCATTTTCTACACATGCGACGTATGGAGAAGCATGACCAGCAACCGTGCCTGTGAGTAAAGCTGCCTCTACTCCATCTCTATGCACAGTGACTCAGCTAACTGGCTCAATAAAAGCCGTGTTTCACCATTGTTCGAGAAGGTATGCTTCAGGGAATTATTCCCAGTGCCCTCTTTACTTGCTGTAAGTAATAAGATCCTCTTGTTAAATGCTTCTTGGTTGTGGTGATTGGACTGTTACCCACCAAGCAATGGAGCCCACCAATTGTGTGGGTAACACTTCCAACCTTGACATTGTATCATTAGTGATTTAATTTTCACACCAGCTGTCCATGGGTGGCGGGATGGCGATCTGTCTTTTTACATGCTCCCATGCACACACACGTAGCTCCACACTTGGATAAACCATTAAGAGCCGTATTTTTTTTAATCCATATGGACACTGAGCTGAGTCAAGCAGAGAGAATTTTCTAAGTTTTCATATTTGCTGATTCTATTTTAATGTTAAGCCTCCGGGATAGCTTACCCTGTACCTATAGCTTGAGTAAAAACAACAGGGTACTAGTATTTTTTTCAGCCACTAATTACAGTTACTTTGGCATATTTGATATATATTTAGATGTGGCAAAGATTATTAACTTTTAAGTGTTCCCATCCTCCTACCTGTGCCCAATTTCATCCAAGGAGAGTTTGATTTTTTTGCCTTTTCAACTTCTTGGCTATCCTCGGAAGCCCTCTCCCCTCTTTCTAGGTCTTTACCACCCTTGAGTTTTTACCATGCAAAATTTGGGAACTTAGCTGCAAGAGAATTCCAGATACCAGAGGAAAAGAGGGAGGATTAAAACATGTAAATTGTTTGTTTTGTTTTGTTTGTTTTTGAGATGGAGTCTCACTCTGTCGCCCAGGCTGGAGTGCAGTGGCATGATCTCGGCTCACTTCAGCTTCTGCCTCCTGGGTTCAAGTGATTCTCCTGCCTTAGCCTGTCAAGTAGCTGGGATTCCAAGTGCATGCCACCATCTCAGCAAATTTTTCTATTTTTAGTGGAGACGGGGTTTCACCATGTTGGCCAGGCTGGTCACGAACTCTTGACCTCAAGTGATCCACCCGCCTCTGACTCCCAAAGTGCTGGGATTACAGGGGTGAGCCACCCGGCCCAGCCAGAACATGTAAATTGAATTAAATAACACAGAGATAATAGAGAGGAGAGCAAACTTTTCAAGACTGGAATAGGAAGTCATTTTGTTTGGGGGCTTTTAAGAGAGGTGCATCTCAGCAGCTAAAGAGTGTAATGGAAGAAAATAGGAAAGAAAGAGATTTTTACGAAGCTGTCTTGGACCATGTATTTAGATCTTCTTCAGGCTTTTCAAGAAAAGTAAACAAAATATTTGAGCTGTTTTTGTATTCTGTTGACTGTTCCACAGCTCTGAGACTGAACCACATAAGACCTGGTAATTATAAGGGTTTTGGTTCTTTTTAACAGGAGGAAAAAGAAAAGGAGTCTTCAAAGATAAAAGCTATGTTTAAGGCCTGGCATGGTGGCATGTGCTGGTAATCCCAGCACTTTGGGAAGCCAAGTTGCCAGGATTGCTTAAGGCTAGGTGGCCGGGCGCGGTGGCTCACGCTTGTAATCCCAGCACTTTGGGAGGCCGAGGCGGGCGGATCAGGAGGTCAGGAGATCGAGACCACAGTGAAACCCCGTCTCTACTAAAAATACAAAAAATTAGCCGGGCGTGGTGGCAGGCGCCTGTAGTCCCAGCTACTCGGAGAGGCTGAGGCAGGAGAATGGCGTGAACCCGGGAGGCGGAGCTTGCAGTGAGCCGAGATTGTGCCACTGCACTCCAGCCTGGGCGACACAGTGAGACTCCGTCTCAAAAAAAAAAAAAAAAAAAAAAGGCTAAGAGTTCAAGAGCAGCTCTGTCTCTACAAAAATTAAAAAAAATAAAAAAAAAAATTAGCCAGGTGTGTTGGTGCACGCCTCTGGTCCCAGCTACTTGAGAGGCTGAGGTGGAAGAATCTCTTGAGCCTGGGAGGTCAAGGCTGTAGTGAGCCATGATCCCGCCACTGCACTCCAGCCTGGGTCACAAAATGTGAGACCCTGTCTCAAAAAACAAAAACAAACACCCAGATTTTGTTTAGCTCGCGATTTGTACCAAACTGATTTATGATAAAAACATAAACCTCTCCACCCCAAAGGCAAACTGAAGCAACTAGTATTTGTTCAATTAATTAAATCTTGATTTCAGATCATATTCTCAGTGCTTAAGGCGTGGACTATATAAACAGAGATGCCCCCTTTGCTTCTTTCAAATGCTTTTTTTTTTTTCCAGCTAAAATGATAATTATGATAGCCACAGGAAGCTACTCTGTTATTCATGCTTTTGGCACAAATGCATGACTGTCAGTATACCAATAAACAAGCCAAGGCAAATGCTAAAAAGACCAGTGCCAAACTCTGTCCAATCTCACACAGTGCTTCCTGAACGATAAGGCTCCAACTTGCCATTTGTAATATCAGTATAATGACCAGGAAGTGAGCCTCAGAGTCTCAGCAATGTCTGATTCGGCTTAGAGTTCACTGAGATGGAGAAAGGCAAGGCTATAATGGAAAGGGTTAAGAGTCCACCTCCCCATTTGGAGTCATTGTCAAGTCAGCCATGTAGACAAGGGTGAGAGTTCACTATTTCTGTGAATTAATTATCTGCGAGTGAGTTCTGTGAATTCATATCTTTGGAAAGAAAAAAGCTATTATATATTAAGATATTCATTAATAAATTAATCATTTATAAAATTAGAACTCACTCAATCATCCCTCTCTGATAACACTGCAGAGCAAGCCTAAAAACGTTCAAAGAGGCAGAATTACATGTAGTTGACAAGGGTGGTGTTGGAAAACTGCCAGAATCACCAGCCAATGTAGATCTGGGAAAATTACTCCCCTTGAAGTTTGAAGAAAATGGAGAAGGATGTTGACGTGATGGATTGTTCAAAAGAGAATGATTTGGGCTTAGAAAGATGAGAGAGGCCCTTGGGAAAATTGATGTATCCACTGAAGGCTTTTGCAAACATCTTCTACGATTGTTGTTGTGTTAAACTTGAAGTGATTGGCATTGTATCTTGCTATTATATAATTCTGTTTGAAAATCATGCTTTTAAAAAAATCTACATTTAATTTATTTTTTGTTTATTCTAGGAATCAGTACAGAATGCAATTATATCCCAAATCTTTCCAAATATACAATAAAAACTTATTTTTTCTATCTGTAATGTTTCATTTCTTCCATCAGAATATCTGAAGCAAATCCACCCATGTATGTATGTGTGTGTATGTATGTGTATATGTGGCTATTTTCTCTGACCAATTATTCCACATTATCCCAGAATATACCACTTCTTTGATCTGATAACTGGTTTTTATGCTAGCGGTAACAGGAATGATAACTATGGGGTGGATAGCATGAAACTGGTACCTCTCCCTGTCCTCCCTGTCCTCACCATTCAAACTGATCTTAAATTGTTTCTCAAAGACTGGCTGTGTTAGAATCCTATCTGCAGCTTTCCCATCAGGACACATGAATTCTCTAGAGTAAAGCATTGGGTAGTGTCAGCCAGTAGAGGGCACCAGCATTGCAGAATGTGTCGTCTGTTGTTCAGACTGCTGGAGTCCTTGGCATGTAGCAGTATTTGTCAGCTGTTTTCAGAAAGGAAGCAGTTGGCTTTTAATGCTGGCTGGCGGTCATTGGTAGGTGACTGCTGTATTATGGAGCAAAACTTTGCAGGTGATCATTGGCAGTTGACTATTACGTAACAGAACTTTGCCCATTACTTTAAGATAAACAAATAAAAAGCATAGCTCATTCCTAAATCTTAAATCCTTTGCTTGTCAGTGATACTAACCCACACCCCACAAACCTCTTTCAGCTTTTACTTATAAGGGCCACTCTGGAAAATTCCATGCCACGGGGGGACAAGATATGACAGAATCATTAAAAAGGTAAAGGAGGATAGAAGAGTGTGTCCCATTAAAGAAAATAGCTTCAGTATTGATAACCAGGAAACTAGAATACATTCATTTCTATGAATGAGAAAACAAGTATGTTGAAGAGACATCAAAGGACATCATTTCAAGAATTTAGGGAACTCAGTGTTAAATTAAAGTCTCATGCCAGTGGGATTTGAGTGGAACCAGGCCAGAGATGAGGAGGCAGATGACATTTCTTGTTCTGGTACTCATATAAAAATGTTCCATTTTGGTAATACAAAATAATTGAATTAAATGAATGTGACAGTAAGCAAGTGATGTCCATTTAGCAATGGTGGATCTTTTCCTCTGTAGATTATTCATGAAAAACTTTAGTATTAGGTAGTCTGATGGATTTATGAAGGAGAGCCCATAAATTTTAATGGCAGTCTGAAAAAAATGAATTTGGGAAAATGAATTCTCTTCTTCAAATTACCATTATAACCCATTCCAAAGACGAAAAGAAATGACAATTGGATTATCTGTTCCACAGTCCTGTTTCCTTAATGCAGACTGATACTTGAATGTAATTTGGAAACGTTACTTGAAGAAAGTAACAGCCAAGCAGCATTAAGAGCAGATAGATCAATAGATAAGCCATTAGGCCCTCTATTCAAAATGTCACTGCGCAGTGCTGTGGCCCATGTGTTTGTGATTTGCTGTTCTTTTCACTGTCACTTCATTCTCCTGATCCTGCAAGTTCATTCCCCTGATCCTGTTAGTTCAGCCGATTAGAAGAGCATGGCACTAAAAATAAAACCACGGTCACAGGTTTGACTCCCATACACTCAGGATACTGAGATTTTACGGCTTCGCGTTGCATTTTTCCAGCCTCCTTGCAAAGACTAGACCCCCTCTGTCCAGCTAGCAATGGCTTCTCTGTACAAACCCTTATTCCAGCAAGTCCAGAGTTGATCATTTTCAGTTCTATTTTTTTCTTGTATGTGGAATCTTTTTCCAAGCCTGATATCTAGTGGTGAAAGTGTGCTCATCATTTCAGGTCCAGGTGACACACCACATGCTATACGAAGCCCTCCCTGATCGCCACTGCCTCACGAAGGATTTTCCTCCTTTGGTCTCTTCCTGCACTGTGTGTCACTTCATGAAAGCTGTCATACATGTCACTTGCAATCATATCTTTTACCTTGTAATTTATTATTTATGTATATTTATGTCTCTTGAGATTACATATCTTATCTTCCAATATCTCTTCTAATATATTACTTTTTGTATTTCCCACACTACTGATATGTTGCTTTATGAAAATTAGAGGCTCCAAAAGAAGTTATTGGCTATATTAATACATTAGTTAACAAATTAATTGATGTTGAGAGAGATTGGCCTGGTTCGGCTCTTGAAAAACCAATTAAATAACACATTCGAGTGGCAGTAGGTCTGTGTATAAAGGAAAGGGCTCTTTTTATTTTCCTTTTTCCTTAAATGACAGGTGCTGTGTGTACTCTGGACTGAGAGGTAGTGAATTACCATGCTGAATACAACAAAGTCAGGAATAAAATATGAACACTCACTATTCATACTTATGCTTTGATTTATCCTTAGCACATGCAGCATGAAAAGAGGTGAGTGGCAAGCTGGCTATTTTACGTTTCAGAGCCGTATTTTCTCTCTCTGGGGTGGAATAGAGGAAACTGTTTAGGAAGGAGGGCAATTTGTAAGGCAGAAGACTGCATTACACTAAAGGAACACAAGAGGGAGCCCTTTTTCAACTCAGACGTAGAGGAAAAAAAGAAGTCTGCCCTTCGTTTGAAGAGGGGCTGAGTTCCCTAACCCGTTTGAGGGATTTACTGACATGGGCAATTCGCTTTCGCCTTTTAAAATTTCAAAAACATGCAAAATAAAAAATAACAATTATATTATGATATGCAGTGAGTTTTGAAGAAGTATGTTGAGATTGTATCTAATAAAAATATTTCCCTTAAATTTTTTCTTTTTATGCTAGAAGCAACAAACTGAATCCATTTTGTTTAGCAGCACATATTTATCTGTACTTCTATATATGTGTTTACACTGTGTATGCGATCTGGCATTTCGTGTGGTTTGCTGTGTGCATTATGATTTAAGGGAAATTCAGGGAGATCTGAATTTAATCCCATTTACCCCATTGCCTGACTTTAGATGATAAATCACGTTCTCCCGTTTCTCAGTTTGCATAATCAGAAGGCCAAATTAGATGATTTCAAAGGTTCTTTCCAGGTTAAATAGTTTACTGCGTCTGTGAACTATGACTGTTTTATTAATTCTTTGATAAATATTTATGATTTTTAGGATTTGGCTATCAAATGGATATAGCTTACAGTTTCCTTAGTAAAAGAGTCAGTAGAAAATTGAATATGTTGAAGATACAGTGTTTTAGCAACCAGGAGGGAATATATAGGTACCTGTTGGTCTTTGAGGTCAAAATATGTTTGTGTATTTTCTACACAAATATATTACTCAAATGGTCTTGAGGTGATTCATCTTTGGTTGCTGGGTTAGTTCTATAAATACATGAAGACATTGCTTAGTCTTTCTTTTTGATTAGTGTGTTGGGTTAAATGACCCAAGGAAGTGTTCTTTTTTTCTTCTTCTTTTATTTTTTTAACTTTTTATTTTTGGTAAGGAGGTCGTAATGGCTAGTTTTTTTGTTTGTTTGTTTGTTTGTTTGTTTGGCAGTCTTTTTTAAGTATCTGTATTTAGAGGAGTAAATACAACTTCACTAGATTAAGATACTGTTTAAAGCACTTACATAATAACTGTCTAAATTGAGGGGTAGGTACCATTATCACCATAATGCTGAGCTGAATTACTTCGATTGTGTCTTCAGCCCATGGGTGAGGTTATCACGCTAGCTCTTGTACTCGAAATCTGCCTCTGTCTGCAGAGACACTCTTTTTTCTCCCACCACCTTCCTCGCCTTGTCCTTGTTCTCTCCTGGGGGCTGAGAATCTCCTATTCCTCTATCAGGGCAAAGGAATCTCTGATAGTAAAATGGCCTGACTAACAAGCACAGTAGAGAATGTAAAAACATTTGAATGGATGAGGGCTCAGGAAATTATTTTCTGGAGGAAAGTAACGGAAACGCAGGGGCTTTAATAGTTTCGGGAAAGGAAAGGCGAAAGGATAATCTGGCGGCCGCAGGAGTGTAGCGCATTGGTTAAGTCATTGAAAGGTGAAAGATACATATGGAAAATAATGTAAAATATGTAACCATCATGGAAACAATTTGGAGTAGATAGATATTCTAAGGCTTGGGAATACACATCCTCCTTTCATTCATTCATTGTCCCAGCAAGCACTTGAGCACCTTCTGTGTGTCAGGCACTATATACCAGGCCCTTGATATTGACACTGAATTAGACCTGCTTCACCGTTGTAAGATTATTGGTGTCTGGACAGGAAAATAAACAAGTAAACACATTAAAGTGGAAAAGAATAGGCATATACCAGAGAGAGTGGGGGCACACGGGAGGCATACTGGTTGTTCAGGCAGCTTTGGGCAGGAACGGGATTGCAAGTAGAAGAAAATGTTTGCAACCGCACAAGGATAACAATGGCACAGTGTGTTTAGGGAATTAAACATTGTTTCGAATTATTGAAGATCAAAGGTCAAGGGAAGGAGTGGAGGGGAGGGAAGCTGGAGAATCAGGGATGGATCAAACCATAGGAAGCTTTGTAAGCCATGTTAAAAATACATGGCAGTTAATGTTAAAGGTGACACATCTCATGTGGGGAAAATGTGTTTTATGTGGGGGGAAAGAATGGTAAGATGAACACCTTAGGGAGACCATTGCAAAAGCTCTGAGAGATGGATGTGAGTGGGATAAGAATGAAGGCATGGAGACCAGATAGCGGGCTCTAGACCAGAATGGATGAAGATTGATTGAGAATAAGTTTTCTATAAGAGCAAGCTGCACCCTTACCTACTTTACTGACTTGATTTTGCATAAATATACCACTCATCACAGTGGTCTTATATTTTGAGTTTGAGAGTATTTTCCTAATTGTAAAAGCCTTTACTCCACACCCCCCTCTCCCCGCCCTTTTGTCCTCTTGTCTGGTAAGAAAGACAAAAAGGCATCGATAAGCTCCGTTTCCACATGGGGAGACTAAGCAGAGAGTCGGTAATGAAACTGGGATTAAAACTTGCACTATTGCATCTGAATTTGTATCATTTTCTTTCTTTTTCTTTAATTTTTTTAGATGCCCTTCTCCTAAGCTGCCAAAGAAAGACATTATGTTGAAGTGAGGCAGTGGCCAATTGCAGTTAATATGGTTGCTTAAAAAACAAACAAAAATCAAGAAAGTGAATTTCACTGGGTGAAAAACTCAGCTGCCAAACACATACACATGTATGCATATATGTGCATGTGTGTATGTGTGCATGTGTGTATGTGCATATAGGTTGTGTGCTTTCTTTTTTCTTTTCTTTCTTTCTTTCTTTTTTTTTTTTTTTTTTTTGAGATGGAGTCCTGCTTTGTTGCCCAGGCCGGAGTGCAGTGGCGCTATCTCTGCTCACTGCCACATCTGCCTCCTGGGTTCAAGCAATTCTCCTGCCTCAGCCTCTCAAGCAGCTGGGACTACAGGCGCACGTCACCATGCCCAGCTAATTTTTGTATTTTTAGTAGAGACGGGGTTTCACCATCTTGCCCAGGCTGATCTCAAACTCCTGGCCTCAAGTGATCTGCCTGTCTTGGCCTCCCAAACATTACAGGCGTGAGCCACCGTGCCCCACCGGTTATGTGCTTTCTGACACAGGTGAATATGGGTGTACGTGGTAGCCGCTTTGTACCTTTGTCTTTGGACTTTGTTTGTTTTACAACTTTGTCCTTGATTTTCTCCATGCGTGGATTAGGAACAAACACCGTGGAGCAAGTTCAGTGTCATCTGGTCTTTTAGAAATGGGTTCTGTAGGTACCTTTCCAATGAAAAGCCCCGAGCAAGAACTGTTATTGCCAACCGCGCGTGTTTCTCTGCTGCTGGTTGACAGAGTCCAACCAGCCATCCTATTACCCAGAAAGAACACATTTCTTTAAAGGCTAAATTTGTCCATGGGGATTTTTTTTAACATTTTTTTTGTACAAAACCTGCCCAACCTGAAATGCCTTTACTAGTGTTGGCACCTGGCGACAATTATACATTTTTCTCTTATTATTGGATATAAAGAGGCAGGTTGTATACCGAGGCATCATTTTCCTTGCTAAAAATAAGCTAATCTCTCTTACCAGGTCTTCGGGCACTAAACAAGGAAATTTTCTTCTTTAGTATGTTTGCTTTTTGCTTATCTAAAGTCATGTCCCTGGAAGGGTAATTAGTCATAAGGGTTCTGGCATTGAGTGCCAGCAGTACTGTAATCACATATGTCAAAGAATAAAAATTCTCTGGAAAAAAAAAATGCCTTAAGAGTTTCCCAGATGTCTCAGTATCCATGTAATAACCAGTAAAAATTGCTTTGGCCTCCTGATTGACTCAGCTGTTGAGCCCTTGATAATGTATATTGGTATTATCTCAGAAAACCACAGAGAAAAACAGGGATTGTCCTGGAGGTGTGCTGAGTATAGTCCCTCTTCCTCTCTTTATTCTAATTGCAGTTAGATCAAAAATAGTTCATTTATCTGATTAAGGTGGACCTGGCTTAGAAACAAATGCTATGCTGACTTTAAAATGTGGAAGGCATGATTTCTCTAGAGATAAAAATATGCAGGGGAAGCACAGCTGTGAAGGGTGGGGATGAAGACTTAAGGGAAGGATTATTCTTTCGCCGGCTCCTTGTTCTCCTGTGTCTGCTTTAGCATCTCTGCACTTTTAGGACCCTTTTTACACCAAGATCAGAATTAATGGAGCTGTTTGCGCGAGCTCAATTATAGAGCGCTCACCTGAGAAACTGTAAGGAACAGAACTGTAAATCTTATAATCAAATATTGAATTATGTCTAATTTGTTTACTTAGGGAATTGAGAACCCTGAGTTCTACAATCAAATGTGTAAACATTTATTATGAAAGGACATTTTTAAGAGCAAGGGGAACAAAGCTTGTAGTGGTTTTTCTATAGTAGAAGTGTCTCCTAAATAGCAAGGTTCTTAAAAGCTAAACCTAATTTAGAAAGTAGAGGCAAAGTTGCCTCTTTATACCAGACTATGGGACACTGCAGCAAAACCACCTTCAAAAGTTATTGCCCAACACTCTCTTGCCACCTGTCAAACATGAAATGCAAACCTGCGTTGTTTCCTCATACGTAGAAACCAAACGAAGCTGCAGAGCCTACTATAGCATTGGTTTTGCTCTCTGACCCTCCCATGTTAAAGGAACATAGAAATTATCCAAGACAGTATTTTCAACCACGTATCATGGGCCTTTGAGATGATGTAGCATCGATAAACTTACCTTATGGCTTTGAGAATTCTTACCGTCCACGTTTTATAATCTTCCAGTAGAGTAGACAATTCTGACAATTGTGTATTTGCTTCTTCTTGTTTATTTAAAGGTACAGAATTAGAGACTGCTGGATTGGCTTTTGCAGCGGATTGATGATTATAGAATTAAATGTATTCCATATGCACCCTACTATAAATTTTATTCCTACAACATCATGAATTTAAAAAGCCAGGCCATATTAAATATTCACCAACAAGAACTATACCTAAGATGTGCCTTAGATTTTTAGAGGTGATTGATGATATAAAATATCAAACTTAGCAGTCAAAAGTCTTAGTGACAAACAGTGGAGCCTCAGTTTACACAATATAAACCTGAAATGGTTGCTATGAATCTTGTACTTGTAAAATAAAACCAAAGTTATGATTGACAGGTGAAGGTGAAATTGTATTTCTGAATCACCAATGGGACTTCCTCACTGCTGGTGGTCCAGCATTTGGAAGGGAGGGGAGGGGTGGAGGATGTGCAGAGATGGAGGACATATAGTTAGAGAAGGTCCCACAGGTTATGCCAATGTGAACGCCTACCCCCAGACCCACACAGTTTGGAAGTTCATTAATTTAAATCAGTGATTTTTCTGATGTCATCTCCCAAGGGACATTTGGCAATGTCTGGAGACATTGTTCGTTTTCACAACTGCAGGAGGTACAGGTGGGAGTGCAACTGGTATTTAGTGAACAGTGGGTAGGGATGCTGTTGAGCACACGCTCAAGACAGCTCCCACAACAAAGAATTATCTGGCCAAAACGTCAATAGTGCTGAGGCTGATAAATCTGATTTAAAGAAACTTTGGATCAAAGGTTGGCAGGCTACCACCTGTGGGTTAAATCTGGCCCACTGCATGTTTTTGTAAATAAAGTTTTATAGGAACAAAACCATATACATTCATTTTTGTATTATCTATGGCTGTTTTCATACTACAAAGACACAGTGGAGTAGTTGTGACAAAGATTATGTGACCTGCAAAATCTAAGATATGTATTATTTTGCCCTTTACAATTGAGCACTTTGTAATGTAAATAATCATTTAATTTTCAGGTAGATTTAAATGAAAATTAGGTGATTATTAGACATTTAAATAGTTCTGGATTGTCTATCTGTGAGTCAGTGTTAATTCTTAAGGTTCCACTCTTAAAATTTGTTCAATTAAAAATCATAGTAATATTCAATGAAGTCTGTATCCAAGAGGTTCTGTGGTTCTAGGTAGGGTGGGGCCTCAATTGTATATAATTTTACATGATTTCCATTTTTCTTTTTTTTTTTTGAGACAGAGTCTCACTCTGTCGCCAGGCTGGAGTGCAGTGGCATGATCTCGGCTCACTGCCTCCCGGGTTCAGGCAGTTCTCCCTCCTCAGCCTCCTGAGTAATTTTTGTATTTTTAGTAGAGATGGGGTTTCACCATGTTGGCCAGGATGATCTCTATCTCTTGACCTCGTGATCTGCCCACCTGGGCCTCCCAATGTGCTGGGATTACAGGCTTGCACCACCACTCATGGCCTGTGATTTCTCTCTCTTTTTTTTTTTTTTTTTTTTTTTTTTGAGATGGAGTCTTACTCTGTCACCCAAGCTGGAGTGCAGTGGCGCTATCTTGGCTCACTGCAAGCTCCGCCTCCCAGGTTCACGCCATTCTCCTGCCTCAGCCTCCTGAGTAGCTGGGACTACAGGCGCCCGCCACCACACCCGGCTAATTTTTTGTATTTTTTAGTAGAGACAGGGTTTCACTGTGTTAGCCAGGATGGTCTCGATCTCCTGACCTCGCGATCCACCTGCCTTGGCCTCCCAAAGTGCTGGGATTACAGGCATGAGCCACCACGCCTGGCCTATGATTTCTTTAAGAAAAAAATTATGAGGATAAAATTGCATATTTGCTTATGATGAGAAAATAAATCTCAACAAATTATTGGAGCCTTGCATATTCAAGTCCCTTTCTTCTGACACCTGTTTGGTCAGTTTTCCAGAAGTGCTTGCATCAAACTGCTTCCTGATTGCATCCTGCCATACCTTCTTCTAGAACACCAAATCACAGCAATTCTGAGCACCCACAGGGTGCTGCTGCAACCCAGGGGCTTTGAGCTCTTTGCCCACTTCCCTGTATATTCAATTCTGCACAAATGTGTCTGGCAGGACTTTTTTTTTTTTCAATGATTAACCAGCACCTGAAAGCCTGGGCTTTGATTCTGGCTTTGCCGCTCATTTGCTGTGTGATCTTGGGCAAGTGAGTGTGTCTCTGTGTCTTACTTTACTATACAGCGAGAATGTAGACTATTCCTTTAAGTGTCTAATCTCTATAAGCCATTGCTCAATTTTCTTTCACTTCAAAAATCTGAATTATCTTGGATTTGTCTTAGAAAGTTTTTATTATCTGTTATATTGCCATTTCTCTCCCAGTTAAAGGAAAATTGGTATCTTAAGACCAATATTCTTATTCAGTTTCAGCTCTATTCTATCCTAGACATTTAAATAGTTCTGAATTGTCTGTCTATGAATCATTACTATTCCTTACCGTTTCTCTCTTACAATTTATTCTACTAAGCCTGCTCCATCAAAACATATGTTTTCTTCTTTGTGGCTTATTTTTTATGCTTAGAAATATGCTTGATGCACTCTGTGTAAGAAGGTCAAATAACTCAGCTGTGAGAATCTAACAGAAATATCTTTTTCTCTTAAGATTTTTCTGAACACGCAAAGGACTACAAATCTTATCTATTTTCCCCCAGATTATCAACAGATTTTTAACTCCATTGTTCATGTTTCAAACATGAATAATCCCATCACTGGATTTTTCATCCAAATGAGCTCTCTAACACATAACTTTAAACTAGAGTCTAATTTTAGTCTGGGTATTCAGCTCAAGAACTGAAGAACCGCCACTTCGAATTAGGCCAAGGATTCATTCTACCCAAACTACTAACTCTGAAAATGACACCAAGAAACTTGGGGAAGGGGGATATACAGCATCAGTGAAGAGTGGCGAGGTGGGAGAAAGAGGGGCTATAATGAAGGACAGAGAAAACAACCATCATTACCACCAACTGCCATGTCCATGATATTCCTAGACATTTCAATTTTATTATGCTGGATGAATTTATATGCCTGTATCCCTATGTCCGAGACATGTTCCCACCTAGCCCTGATTACAAGAGGTTATGGCAGAATCATAGATAGTGGGCATTGCTATAAAGCACCTTAGAGAGAGTTTTCTATATGAGGAAACTAAAGTGCAGATAATTTTTTAAAACTTTAAAGAATATTAATTTTAGCTGTTATCAAAGTAATATAAGCATATCAACAAAAAATATGGAAAGGGCTTTAACACACAACAGCTTTGCTCACCTACCCTCCCAAGCCTGCAGTCAAACTCCTTAGAGGCAAATACTTTGGCTGATCTTCTGTTTCCTTTTGTGTTTGCCTCCATAATTCTACATGAGATGCTTATGTAATCATTTCCTGATTTCCATTTATAGACATAAGCTATTACTTGCTGGCTCTGCTAGCTGGCTGGAGGAGCAATACTGGGTAGAAGTTACCAATAAGAACAGTGGAGCCAGGCTGCCTGGGCTTAATGCTTGAGACCACTCCTTCCCAGCTATGTGGCTTTGAACCAGTTACTTTATATATCTCACGTGCCTTGTATGTTTGATGCATGATAGAGACTCATTAGGTAATTGTGAGAGTTAAATGGATGAGAACATGTAAAGCATCTAGAACAGCCCTCAGTACATAGTGTCAGTAAACACAAGCTGTTTTATTTTTAATTAATAATTTTTGTTTTTTAGAGACAGGGTCTCACTCTGTCACCAAGACTGGTATACAGTGCTGCCATCGTAGCTCACTGCAGCCTCCAACTCCTAGGCTCAAGCGATCCTCCCACTGCCTCCTGAGTCACTGGGAATACAGGTGTGAAGAAGCTTTTTTTTTTTTGAGACAGACTCTCACTCTGTTGCCCAGGCTGGAGTGCAGTGGTGCGATCTCTGCTCACTGCAACCTCCACCTCCCGAGTTCAAGCGATTCTCCTGCCTCAGCCTCCCGAGTAGCTGGGACTACAGTCACGCACCACCACACCCGGCTAATTTTTGTATTTTTAGTAGAGACGGAGTTTCATCATGTTGGTCAGGCTGGTCTCAAACTCTTGACCTTGTGATCCGCCCGCCTTGGGCTCCCAAAGTGCTGGGATTACAGGCAAGAGCCATTGCATGCCATAGGTTTAGCAGTTATATGCCACTCCCCTGCCTTATGTTCCGCTCTCCCAATACCATATTGACAGGTAAATCTCTAGTGAGTGAATATATTATTATCATCTAAAACTATTTATGAACAACAAGCTCTGAGACTCCTGCAGTTACATTTCCATTCTTGACTAACGTGTTGGGTTTTTTCCCAGAAACCACTTATTCCCCCAAATTAGTAGCACCTTCATTGATTTTTTAAAATTTTTAAACATTTTCATGACACTTGTTATTTGAAATATTCCTAACTGATGACTATTTATATTAAAAATTAAAATCACGGCCTGGCAAAATGCTCTTTTATCACTATTTAGAATTTCCTGTTTTGTGAATCCCATGTCCTCCTCTTTCTTTTTAATTTCCTCATTTTACGGGAGCATATTTCCCAGTAACTTCCACAGAAAGTGTTCAGGGAATATGCATTTTTGATAGCAAGAACTGCCTTTTTTCTGTGTCATACTTGGCAGACAGCTTGGGCTCTATGTAGTATTCTAGATTGAACATCATTGCCCGCAGAATGTTGAAGGTGGTATTTTCCAACTTTTTTTTTCTTTTTCTTGAGACAGAGTCTCGCTCTGTTGCCCAGGCTGGAGTGCAGTGGCGTGATCTTGGCTCACTGCAAGCTCCACCTCTCGGGTTCAAGCTATTCTCCTGCCTCAGCCTCCCGAGTAGCTGGGATTATAGGCGTGTGCTGCCACGCCCGGCTAATTTTTGTATTTTTAGTAGAGACGGGGTTTCACCATGTTGGCCAGGCTGGTCTCGATATCCTGACCGCAGGTAATCCACCTGCCTTGGCCTCCCAAAGTGCTAGAATTACAGGTGTGAGCCACCGTGCCCGGCCCCTATTTTCCAACTTTAAAAGGAATTGATTACTTTTCTGATTAGTGGTATTTGTTTTAACCTGTTTTTATTCTTCTGAAATCTTGTAAAATCTTTATCCTATGTGACACTTTATAATAATGTGGCAGATTTTGTTTGTTTTGTATTTCATTGTATTTGATACGTGGTGAATCATTTAAATTTAAAAACTGATGTCCTTCAATTCTAGAAAATTTTCTTGAATTATTTCTGTAATAAATCTCCTCCTGTTCAACTTCTCCATTCTCTTTATGGAACTCTTAATAGTTTAATAATGGACAACCTGCGGTGATTTTTCAAATTTTTTTCTTTTTTTTTCTGACAGGTTTTTTGTTCTTTTCCTAGGGAATTTCCTCAGCTTTATGTGCTGGTTCTTCCACAAGAGTCTCCTGTTTTTGCAATCACGTATTTTATTTTCAAGAAGTCTTACATATTTTCTGACAGGTTGCTTTTACTTGGCATCCTGTTCTTATTTCATGGCTTTGGTGTGGACAAGAAGGACTCACTGAGGTTTTAAAGAATCCTATACATCCACCCGGTTTCATATGATGGTGATCACAGTCCTGCATGTGATCCTCACCTTTATAAATCCGAGGGTAACAAGGTTGTAAGAGATAAGTTCCCAGGAATAAAATTCATAACAAAATCAATTTACAGAGACAGATCTGCCAGGATGATAAGAGAATTGAGATATGCTGGCTAGGGCAGTCTTCCCCAGGATCCAGATTCTTAGAAACATTATCTCTAAGTTTGATAAGCATGGAATTTTTGAGCAAATCAGTTATATGGTATGAAATAATAATAATTTTATTTACACATGAAAATGTTCAAATGTGTATTTATTTTCTATTTCTGTTCTTGTCCTAGCCATATTGACCTACTTTGCAATTCTACCTACACTCAGGCTTGAAAACAGCCAAACGAATAGAATAGAACCTAACTGGACTTTAACATGACCTGGGAAACGAGTTAAAATTGTGTGTGTGTGCATATATGCATGGATGTATAAGTATGCGTATGCATATACAGTATATACATACGCACACATCAGGCTACATCCCAGACTTGCTGAATCGAATTTATTAGGCATGGATCTCAGCATCTATTTCAAGCACGCCCCCTAATTCTGGTCCCATATACCTGAAAATTCTGAAATAAATGTTCAGACTGGTCTCCATCTAATGCTTGTACCAGAGACAAGAGTTAACCTCACAGCCATGGCCTCTTGGGAGCTCCTCTTTTCCTTTAAGCTCTGACTCTACTTAGCTCTGAGCTACTGGTCAGACTGACTTTATTGTCAGACAGAGATGGATTTTCATCTAAGTTCTGCCAAGATATGTGATCTTGGCTAAGTTATTTAACCTCCATGAGCCTGAGTGCACTCATCTGCAAGCAGTGAATGATAAGTACCAATATAGTAGAAAAGATGCCTAATATGTGATAGAACATCAAAAAAATGCTAGTTTCCTTCCTTTTTTGATGGCATTTTGGATGAGTGCTTCCTGATGAGGGAGGAGATCATAAGCTCACTGATAAAGTGTCGCCAGCTACCCGACATGATGACTTTCTCTTGGTAGACCTCTTGCACGTAGTGGGCCCCATCCACAGGGTGTGGGTCTTCCTTAGATTCAGTCCTAGACAGTGGTACTTCCTGATCTGAGTGCCTTGTCCTTTTCCTGACTTTGTCATTTTCCGACCTTGTACATCTGAAGAGGCAGTCGTGGTAGAGGGGAAATAGTGTTGGGACTTAGAGATTGCCATGGCTTTCTTCTCTGAAAAACTGAATAACATTGGAAGTTTCAAAGATTTTCGAGTTATATGTTCTTTTTGTGCATTCTTATGCCACTTTTCATCTATATAATGTGATTGTTGTGTGCATTTTATAGTTACTATATATAGCGTGTGATCCTTGGCTTAATGCATGCCTGTTTTTTGGAGTGCTAAGCTCCATGTCCATTCTGCTCAGCACTGCATCCCCAGCACAGGGATAATCACCTAATAAAATCTCAAAATATATGTATTGAATGAATGAATGAATTATTAAATGAATAATATAGAGATAAAGTCATCTGCTCTTTCTTCCTCATGATAATTATACAGATCAAATTAGATAAAGTACATGCAAATGCTTTGGAAGCTGTAGTAATACAAGTGTAAAATACTTCACTTTTTTTTAATTTGTTTTGTTTTTGAGATGGACTTTTACTCTTGTCACCCAGACCGGAGTGCAATGGCACGATCTTGGGTCACTGCAACCTCCACCTCCTGGGTCCAAGCGATTATCCTGTCTCAGCCTCCTGAGTAGCTGGGACTGCAGGTGCCTGCCACCATGCCCAGCAAATTTTTGTATTTTTTAGTAGAGACAGGGTTTCACCATGTTGGCCAGACTGGTCTCGAACTCCTGACCTCAGGTGAGCCACCTGCCTTGGCCTCCAAAATGCTGGGATTACAGGCTTGAGCCACTGCATCTGGCCTAAAATACCTCACTTTTGTTAACCTATACCTCTGCCATTTGTTAACAAACAGCATTGAGCCTAAAAAGTGTGCTTTAAATAGCCAGCAACAACAGCAAAAGATGTGTAGACCCTACCCAACATGAACTAAATCAGAACCTCTGAAGGTGGTGCCCGGGAATGTGTGTTTTCATAAGCCCTCTAGGAAGCGATTCAGACACATGCTGAAGTATAAGAATTATTATTCTGTAGGACATTCTTGACAAGGCTATTAGAATGGCATAAATTACCATTCATCTTTATGATTATTATTTTATTTACCTAAATAATTCCTTTAAATTTCATCTTCTTTCAACCATTTTGATCTCAGAAAGGCCAAATCATCAGAAAAGACTTCCCTAGACAACTATTCTGGACATTAGTTCCTTGCTTATTAACTTCATAATCATAATGTATATTTACTTTATTGTTTCTGGTCTGTTTACTTTTTTAGTCTGTCTCCTCAAAATAGGTAAGTATTCTATAAGGAAGTGTGGAGTTTTTCTTAACCAATAATTTTCCCCGGTTCTCAACACAGTGGTGCCTAGCAGAGTTCAAGGAATGTTTGTTAACTGGATATGCGCCCTTAACAATATATTAATTGACAATGAGTGTCTATGGATTAATAAAATATAGACTTCATACTGAGTCATGGTTAGGCTCATATTAAAATTCATGCCTGCTTTCTGAGAATCAATACAGATTTATCAGACTCTCAAATTCTCTAAATTTTAATTTTCCTTTTTCTTTCATAAAGGAAGTTGAGATTTCATCCAGTAATAAGGACTGAATGGCGTCTGTGCTCTGTGGCCAATATCATTCAATCTTTTTTTGCAGTAACTTGGGGGCTTTCTCAACACAGTGTCTCCTGTATAGTTAACTCTTGATTGTCTGTGAGCAAAATATTTTTGATGAATCTTGCTTTGAGGTCCTTGGTGAAATTTTATCGATTTATATTTTTAAGCCCTCCATCAGTCCTAGCAGAATTCAGCCCATCGGGGTTTCTTTTTAAATAAATAATCACCTCTCCTAAGATGTAAGTGTGTGCATAATAAATACAGCAAGTTTATTCAGACTGGTTTGTGAAGAGCAACTGTCTTCCACACTTCCTTAGCTGGTAAATAGGGAACATCCCGAGCATTTGTACCAACGGGGAAAGATGCCAGCTTTCCGGCTCTGCTGATTTACCTCTTTGTCCAGTGTGAGTTGATTGTATTAAAAGAATTAGGCTTTAGGCCAGACGTAGTGGCTCACGCCTATAATCCCAGCACTTTGGGAGGCCGAGGCGGGCAGATCACGAGGTCAAGAGATCGAGACAATCCTGGCCAACATGATGAAACCCTATCTCTACTAAAAAATATAAAAATTAGCCAGGCATGGTGGCATACACCTGTAGTCCCAGCTACTCGGGAGGCTGAGGCAGGCGAATCGCTTGAACCCGGGAGGTGGAGGTTGCAGTGAGCTGAGATCGTGCCACTGCACTCCAGCCTGGCGACAGAGCAAGACTCAGTCTCAAGAAAATAAAAAATTAAAAAAAAAAAAAGAATTAGGCTCTAAATAGTCAGTGAGGCTACCTTTCATTTAAATTAGTTTTTTTCTAAAATATTTGCCACTGGATTATAGACACCGTGATTCTGTTTTATTTTCTGATGAGTCAAGGGAAGACAGTTTATATAAAACCGCATTTGCATTATTACCCAAACAAGAAGATACACCTTGTGTTTAAGAATAATTCAATTAGGAAGAAAGCAATTCCTAAGAGATCCAATAATATTGTCTCCCTGGGAAAGGAAATTATCTTTCTTGAGCCTCACTGTCAGGCAGTTTACTTAGGCAGCAGCGGACCCTTTTCCCCCTGGAACCAGGATGGCTAACAATAACTTTTTTTTCCTCCCACGCTACAGAAATCACCTCCTGGTCACTAGCCTGCTTCTCTTCCCTTCTTTTTAGGCTACTGCCATCTATTCAAATCCTTACAGGTCTGTTTTTCCAAGATGGGCTGTGATGTGCTCAGTATCTCCTAAGGCAGGCACTGAGCACTTTTAGAATGAAAGTTTTAACTGCTACACCCTCAAAGGAAAAGCAACAGAAAATATCAAAAGTAACAAATATGGATAAATTGGAGCATGGCTTAGAGCTCTTGAATTCTGGCCTGTAGTCCATACTTCTACATTGGTAGATGGAATCACACTGGGAATATTGTTTCCTGTTTTTATTCCTGATGTTGTATTTCATCAAACTTATCCTTTTTTTTTTTAATTCAAGAACTGAAGAAGGACCACATCTTCCAAGAAGATTCTAAAGTCCAGCCTAAGGAAGAAACCCGAAGGATTTGCCATAATGGATAAATAACATTTCTAACAAACTTTAGATCAGGCCACACTTAATAGGTCTCTGCCCCCAACAGAAATTATTCCTCTGGGATATTATTTTTGTATACTTTATGAAGTATATGTTATGATCCCAATTTTACAGGAAATAAAATGCCACATATACAAAAAGCTTAAATATATTGACCAAAGTCACACAGTCAATTTTCTAAGGGAGGATAGACTCGAATGAGGGCTGCTATGTTACAACTCAAAGGAGAATCAGATCATAGTCTATGTGGATGGTGCCCATAAGCCTGGGCAGAGTCTTCATCCATTTGGATTGCCATAACAAAGTACCATAAGTGAAGTAGTTTACACGTAAAGAAGTTTGTTTCTCATATTTCTGGAGGTTGGGAAGTGCCAACAAACTCAGTGTCTGCTGAGGGCTTGCTTCCTGGTTCACAGACGGCTATCTTCTTGCTGTGTCCTCACGTGGTGGAAGGGGCAAGGGCGCTCCCTCAGGCCTCTTTTCACTAATTTCATTCATGAAAGCAAAGCCCCCATGACCTAATCTCCTCTCCTAATGCCATCACCTTGGAAGTTAGGATTTCAGATAGGAATTTTGGAAGGACACGTTCACCATGGCAGGCAATGTGCAGCCTGCAGACCCCAAGTGCTGACCCTGGTTTGACCGGATGCCTTGCCATGCCACACTGCTTATTGCTATCTAAAGCAGGGCACTCCACAAATTGTTTGCACAGTGGCAACCATCACTAATGAAAATAAAAGGAATGAGCAACATTTATCTATCATCTATCTACCTGCTTATCTACCCATTTATTTATTCACATTTAATAAATAGATTTTATTTTTAGAGCAGTTTCAGGGTCAAAGCAAAATTGAGTGGGAAGTATGGAGTCCCTGTATGCCTCCTGACCCCACAGGCACAACCTCCACCAATATCAATATCCCCCACCAGAGTGGTACACTTGTTATGATTGATTAACCAAACTGACACATCATTATCACCCAAAGTCTATAGTTTACCTTAGGGTTCACACTCTTGGTGTTATAAATTCTACAGGTTTTGACAAATGTATGATTACGTATCCACCGTTATATAGAATAGCTTCTCTATACTAAATATACTCTGTGTTTTACCTATTCATCCCTCCCTCCCCTACATACCCTGGTAACCTTTTTTTTTTTTAATCTGTTCACTGTCTCCATAGTTTAGCCTTTTCCAGAATGTCAGAAAGTTGGAATCATATCGTATATAGCCTTTTCAACTGGGTTCGTTTACTTTGCAATATACACTTCAGTTTCTTGCACATCTTTTTAGGGCTTGATAGTTCATTTCTTTTATCACTAAATAATATTCTATTTTATGGATGACCAAAGTTCATAACAACATTTTTTTCTGAAGAAATAAAGAAATAAGTGTGGCTATGAATTAGAGAAATTTTATTAAAATAAGTTACTTAAAAATTCCAACTACTTAACAATAAGATCCTGAAAGTTTCTTTTTTTGCCCTTTTGCTAAGATTATGTCACAAAATAATATGTTTATGGTCTACGTAACTTTTAAAAAATAGTTACAAAATGAAATAAATACCAGACTAGGAATTAGAAGACCAGTATTCAGTGTCCCCTATACAATGTGACATTGGTAGAGATCAAACCAAGTAACCTATTTGGACATAAATTTGCTAATTTGTCAAAAAAGGGAAGTTGAAGATCTTTAATATTCCTAACAAGCAAGAAATCTAGTCCACAAACCTGTATTTCATGATAAGTGAATATCAAGTACATTTTGTCTGAGTTATCCAGTAATTCTTATCTATTATTACCCTGGACTTCTCTTAACATATCAAATTTTTATCCAGGAATTAAAGACAATATACTATAACATTTCTTCACTATCAAATGTTTTATCTCTTTCTAAATCCATTCAACAAACAAGACTCTTTCAGCAGAGATGTTTTAGATATTAAAGCATCTCAGTAATTTCTTTTTGCATAAGGTGGTGGGTTTCTTCAGAAATAATAAAACTAGCATCTTTCTAAATCCATTCAACAAACAAGACTCTCCCAGCAGAGATGTTTTAGATATTAAAGCATCCCAGTAATTTCTTTTTGCATAAGGTGGTGGGTTTCTTCAGAAATAATAAAACTAGCATCTTCAAACTTCTGAAACATGGTGCAGTATCCTTCATGAATTCCACAATACTTGTTGAACACCTACTGTATACTGTGCCAAGTAATGTAATTGTGAACAAAAGAGACACAGTCATTACCCTCCTGATATGCACAGATTGGTGAAGTGTGAAACACTGAGCAAGGAGGCACACAAGTGAATATATAATTGCACAGTGTGATAAACATCATGAGAGAGAGGGAGGATGCAACAGAGAGAATTCATTTAGACCAGGACAGTGGGGGAGACTTCTTTGAGAAAATACAATTGAGAACTGAGTGTTAAGCAGGTATTGAAAACTTCCAGTTAGGATTAAGAGCTTGATTTTGGATAAGTCTGAAAGTTATTTTCCTGAGCTATGAAAGTATAATTAGGGAATCTTCAGCTTCATATGAAAGTCAGGAGCTTGGAAGAAAGATCTACTTTAGAGCAAGATCTACAATAGAGCAAACATCTCTACGTACTCAAAGCTTAGCCTAAAATAGTTTGAACAAATATTTTAAAGGTGCAAAATACTATTAGAAAATACTATTTGAGGCTGTGCACGGTGGCTCACGCCTGTAAATTCCAGCACTTTGGAAGGCCAAGATGGGCCAATCACTTGAGGGCAGGGGAGTTCAAGACCAGCCTGGCCAACATGGTAAAACCTGTCTCTACTAAAAATACAAAAATTAGCCGTGTGTGGTGGCAAGTACCTGTAATCCCAGCTACTTGGGAGGCCGAGGCTGGAGAATCGCTTGTATCCTGGAGGCGGAGGTTGCAGTGAGCTGAGATCACACCACTGCACTCCAGCCCGGGTGACAGAGCGAGACACTGTCTAAAATAAATAACGGTTAGCCAAAACCAGAAATGACTAACAGCATGAGCAACAATCTAAACTGCACTTGGACCAGTGTGGTGGCTTACATCTGTGATTCCTAGCACTGTGGGATGCCCAGGTGGGAGGATCACTTGAGGCCAGAAGTTTGAGACCAGCCTGGGCAACATAATGAGTTTATCTGGGCTTGGTGGTACACCCCTGTGGTCCCGGCTACTTGGGAGGCTAAGGTGGGAGGATCACTTGAGTCCAGGAGGTTGAGGCTGCAATGAACTAGGATCACACCTCTGCATTCCAGCCTGGACAACAGGGAGAGCCCTTGTCTGAAAAAGAGAAAATACATAAATAAATAAACTATAGCGTCCGCAGATAATCTGAGCCCAGTGGTTCACTGGCTGTGCATGAGACTCTGCTTTGGATGTTCCTTTCAAAGTTGCAGAACGAGTGTGGCAACTGACCTGGCTGATGGTCAGCCAGTGTGAGCCTGCCTAGGTCCACTGTCTCCTCACTCTCTATATGCCCATATTGATTGACAGATAAATCTGTCTACTTTGGAGATTTATTTCATCTATAACAAACAAACATCTGCTGCCTCTAGAGATAAGTATTCGAAGCTCCTGAGTAACTATTCCATAAATTATATGGTGATTTATCACTGAAAGAACAAAAAACTAACAATAATTAGGTAGTGGGTGTTTTTACTTTCAAGACAATCACCCAGTCTTGTTAATGACCTGAAAGTCACGTACTCTTAAATATTTACTTCTTTTAAAGGATACCATAAAATGCCGTCAGCTTTGCTGTAATAAAAAAGCAAATAGACCCAGTAATGGGATGGCTGGGTCAAATGGTATTTCTCGTTCTAGATCCCTGAGGAATCGCCACACTGACTTCCACAATGGTTGAACTAGTTTACAGTCCCACCAACAGTGTAAAAGTGTTCCTATTTCTCCACATCCTCTCCAGCACCTGTTGTTTCCTGCTTTTTTAATGATGGCCATTCTAACTGGTGTGAGATGGTATCTCACTGTGGTTTTGATTTGCATTTCTCTGATGGCCAGTGATGATGAGCATTTCTTCATGTGTTTTTTGGCTGCATAAATGTCTTCTTTTGAGAAGTGTCTGTAAATCATGCTGCTATAAAGACACATGCACACGTACGTTTATTGCCGCAATAAACGTACACAATAGCAAAGAGTTGGAACCAACCCAAATGTCCAACAACAATAGACTGGATTAAGAAAATGTGGCACATATACACCATGGAATATTATGCAGCCATAAAAAATGATGAGTTCGTGTCCTTTGTAGGGACATGGATGAAACTGGAAAACATCATTCTCAGTAAACTATTGCAAGGACAAAAAACCAAACACCGCATGTTCTCACTCATAGGTGGGAATTGAACAATGAGAACTCATGGACACAGAGGAAGGGGAACATCACACTCCGGGGACTGTTGTGGGGTGGGGGAAGGGGAGAGGGACAGCATTAGGAGATATACCTAATGCTAAATGACTAGTTAATGGGTGCAGGAAATCAACATGGCACATGGATACATATGTAACAAACCTGCACATTGTGCACATGTACCCTAAAACCGAAAGTATAATTAAAAAAAACATAAAAAAATAAAAAAAGCAAATAGACAATCACCAGGACACAAAACTCTGATTTTACAGGTGAAGGAATGAAGGAACTGAGAAGTTAAGACTCCTTTAACCACTTAAGTCCAGTTACTTAAACCCCTGTAACCAGCTGTCAACTCTACACCTAGATTATATCCTCCTTTTTCCTCCTTGTTGCAGAATTCCATTTTGTTCACGCACTCATGGTGAGATTTAGGAAGAGTGTTACTAAAAGGGAGAAACAATTATTCTAAGCATTGTCTCATCTAGATCTGATTTCTAGAAATGTGGCAACCATCATGTGATAGCAAAAGGAACTAGCCTAGGACAGGCTTAAATACCAAGGATGCATAACCAAAAGATTGAAAGAATCCAGGTGCTTGACACATCCTTGAGCAATCCGATTAACCAGCAGTGGCATGGCCCTATCTCTGGGTTAACTACTATGTAAAATAGTGCTGCTTTCTGTTGTTGAAGCCATTTAGGGGTGTGTGGTTGCTCTGTTTCTTCCTGTTGAAAGCATCCAACTAAACTATACCTTTAGCACACCGTTCTAGATGATATCTTTTGAAGGTTTAAGTCCCTGCTTTATTGAATGAAGATCAAAATAGCTCTATCATTGAGTTGTTGAAAGAAGTTAATGAGATAATGTTAATAAATTATTTGGGCCAGGTGTGGTGGCCCATGCCTGTAATCCCAGCACTTTAAGAGGCTAAGGAGGGCAGATCACTTGAGGCCAGGAGTTCAAGACCAGCCTGGCCAACATGGTGAAACCCCATCTCTACTAAAAAATACAAAAATTAGCCAGGAGTGGCAGGTGCCTGTAATCCCAGCTACTTGGGAGGCTGAGGAAGGAGAATCGCTTGAACCCAGGAGGCAGAGGGTGCAGTGAGCTGAGATCATGCCACTGCACTCTAGCCCAGCGACAGAGTGAGACACTGTCTTAAATAAATAAATAAATAAGCATCGCGTCTGGTATAGAGTTCCACACACGATAGCTAGTATCACTTTAGGTCAATGTTCCTTTTATTGTAATACCCTGCCTTCTAGATAATTTCAGAGTATAACCAGACATTAAATTGGAAATTACATTTGAGAGACCAAGATATAATAGATATGATATTCTAAAGTAAGGTAACAGAACAAGATGCAAAGTGTCAAAGGTTTTAGGCTTTGTTTGTTTATTTTTAATAAAAAGCAGTTCCCTGACTGCTGAACTCCTCTTCTATATCTAAAGTACAAAAGCTTGAGGAAAGAATGTTCAGGAATATTTACTTGGAGAGAGAGCTGTGATGTGAGTTTTGCCCCTTCCCCTAAACACATCAGCACCCCAGGTGGGAGGACATTTTTCTCACCATCTCAAGTCAAGAGAGGAACTTGAAGGAAACTGATCAGAGGACAGAATATATGTGGTCTGAAGTATTTAGCAGGGAGGGAAGAGGGACAGACTTGACTGGTTTAACAAAGAGGAAGGGTGGAATAAGGATATTTCCCTGCTGCTGAAAGATGAGAAGCAAGGCTACACTGGATTTGGCCCTTGGAGGGCAAAGGGTGCATGAGAATTTCTAGGGAACCAGATGTGGACCATCCATACAAAGGAATATCTAGAACTTACCACCAGGAGGGGAGATCTGGCTGAAGGGTTGCTGTATTCCTAGAAGCTAAGGAGGGATAAAGTGACAAACCAGAAAGGTGTAAATCATTCGTGTCAAGAGAATTGTAGTCACCCAGTGATGGGGGAGATAAACTCTAAAGAACCCATAAAAGCAGCCATGAAAGAAACAGGTTATACCACTGGCCAGGTCTGGAGAACACAGGCCCATATTGTCACAGCATCCATCTTATTAGGCCTCACCAGCTCCTCTTGTACCTTATCTCCCCAGCCCTTGCATGTTGCTGGCTGGCTGCAAGCCTTAGGCAGGAGAGGAGACTCTAATTCAGTGAAGATGAAACCTTTCATTCTTACATAGGTTTAATATTCTAAGTACTGAATTGAGGCTGTTTGGTGACATAAAGTGATTCTAGGGCTTTTAATTTCTTGGAGCCTATCCAAATTTTTATCTAGGATTATTTCAAAAAAACTACCACAATGAATGGCTTAATGGGAAAATAAAAATCAAACATTAAAATGCTTACGTGTTTATACCCCATGACTTCAGCTCTTCCAACATACTGGTTACACAGTTTCCTATTATATGCTCACTACGTGCTCTGCACTAGGATAAGTCTTTCAGAGATTAATAGAATCAGACCCAATCACCAAATTGTATTGTATATTCCACTAAATTGTATATTGCTGGGGATACAGAGACTGGCTTGTATCTGTTACTTAATCCATTATAACTGTTAGTGCAAGGCTGTCTCTCTAAAACCTTGCAAACTATTGGTAGAGATGGGAATGGCAGTTTTAAAAAAAATTAGAAGAACTGGGTTCTAGTTAATGTTTTGCTACTGAGAAGCACTTAGACATAGGCTATTCACCCCACTTTTGTGATGCTTCATTAGCATATCCGTAAATTGAGAGGAAGGGGCCACATAAGCCATATGGCACCTTCTAAAATTCTATAATTCTATAGCAGCATTATTCACAATAGCCAAAATTTGGAAACAACTCAAATGTACATTAAATCCTGAATGGATAAATAGAATGTGGTGCATCCACACAATGGAATATTATTTGGCAATAAAAGGAATGAAGTGCTGACCCATGCTTCAGCATTGATGAACCTTGAAAACATGATCCTAAGTAAAAGAAGCCAGAGACAATAGACCATGTATTATATGATTCCTTATATGTGAAAGTCCAAAATAGAGAAAACTATAGAAACAGGAATTAGATTAGTGGTTGCCTAGAGTTGTGGAAGTGAGGCAGGGAAGCTGAGTGACTATAGGGAGAGGAGGGTTTTTTGATAGGTGATAAAATGTTCTTGAATTTATTGTAATGGTGGCTGTATCACTCTGTGCATATACTAAAAATAATTTCATTTACATTTTAAATCAGCGAATTGCAGGGTATGTGAATTTTATGTCAATAACATTGTTATTTAAAACTTCTAAAAATTTTGTATATAAATTGGAGTAAGAAAGTCAGAAGACACATTGAATGTTGAATAATGAAGTAACAGTTATTTTCTAATAACACTATATTCACTAAAAGAGAAGATAGCTTTGTGAATATTTTTATTTGTTGCATTTCAGTAATCTAGATTCAGATATAATTTATGAAAGGTTGAAAGAAAAAATAAAACTTTTAGGATCAACAGACTGATTTTACCATTCTCCTTTTAACTTCTAAGTACTGACAGTAAAATTATTGTTAATGTCATCATTTATTGATTGATGAATCATTAAAATATACATGTAATTATCAACCTTGTTTTTAATTTCACCTTATTCTTCTATTAAGGAAAAAGAAGAAGAGTACATGCATTAAGCCATTACTATTAGGCCTTGTGCCAACTGAGCTTATGTATAGCATCTGATTCACTCCTCAGGGCAACCCTTGACAAAAGTAAAATTATCCCAGTTTCACAGAAGAATAACTGATGCTTAGAAAGTGTACATTATTTGCACAGAGGTACACAATAACACTAAGCAGATTTTGGATTGAATTCTAAGTCATTAAAAATAATATACAGAAATCAGCTTGAGTTTTCACTATGTCTGTCTTCAGTGGCTCTATATAAAGCCTGTTAGATTTATGACTAACTCCCCTACCTAGCACTGAACGCATTTGCTAATCTGGTTCTATTTTTAAATGATCTCTCAAGACTGTACTCACAAATTCTCCAGCCCACTTTGGGGGTTTTCATACTGTTCTTCAACTAGAATTTCCCTTTCACATATACATTTTGTATTTCTTTAGCAGAGGGCCTTAGCTTAAACTTAAGTTGATATTCTCTCCTATTTGAACATATTTGCTAAATAATGAATGAGGACTTTGGGGATTAATTTTCATGAATGTGTGAGACTGGAAGAGAGAGGGAAACACAGCAACACTGTTTCACCTGGAGAGAAAATCCCCTGCCGTGGGTATGAACATGAGTATTCACACACAGAGCACCACTGTCATCAGCAGTGATGTGTGACCTCCTCTAAGTGGCTTCACAGGTGGCCAACTTCTAGAAGTGATGAACTGATGGACCCAAGAAGGCTATGGGGAGCTGATGTGAAATCCGTGCTCACCCATAGAAATATTATAATGCGATTTTTTTTTTTTTTTTTTTTGAGATGGAGTCTCACTCTGTTGCCCCGGCTGGAGTGCAGTGGCACAATCTCGGCTCACTGCAAGCTCTGCCTCCCGGGTTCACGCCATTCTCCTGCCTCAGCCTCTCCGAGTAGCCACCACGCCCAGCTAATTTTTTTTGTATTTTTAGTAGAGACGGGGTTTCACCGTGGTCTCGATCTCCTGACCTCGTGATCCGCCCACCTCGGCCTCCCAAAGTGCTGGGATTACAAGCATGAGCCACCGCACCCGGCCTAGAATGCGATTTTTCAAGGGATTGAGTTCCTAATGAGAGCAAGCACAAGCTCCGTGTCAGTCTCTTCTCCAACTTGCATTTTTCTTTCCTTTGTGCAGTTTCTAAAAGATAAATTATATATTCATTGGGGTTAGTAGTGTGAAAGAAAATAGAACCTCGGGGCCCCGAACACAGTATGACAAGAGAAAGTTCAGCTTGGGGACGGACACCGTTTTCCTTTTGTTCCCAAATAGCTGTAATTTCACAACCCTGTGCCATAGCCCCCTTTCCTCTGCTCCCTCTTTTCATGCAGTTACTTTAGCTATGTCAAATGTAGTTGACTGAGCACAGGACAATGCGTCATTGACTTTTTCCCCTACTCCCTCTTCTTCTTATGTAAAATGTAGATTTACTGAAGCTAATCAGAGCCTCACAAGAATGTCACCATCTGCCTCACTGCCTATCCTCCCTCTCTTTTTTCCCTTCCTGCTTGCTTTTTTCCTTTAATACTGAAGTTCCAAAAGCTCCCTGTCGACAAAAAGAGTCAAACTGTAAAATATTTGAAGAGATTTATTCTGAGCCAAATATGAGTTACCAATGGCTTCTGACACATTCCCAGGAGATCCTGACAACCCGTACCCCAGGTGGCCAGCTACAGCTTGGTTTTATACATTTTAGGGAGTCATAAGGCATCAGTCAACACATGTAAGATGTACATTGGTTTGGTCCAGAAAGCCAAGACAACTGGAAGTGGGGGCTTCCAGGTCATAGGTGGATTCAAACATTTTCTGATTGGTTGCATTATTATCTAAAGATCTGGAATCAATAGAAAGAAATGTCTGGGCTATGATAAGGGGTTGTGGAGAGCAAGGTTTTATCATGCAGATGAAGCTTCCAGGTAGGAGGCTTCAGAAAGAACAGATTGTAAATGTTTCTTATCAGACTTAAAGAGTCTGTTTTATCAGTCCTAAGGTCTCTGTGTTGATGTTAATGCGAGTCAGCTGTGCCTGAATTCCAAAAGGGAGGAAGGTATAATGAGGCACGTCTGACTCCCATGATAGGAACATCACAGCCTGAACTAGTTTTTCAGGTTAACTTTGGAATACCCTTGGCTGAGAGGAGGGGTTCATTCTGATGGCTGTGGGGCTTAGAATTTTATTTTTGATTTACCTCCTTTTGGAAAAAAAACACAGGTCACAGATACTCTTGGGACTTATAATTTCCCCAGGCATGTCTTTAACCTTGGCAAAATACCTCTCTATGGATTGAGACCTGCCCCAGTCACTTTTTAGTTAACAGTAATAATACACATTGCTTCCGTTACATCAGTTAAAATGCCTGGCTTCAGGATTACATGCTTCAACCTTCTCAGTTTATGGTCACAGCACAGAAGTTACATGGCTTCCTCATGTTAAATCACACATCTAAGTTTAGAAGGAACACCTGCATGGCTTTCAGGCTCTCTTAATTGGAACTTTATAAAAATTCCACATTCTTTGTCTATTCTTGCTCATCTGCAACTGGAAGTGCTATTGGTCAACAACATGGCCACAAAGCAGCTAGTGCAATGGAAAAGGAAAGGAAATTAACATTTGCTAAGTGCCTACTATGTATAAAAACCTGTTCTAGGCAATTTGCATGTTAAACTTGCTTAGTCTTCATAACAACCCATGGGATAGTTGTTAATAGCACTGTCTTGTAAATGTATAACAGAGGCTCAGAAAGGTAATTTACCTACTCAGTCAAGCAATTATTAAATGGTAGAACCAGACTATGACTCCAGGTCTGTCTGATTTAGATTCCTTGCTGAAGAAGCCATAAAGCTCATCACCTGTCTTTGAATAATCGGGAGGCACCATGGACATAAAACTTTCTTGTGTCTGAGTTTCAAAGATCTGTAGCTATCTCAAAGAAGTTTAAGTAACAAAAATATGTCAAACATCTCTCTAAAGTGCATATTTCCCAGAGTAAACCCAGTGGCTATTAAGATTTGGCTGGAGATTTTGCCAAAAGATTGGGATGAACCCAAAAAAGACAGCATGAAGAAGTCTTAAATTCTTTTCACATGTGTATCATTTTTATGTTAGCAAGGGGGCCACTTTGATCCTACAATCAGATAACCCAGGAAGTGATTTGGAATTCTTTTAAATATCTGTACCATCCTCAGGGCAGGACACAAGGGCAAGTCTATTATTTTGATTCATGTGAAAAGACCAGAGTGGACTGTAGGCAGTATTGAGCTCTTCAGCTTCCAATCTGAACAGGACAGGAAGCAGCTAAAGATTAACAAAGTAAGCAAACTTGTTTGCTGTACAAACTATGCATAAGTTTGAGGCCAACTTCAGGAATTCTGAACCCTCAGGCTGTGCTGTGTAGTTTCCATAACAACTAGTGACAGAAAACGAGGCAAACAGACGTGACTCACACAAAATGTTTCGGTCCAGTTCTCAGAGGCCAAATTTGGTCATTGGAGACCTTTAAAGAATAGAGTCATCTCTGTCTTACTAATCACATTCAAAGGGCAAAATGTTCCTCAGTAAGAACAGCTGTCTCCATGGGCCACCAAGGAAGTCTATTCAATCATCAGTGCAGAACAATGGGGAGTCCCTGTTGTTCACACATGGCTACTCCCTGCCAAGTTCCCTCTGTAAAGGGGCGTTCGAGAACCTCAGAGTGTTACTGCTTGATTGTATTGTACATGGTGACTGACTACACAGAGGATTGGGCAGCAAGCTGGTGTCATGTTTTGATGGTTGGGTCAGCATTGCTTCATGGGCTAGGTTCACCTGCCCATGAATCAGGGGTGGGGCAGCGGGGGTAAGGAAGAAAATGAGGGGGCTCTTCTTGATATCCTTAAAAAATGTCTGTAGTTCACAGCAGTCTGCAAACCACTTCCCCCCAACCCTCGTCCTACAACTACCACAAGTCTGTACAAAGCCTGCCTCTCTGATTTCATGCCTCACTGACCTGTTTTGCTATATCCCAAGGACTTCGTGCACAGCCTCACTCCCAGACAGATTCTTTGCCCATTTGCACTGCCCTCTACTCCCTCCATTAATTTCATCCTTTGCAATTCCCTCTACTCCTTCCATTAATTTCATCCTTTCCCACCATCCCCTTAATGCTTGTTGGGACCACATTTCTCTCTCTTTTTTGAGACAGGGTCTCACTCTCACCCAGGCTGGAGTACAGTGGCATGATCTTGGCTCACTGCAGCCTCAATCTCCCAGGCTCAGGTGATCCTCCCACATCATCCTTCTGGGTAGCTGGGACTACAGGTGCACAATCACAGGATAATTTTTGTAATTTTTGTAGAGACGGGGTCTTGAAATGTTGCTCAGGCTGGTCTCGTACTCTTGGACTCAAGAGATGCTGCTTTCTGGGCTTCCCAAAGTGCTGGGGTTACAGGTGTGAGACACTGCACCCAGCCACATTTCTCTTATTCTCTCCATTTCTGCTTTTATTCTTTATCCTGTTGCCCACACAGCAATTCAAGTGAGCTTTTAAAAATATGGACCCACTTTACCATCTTTCCATTTGAAATGCTTCACTGACTTTGCCTTACTCTGAGAGTAAAATAAAAACTACTAGAGCTCTACCCCACGCACCAGGTTTGACTTCCATTCCTAAAGCCACCAGGCTACTTTGGTCTCAGCCTTTTTTTATTTTATTTTTTTTTGAGACGGAGTCTCACTCTGTTGCCCAGGTTAGAGTGCAGTGCAGTGGTGCAGTCTCAGTTCACTGCAACCTCCGCCTCCTAGGTTCAAGTGATTCTCTTGCCTCAGCCTCCCTAGTAGCTGGGACTACAGATGCCTGCCACTATGCCCAGCTAATTTTAATTTTTTGTATTTTTAGTAGAGACGGGGTTTCACCGTGTTAGCCAGGATGGTCTCGATTTCCTGGCCTCGTGATCCACCTGCTTCGGCCTCCCAAAGTGATGGGATTACAGGAGTGAACCACCATGTCCGGCCTGGTCTCAGACTTTTGTACACCCAGATCCTTCTGTCTCTTCCTCCCATTTTTCACCTAGCTGACTCATTCTTTCCATCTCACTTTTAATACCTTTTTCTCAGTGAGGACCCATGTAAACATAGTGGAAGACGGTACAAAAGTGGAATGATGCCTACTCCTAGGTACTTCTTTTGTCCTCAGGTAGAGACTTCCAAAGTACACCATGCAAGAGACATCCCTTATTTCACAATTTTTGAAACCTGTTGAATCACTGAGTAGGCTATTCACGGAAGGTTGGTGATGCAAGCTCCTTATTATCCCATGCGCAGAGGAAGCTAACACACTTGCTCTGGCTAATTCTGGTCTTGAATCATTTCCTGTTAGCTCTTGAGACTCCTTGCATGTGGTACCAGCTTGCTGAGCAATGATCTCAGTTTATAGCAGGTTGCTTTGGTCTCTGGGATGTCGGTCCTGTGTGGCAGAGCCATGATCCAAGGAAGTTTCCCAGGGAAGCCCTGGGATTTGGAATTGGTGAGTCAGCTGAGACTGACAAAAATCAGTTTGTCAAAGAGAGGCTGTCTGAAAAGTGTTCTGCATGGTGATAAACTGCCTTTTTCCCCCCTTAGGGCAATGCTAAAATTACAAAACAGAAATTCATTCAGAAGAAATTCGAATCATAATGAAAGATGAAAATGGAAGTATTTGGAATCTGAAATGTTGATTGTTTTTGTTTTGATGCCTTCAAATTTAAATCAGCATACTGAAGGAGTGGAAATTCTTATGACAAGTTACTTACAGGCTCACGTATGGAAGAGCAAGCCTCTGAAATAGGCAAAACTCTCTCCATCATTCCAGTAAGGAGAATGAAGCCAAGAGAGGTTAAACGATGTGCCCATTGTCACAGAGCCAACGGATGATGCACCAGGATGGGTCCCCGGAGCCCAGGCTCATGCAGGCTTATGCAGGGGCCAAGATGGTTCTGAGCGCTGTGTTCCCTGGAGAATACAGGCTTCCTATAAACCAAAAGAAACATTTATATACATAGCCAGTATAATCAAAATGCTGAGAAATCACACAGAAATCTGTTTACTTTTCTAAAATATCGAGTTGGAATAATTGGAACAAAATGTGCCATTCTCTTTATTGGATAACATATTTTAGTATAAATCATACAAAGTTGGCATTTTTGTAACTCAAAAGCAGTGAAATATGGGCAATTTGAAATTACATTTGTCTTTGAATTGGCTGTCTCTTCTGATTCTACTGTATTTTATCTCTGGTTTTAGCACTCAGCACATTACCAAGTACGTAGGAAAAACCCAGGCAATGTTTACTGAAGAAATGAACAAAATGAGATTCTGTTATCTAAGATACAGACAGCCTCGTGTGTTGTGCTTCTTACACAGACGGCCTCTTGATAGAGAGGGATGTATCTAGGTTTTGGCAACGAGAAGTCCGATTTTCACCTGCAGTACTTACTATGTGAGACCGTGGGCAAATTACTTAGCCACTCAGACAGCATTTCCTCATTGCAGAATGGGAATGATGATAGATACCTGCAAAGATTATTATGAGAATCAAGTGAGATTGCGTTTATTCTGAATCAGTCTTACAGTGGCCACTCAGCAAATGTTATTCGTGATTCCAAATCCTGCTACTGGGTTACCACTTAATGCTTTACATAAGAACGTGGAGTTCTAAAAAGGTTGTTTTTTTTAATGCTGGCTTCAGCTAAGCAGTGCTGACTAAAATTCTTCTTAGGCAATAAACGTTTTTGAATTATTTTTTAAAACATCATTCAAATAAAAATAGAGAATGAAGCAGCATTTCCCAAGTATTAATGACATGAATGCCTTACTATATTAATACAGCACAGTAATACCAACAGACTGAAGAAAGTAAAAATTCTAGTTGCTTTTCCTTTTTGGGAGAGGCATCTGTGTAATAAGGAATTCTATTTTAATACTGAGAAATGGTAAACTTCCTGTGTTCTAGTTCATTATAGTTGCCCCGCCCTTTGAAGATGATAATGGTCTGCAAAACAGAGCTATTTTGGCACCAAGTAGAGCTGCAAAATCTCCCTCATCAGCAAAATTGAAGCAGAAGCAAGGAAAAAGCATTTATGTTTGCAATTAACTGGGTCTTTTTTGGTATTCAATAGTAAGAAAAACAAAGTTTTTGTTGATCTACAATTTGATATTTTAGGAAAAAACAATTCACATGGAAAAATATCTTCAATTTAGTTTTGTTGCCATGTCTGAAGATATTCTTAGTGGAAAAAAAAAATGTAATGTGCATTCACTATAGGGAAAGATTTTCAGATTTTTTTTGGCCTGTCTTTATTATTGTTTATTTTTGTTTTTGTCTTAGATCTTAACATAGCTTTAACCACTTCCTTTTCCAGGGGTTACAATTGTGTTTATTCATAGAACTAAAGTTCAGTACCTTCTCCCTTTATTCATTTAGAATTCCACAAATATTTATTGATTATAACAATATACATGACATGGGCCTAGACTCAGGGGAACCCAGTGACCTACTAGAAAAAAAGTGTTTTGCCTCCATCAAATTTATATTGGAGGTAATTTCTGCCACCCTGATCATTATCATCTATGTTAATTTATATTTTGTTATAATTCATGGTGACGCAATGCTAAAATGACCTGGTTTGTCTATGTATTCTGATCTAGTCATTACATAGCACATTGTATATGTACATTGTATCTATAGTATATTGTATAGTACATAGTACATTGAATAGGACATATGCACACACAAACACACTTATATAAGCACACAAATGCACATTTAATCCATATTCTATATATATATATATATATATATTTTTTTTTTTTTTTTTTTTGAGATGGAGTTTCGCTCTTGTTGCCCACGCTAGAGTGCAATGGCACAATCTCAGCTCACTGCAAACTCCACCTCTCGGGTTCAGGTGATTCTCCTGCCTCAGCTTCCCGAGTAACTGGGATTACAGGCATCTGCCACCACGCCCAGTTAATTTTTGTATTTTTAGTAGAGATAGGGTTTCGCCACGTTGGCCAGGCTGGTCTCAAACTCCTGACCTCAGGTGATCCACCTACCTTAGACTTCAAAAGTGCTGGGATTACAGGTGCGAGCCACTGCACCAGGACTGCCGTAATATTTTAAGTTCAATTCAAATTCAATGGAGCAAGTATTTAAGGCCCAACTCTGTAAAAGACAACATCCAGGGGTTTGGATGAATGTGACCAAGTCTTTCCCTCAAGGAGCCTTCAGTTCATTGAGGAAAAAGACTTGGAGAGAAAGATTGGCCAGGGAGTGGAGAGAAAAATGGCACTGATGCCCCATCCCGAAATTCAGGAGGTATCATCACCGGGAAGACATCTGACTTAGCTCATAGAAATGTAGAAGATTTGAGTAAGAGTGTGGGAAGGGAACAGTATTTCAGGGCGGAGACAGTAGCCTTACAGTCCTAAGCTTTGGTTTGCAGAGCAGCAGCTTTGGCGTCACCTGGGAGCTTCTTGGAAATGCAGATGCTCAGGCATCAGGGCACACTTCCCAGACCAAATCAGAATTTACATTTTAGCAAGACCCCCAGGTGATTTGTAGATGCTTTAAAATTTGAGACGCACTGGGCTAGAACACAGAGGATGAAAAGTCGGGGCCTGATGGAAGATGGTAACCTGGGCCAATGTGGTTGGAGCACAGAATCCCAGGCAGGGTGCAAGGAGGAGGCTGGACAAGCAGAGGGAGAAAATGCTGCAGTGGAATCCAAGTAGGATTCTTCAAATTGGGTGGGAGTAAACTCTAGGCAATCAATACTTTCTCCTGGAAACATTAACCACTTCCTCTTCTGATTGATGATCGTATTTTTGTTTGGTTGTACTTGCTGCCCTGTTACAATGATTGATCTATGTGTCTGCTTTCCTCCCTCCTCCCACTTTCCCCTGACCCCACTGTTGATAATTTAAAACAGACCTATTTGTCTTTGCTTCTCTTGAACCTGGTACTCAAGAAATAACTCAACTGAACTGAGTTGTGACTATGAATCACTGAGTCACACAGTAGCCTATCCTCACCTTACTTATAATTCAGTATTGTAAACCAGACAGAATTGTCAATCATTCATTAATTCACTTGTTCAACAACTATTCATCGCATGCCAGGCACTTTCTACCTTCCCCGTCTGGTTCCTGAGAATGTCTCCCTGCCACCACCTCTCAGCACCCTGGTCCCTCAGACCATCTGACCACTCTGAACAAAGCACATGAGCATTGATCCCATCAGCAGCAACAAGCTCTGCATACCAAGCACCTTCTCAACAGAAAATGAGATTTCTGCTTCCACTGACACATAAAAAGATTACTAGCATTAATGATAGAAGGTGCCAGTGCCCATGGATGATGGAGACAACACTAGCTGTACTTAGTAAGAGCTAAAATCTTCAGAAAAATCTTTCTAAGTTCTGGGCCAGGACAGAGGAAGAATGGTATTAAAGCAACAAGAAGGGCAAGGGCAGCTGGCAGCGGTGGCTTACCCCTGTAATCCCAGCACTTTGGGAGGCCAAGGCAGGTGGATCACAAGGTCAGGAGATCCAGAACATCTTGGCCAACATGATGAAACTCCGTCTCTACTAAAAATACAAAAATTAGCCAGGCGTGGTGGCATGTGCCTGTAGTCCCAGTTACTCTGGAGGCTGAGGCGGGAGAATTGGTTGAACTCGGGAGGCAGAAGTTGCAGTGAGCCGAGATCGCTCCACTGCACTCCAGCCTGGGCAAAAAGAGCAAAACTCTGTCTCAAAAAAAAAAAAAAAAAGAACTGCAAGGGCATTCCAGGAAGATAGAATGGGAATAAATATAAAATGCAAGATAACGTTTAGGGGAGTGTGGAAAGAGGGATCAGAGTACACAGATCTTCAGATATATTAAAAAGGGTCTAGTCTTAAGCTAGGTAGTGTTTTTTACAGTAGTCTTTAACCTGCCCCTGTATTTTATATTTCTCCTTTATACATATGGTGTGTTCTATATATTTCTAAAAATCAAATATAAATAAGACAGAAAAAGCAAATGAAGCAGCAGGAATGCTTTGTAACAAGTTAGTTAATATGGCCTGTGATAGATGCTGAAGAAAATTGTTTTTTTTTTTTTTATTAACTGAGCCCACATTTATTTATTTATTTAATTTGTGCTTTTGCGACAGGGTCTTGCTCTTTTGCAGTGAGGGCGTAATCATGCTCACTCCAGCCTCAACCACCCGGGCTCAGGCGATCTTGATCCTCCCACCTTAGCCTCCCGAGTAACTGGGACTACAGGTGCACACCACCATACCCAGCTAATTTTTTAATTTTTGTAGAGACAGGGTTTTGCCACATTGCCCATGCTGGCCTTGAACTCCTGGGCTCAAGTGACCTACCTATCTTGGCCTGGGAGGTAGTTTGGGAAAGTGCTGGGATTACAGGCATGACCCACCGTGGCTGGCCAGTCCATGTTAAAGCAATGTGCTAGGTAGGTTTAGAGAGACCAGATTACAATGGGCGTTGAATGCCCAGCTAAGGAAGCTAGACTTAATACTGTAGGCAATGGGTAGACTTTGAAAGTGCTGAGCAGGGAAGTTATGTGTGTAGAGTGGCATTTTAGAAAGCTAAATCTAGCTGTAATATAAAAGACACACTGAAGGGTAAGAGCAGAAGGCAGTGAACTCCTTTAGCCATTGCAACACTCTAGTGGAAGGTGGTAGAGGCCCAGTGAAGGTGACTATGACCCTGGGAGGAAATGATTAATTGGGAAATCATAACACAGAGGATGAAGCCAATGCATCCTCAAATTCTGGTGATGCTTTCTCCCTAATTACCTCTAACACTGAACTACTTTCCATCTCTTCTTCATATGTCCTAATCTAGACAACTACAGTAGCTGCCTACAGCATGTTATGCTCTCTACCCTCTGGTTCTTCCCCAAAATGCTGCCAGCTTGACCTTTTAAAAACACGAATAAAAATATTGATATTCTCTAGCTTGAAAGTCTACAATGGCTCTATTTGTATTATCTATAACACAATGTAAACTCTAACCCAGCCTCAAGTGCTTGGCCCTGCCTGTCTCCATTTCCAGCTCATGCTATTCTTTCTCCTGCTCTCTGAGTTCAAGCAACATTGCTCCAGAAAGTTGCTCTAATTTTATTGAACGTGTTATGCTTTTTCCGAAATAGAATCTTGTTTTAAACTAGTTCCCCTCTTTAAAATGCTCCTTTCTCCATCTTTTTGCCAGGATAACTTCTCATCTTTTTCATTGTGGCTTATAATGCAGATGAGTGTAATCTTAGTCCCCCTGTAAGCCTGTAAATCTGCAATATTTTAAAGGTCACTAAGTAATCTGGAAATTGAATGATGCAAACATTTCTAAAAAAAAAAAGTGAATTCTTTTTTGAATCATTGTGTTTTGTTACTGAAATTCAAACCACATTTTTTTAACTTCCTTTTTTAAATTGTAGTTTTATTTACCACTTCAACTATATTTAGGTAAATAGTTTAGGGGCATAAAGTACATTTAAATGCTGAGAAACTATCATCTAACTCCAGAGCTCTTTTCTTTTCCCAAACTGAAACACTGTACCCACTAAACATTAACCCCCATTTCTCCTATCCTGAGCCCAGCCTCTATGAATTTGGCTATTCTAGGTATCTCATATAAGTGGAATCATACAGTATTTGTTCTTTTATGATTGACTTATTTCACTTTGCAATAATGTCTTCAAGGTTGACCCATGTTGTAGCTTGTATTAGAATTCTCTTCCTCTTTAAGGATGGATCATATTCCGTTGTATGTATATACCATTTTTTGTTTATTCATTTATGTGTTGATGAACATGGGTGTTGTTCTCACATTTAGACTATTGTAAATAATGCTGCTATGAACACAGGTGTGTCTACTCATGTTCCTAATTTCATTTTTTTATATATTACCAGAAGTGGAATTACAGGATTTCTGTGACAATTCTATGCTTCACGTTTTGAGGAGCTGCTGAACTATTTTCCAAAATGGGTGCGCCATTTTACAATCTTGCCAGCAGTGCACAGTGGATCCAATTTCTCCACCTTCTCTTCAATACTTCTTTTCCATTTTTTTTAGTTGCCATCCTAATGAATGTGGAGCCCATACCACATTTTGTAACACAGTTATAAATTTAGGAATTAGAAGAGCTGTCATCTCATTTAGTCCTAGTCTCATGTTCCAGAAGAAGCTGAAACCCAGAATGTTAAGTGACTTATCCCATGTCACCTATCAGAATGGGGCTAGAACCGGGTCTCTTCCTTGCCGATGTTTCATAGAGCCTCTTAGACATGGTATATAAGACTAGGGGGAAAAAAAGCAGTTAAGCATAAGACTTGGGAATACATCAGAACTGAAAAAAATCATATGTGAAATTGAGATAGAAGTCTGACTTTATAGTCTCCTACCTTACAAAGTTAGACTGGCACCAGAGAAGTTGGTGAACCTCCAGAGCTTCAGTTTCCTGATCTATCAGATGCACATAGTAATACTTGCCTTGTAGAAATTTTGAAAAGATTAAATTAAACTATTCAAGATCCTATATAGTCCTGAAGCTATTTAGACATTGAAAAAATATTCCTTCCACTGCCAACATCTAGCATAATTTGGGATACATGTTAAGTGCTAAACCAACATTTACTAATTTGACTTGCTTTGACAACAGGGTCTAAAACTGCTTTAGGCTTCACATTTCTTCTGGCAATTTATTTCCAATTTAGGGTGGGTGCTAACAAAAGGTCAGAGGAACAACAAAAGCAGATGGTCTTCCTGAAGGGTGTGCCAAAAGGATTTGTGAGTGTCTTGGGGTGACGTCTCCACCCATCGCACCGCTTGGAGGCTCAAGGGCAGATCCCCAACATTGTACTGGTCCCTTCCTGAGCACTCCCTGGTGCAGACTCCAAGTCTGACAAGGAAAATGTGCTGTGATCATCCTACGGGGGACAGAGCAGCTGCTCCAAGGTGGAGTCTATTGTCAAGGTCCTCCTGGTAACAAAAAGAGGAAAAGGTCTATCAAAGCATTTCCTGCCCGCGGGAGCCATGAGCTTCCATTAATTCTTTTGCCTGAGTCAGTCTGTCTCCCTCAGCTCATGTCTCTCCATGTCCACTGTCCAGAGAAAAGAACAGGCATTTTTAGCAGTTGATTTAAAAACCTTTCCACAAAGTGAGGTTAACAAGAGGAACAAGCTCAGATATTCAGTGGTATGCATCTATATATTTCATAAGGAAGCTGGCACTAAGAAAGGGTGGTTTATGGCAGTTACGATTTTTCAGAACTCTGCTAATGCCCTTCAACTGCTTTGGCACTGCCACGTGTGCCTGAGGATATGAGAGATGTCTCTGCCATCCCCGCATCATCAAGAAATTACAGAAAAACCGCAGTGAATATTCTCTGAATATTACATTGGTAACATTCACACATTATAGAAAAAATTAGTTAGTGATGTGAGTGAGCAAACAGTATTTCTGAATGAGTGACTGAGTTTGGTGAATCAAATTTGCTAGCCATGGGAGTCAATAAAAATATATTTCTAAATGAGTGACTGAGTTTCATAAACTAATCTGAATCACAGCTCAGGGAAGAAGGCCTGGAGGGTGACTCTCATGAATAAGGTAAAATGTGGTCATTTATAGTGCACCCTGTTCCAGAAAAGATAATGTCACAAAGAAAGAAGATGGTGAGCATGGTGTCTACAAACAGAGCAGAGAGGAAGAGAGAATTTGACAAATGCTTATCCAGCACTGTTACGATGAAAGCCCCTAAGTGCTAATATGGCAGATTGCAAAAAATGGTGGAAGAGAGTCAAGATGCCGTGGCCAACGACCTGCCAATCAGACAGGTGAGTGAAGTCATCCTATATCACCCAGCTACCAACTGACCACAGATGCCTGAGAGAGCTTAGCAGACATCAGCTGAGTTGGCCCAGGCCAGAAGAACCCAAGCTGACCCACAGAATCATGAGTTAAATTGAATGCTTGTCATTTTAAGTTGCTAAGTACTGGGGCAGCTTGTTATGCAGCAAAAGGTAAATGTTGTAGTGGTCAGTAGCTAAGAGGTCTCTGCTGCGAAGCTAATCCTTCAAACCTTGCCAAAGCCAGGGAGAAATTGCCTTCAAGACTCTTGCTCTTGCTTGGCTTTCACTTTAATTTTTCCTCCTCCTTGGCACTTAAATTTTTCCCATGGATGAATAAATTAATGGTCCTACATTATTTATTTATTTATTTATTATGTTTTGAGACAGGGTCTCACTCTGTCACCCAGGCTGGAGTACAGTGGCGTGGTCCTGGCTCACTGCAGCCTCAAATTCCTGGGCTCAAGCAATCCTCCCACCTCAGCCAGGCCCCCAAGTAGCTGGGACCACAGGCACATGGCACCACACCCAGCTAATTTTAAAATTTTTTGTAGAGATGAAGTCTTGCTATGTTACCCAGTTTGGCCTTAAACTCCTAGGCTCAAGAAATCCTCCCACTTTGGCCTCCCAAAGTAATGAGATTACAAGTGTGAGCCACCAAGGCTGGTCCTTGTTCATATTGCAGGCTGTGAGTTTAGCTGGCGTAAGTAAGTCTTCCCATCTCTCAACCATGGTGCCTAGAGTATTGAATTTCTGGTGTTTCTTAGCTGAAGAGCAGAGTTTTGAGTGGTTATGCCTCTGGCATGCACTTGTCCTGCCCAAGCAACCAGCTCTGTCTTATTTGTGTTGAATTTTTACAAACCTCTCTAACAGCAAAACTGAGCCCCTAAAATTGAAAGAGAAAAATTTCATCAGCTTCTTATATCAATTTAAGTTTTTTTAAAGGTATAAAGGAATAGTAACTGAAATACATATGAAATCTATTCAATATATACAGAATCCTGGTCTTGACGTCCCTCAAGGATGACGGAGAGTCCACATGCCAGGCTAGATAATCATTGAAGAATCCCAGGCCTCTTTGATCCTGTAAACAAGGTGAGGATGTAGGTATATTCATCTTCCAAATATATGTAGAATGAAATGACAACACTGGCTTATGTCTACTCAGTGCGATCATGTGATCATTAACAATGAAAAGTTAAAAACCAGACATTCAGATTGTTATTTTGGCCACATGGTATCCCACCCTTGCTTGGTTAATTTATTTTAGTCAATTGATTTTATTAAGTTATTTTTCTGTGTCAAAGTAATAGGGTCTTCAGAGTTGATATGATATATATTTAGTAATTTTTTTTCAAATTGAAATTAGATAGTAGCCAATGGCATATGATCTCCAAAAACATCGTGCAGGGCTCTATTCCACCAAGATTCCCACACTTCTTGAGCACAGATTATGAAGCCCTCTAAACTCATTCTATTCATGCTGAAATTCTTACTATATAAGGTAAGATAGATAGAATTACTTTTGTGACGAGCACAGCCTTTTTCCTCGTATATCACTTGGAGATTTTAAACCTTCCCAGCATTGCTCCCTTCCCTCCTTTCACTCACCCAAATGAAATGCCCAGCGCTGTGACATATGACCCTGAAGCTGGAAGGAGAATAGGAGAAAACAATACGAGAACTTGTTCACTTCCACTGAACATTTGAAGCCATTCCTGTATAATGAGAAGCAAACAAAGTTTTTAGTGGCAGAAATGCACCATTGCACAATGCCATTTCGACATGGCTCTTTCGGCATGAACTGTGGTTCATCCCGGGGTTCAGCTATTTAATGCTAATGGAACACTGTTGACTTAGCCCTCCTTAGAGAGGCTTAAGAGACAAAAAGGGTACAGATGTTGACTTCAGAGGTTAATAAACAAATACTTTATTTTTAAGGGATATTTGTGTGTTCATGTTCAAAAAACACTTATGAGGGACCCACCCCACGCCAGAGTCTGTGTAAGAAGCTTTGTAGAATTCAACCATGAGCAAAGTGCTGTCCTGGTCCCCAAGGACCCTACCCTCACAGATATCATACTTGTGGGTGTTTTCACATATGTTGCCTTATGTTATGCTTACAACAAGCAAGAGAAAGAAATACAAAGATGTTATTAGCTGAACTCTGTTTCCCCAACCGAAATTTATGTGTTGCGGTCTTAATCCCCAGTACTTCAGAATGCAACTGCATTTAGAGACAGGGCCTTGAAAGAGGTTGGTAAGTTAGACTAAAGTGTTTAAAGTGGGCCCTAATTCAATATAACTAGTGCCCTTATAAGAAGAGGAGATTAGGATACGGACACACACAGAGGGAAGACCATGTGAAGACACAGGGAGAAGATGGCCATGTACAAGCCAAGAGGAGACCAACCCAGCCGACAGCTTCATCTCAGACTTTCCCCCTCCAGAACTGTGAAGAGGTTAAGTTTCTGTTGTTTAAGCCACCCAGTCGGTGGTACCTTGCTACAGAAGCCTTAGTAAACTAATACAGAAGGTATTATTGTCCTTATTTTATAAATGTTAAAGTGAGGCTATGAGACATTAAGTAATTTACTCAAAATTTACACATACCTCACATAGAGCTGAGGCAGGATTAGAATCCAGGTCTTCATAAACCCTATCAACTCCTCTGTTGATCTTTCTACTGCCAACCACGCTGTACGCACATCGAGCTATCCCACTATGTTACAGCCAAGACCAGGGCTAGGAAAAATTAAGATGTTTTTCTTAGTGAAATACCACCTTTGGTTGTTTTCTTCCTTACCAATTTCAGGTGTTCTCTGTCCTTTGTTTCAATCTTTCTGTTCTTCTGCCACTCTCCCTGTATGATTAAAACCACATGATCTCAGTGGAAAATATTTGCTGTTAGGAAGAAAGTGCTTTGTAAAGGCCGGTATTCTAGTTTATAGAAGTGACTGCTAGTGATAAGTGCTACTCATTCTTTTCTTTTTTTTTTTTTTGACAGGTTCTCACTCTGTTGCCCAGGCTGGAGTGCAGTGGTGTGATCACAGCTCACTGCAGCCCCGACCTCCCAGGCTCGAGGAATCCTCCCGCCTCAGCCTCACCATGCTTGTATTTTTTTGTAGACAGGGTTTTATCATGTTGCTCTGGCTGGTCTTGAACTTGTGAGCTCAAGCGATCCTCCTGCCTCGGCCTCCCAAAGTGCTGGGATTACAGGCGTGAGTCATCATGCCCAGCCTAATTCTTACTTTTTAAAAGACAAACTTCTCTGGACTAAGAAATGAATCCCCATAATAGCAGGCAAGTGATAAATATATTTAGGGGGAGACAGCCCTTACATTCTTTGGAAAAATGTATTTTGATTGCTGCAACTGTATGCTTTATGGGAGCCTGATGGAAGTTAGATAATGATGTGATCATTGTGAGTTGGTAAGATTTCTTAAAACAAATAAAATTTAGAGCAAAATCAAAATAATGGTATTATTTGAATTAGAGACAGTAGGAACAAGATATTCAACAATAAAGTCCTAGTCACGTTTTGCTGCAGTTGTTCAGTCCGAAAGGTATTGAGGCCTGCAATATGCCTGGGGATACGTGGATGAACTGAAATGAGCCGTGTCCTCACACCGTGCACAGTTTGTGATTTTAATCTAGGTCAGTGCTTCTCAATATGACTGAGCAGCAAAATCACCTGGGGAGTGATTGAAGCATGGAGCTAGCAGGTGTCCAGCCCCAGAAACTCTGAATCATTAAGTCCAAAGGCCTGGATTTTTAAAAGTCCCCAAGGAGACTGTGATAAGAGTAGGCCTGGAAACAGTTGCTCTGTCCTAGGTATTCTGCAACGTCAGGGGAAGACGGTCCTCAGACACAGCATTTCAGATACTGTGGCTGCCAGTACCCTTCAGGATCACTGGGCTTCTCTGGAATCTTTCAGATGATAAAACCTGGGCATAAATAATAAACACAGACAAATTGCACAAAAAATTAAAGGATAGGTAGTGGTAAGAAACAGAAGCTTTCTTTTTGGTCAAACATACATGTATCAGGGTAGATAAATGTCAGACCAAAATGCAAGAAAGAAAAAACCCAGAATGAATTAATTAACATAAATACATACTGTATTCTCCTCAAAATATATTTATTTTTGGAGGATATCTGTATTAGTCTGTTTTTACACTACTATAAAGATACTACCTTAGACTAAGTAATTTATAAACAAAAGAGGTTTAATTGACTCACAGTTCCACATGGCTGGGGAGGCCTCAGGAAACTTGCAATCATGGTGGAAGGTGAAAGGGAAGAAAGGCACGTCTTACATGGTGGCAGGAGAGAGAGAGGTCAGGGGAAACTGCCACTTTTAAACCATCAGCTCTCATGAAAACTCTCTCACTATCACAAGAACAGCATTGGGGAAACTGTCTCCATGATCCAATTACCTTCCAGCAGGTCCCTCCCTCAACAGGTGGGGATTACAATTCAAGAGGAGATTTGGGAGGGGACACTGAGCCAAACCCTATCAGTATCATTTTCAATTAATGACAGAATTAATATGGTAAAACAAATTCTAACTAATGCCATGAAATCAAACCTCTTTCTTGGTCTTTATGTTATGAAGTGCCACCAACAGAAGAGCCAGTGGTTCCAGAAGAAATGGTTCCATATATCTCATGTTCTTTACAGTTGACTGTAGAGCTTTGTACAAATACCTAGTCCTAAAAACAATGCCTGGAGAGTTTGGGACCAAGAATCTCTATTTTTAAAACTTTACATATGAATACAATTCTCACCAATAGTGGAGATTGTCTCAGTGACTCTGTCATTGCTTGGCTATGGAAGAGATAGTCAAAATATTGACAGCCAGCCAGCCCTGGCACAGGCACCAACCAACCAGAACGGAGGCAGGCCATTAAAAAGCAGAGATATACATACAAAAACTGATTTTCCTCACATTGTGCCTTCAGCAACCACTGGCTAAAGATGAAAACTTTTAAATTAGGCCTTTATCATACTTAAGAGAAATTCTTTTCATATATGGAATACCAACTGGTCCAGAAAAAAATCCTATCACGTAAGGTGGCAGAGTTGCTATTTCCCATTAATGTAGAATATAAGAGCTGATAAAGGTCACAGACATCGTCCTTCTGGTCTAGCTGTTTTTTTTTTTCTTACAGATGAAACCCAGAGATAAAAAAGGAATTTGTCTAAGGCAGGGTCGGGAAAAACCCCAGAATTCCAGGCTCAGTCTGGAGTTGTTTGCTCAACACGACGCTATCGTCCACAGATGAGGAAACAAAAGCTCAGGGAAAAAAACTGATAGGCTTCTAGTAGGATTACGTATCTGTAATGTGTGTGTGCACATGTGTGTGCATGTGTCTGTGTGCACGTGTGTGTGTATGTGTGTGTGCATGCTTGTGTGTGTGTAAGGAGTACAGAGGGGAGAAAGCAGCTACACTATAAGTCTTCTGATTACTCATCCACTTTTAATTTAAAAAACAACAACAACAACAACACTGCTGAATCTTACTGGCACAGGATGCTTATTTCCAAAGCTCTGTAACAGTTTTGCCAGTACTTTGCTGAACCATATCCACTGTCAATGTGTATAGACATTGAAATAGAACACATTTGCATTACCCATGATAATCACTTAAAATATCTGGAAACTGTTTGCAGAAGAGTTTTTCAAGAGAAAAAAAGGGCTTATAACCATTTATTTATAATACTTGTTAAATAATAAGACTCGTAAGGATTAGGTGTAGTCACAATTTCTTAAATATTTAATTAGACAATATATTAGCTTGCTGTTTCCACAGTCTGGCCTCACAATGCTTTTCTTCATAATCTTTTACTTCTGTTTTATCTTCAGCTGCCACATTGCTGCCCACTGTTATTGAACTGCAAAGGTCCTCTACAGATTTTCATTCGGTGTGAAGCTACAGAGTTCTGCAGAATCTGACCAAGTTCAGCTGCTAGATGGTGGATTATTTTTCAAGCTATTAACCGTATCTTTTCCTAGGACCCAATACACAGTAGCTAGACAGTAAATGTTACTTTTAATGTTTCTCTATTACCTCCAGAATAAAATTAATACTTACACTTGTCATTTAAGACCCAGCTGCCTTTTTTTTTTTCAAGATGGAGTCTCACTCTGTAGCCCAAGCTGGAGTACAGTGGCGCGATCTTGGCTCACTGCAACTTCCGCCTCCCAGGTTCAAGTGATTCTCGTGCCTCAGCCTCTCAAGTAGCTGGGATTATGGGCACGCACCACCACACCCTGCTAATTTTTGCATTTTTTAGTAGAGACAAGGTTTCACCATGTTGGCCAGGCTGGTCTGGAACTCCTGACCACAAGTGATCTGCCTGCCTCGGCCTCCCAAAGTGCTGGGCTTACAGGAATGAGCGACGGCACCCGGCCCTGGCTGCCTTCCTAATTATTAGCTGGGAATGCTTAGGCCCCTAGTCAGACTGAACTGCCTGGAGATTCTCAAATACTCTTTCCTGCCTCCTTGTCTTTGCAAATATTATAGGCATAGGCTGAAATAAAAATTTTTCTCTCTACTCCCCCAACTCCTACTTTCAAACAGGGAAAATTCTCGGTGGAATTTGCTAGGGTCTCCTCCAACTGGATTAGGCCTCCTCCAATTCTCCTGCTACTCCCCAAACACACACTCAGACATACAGACACAGACACACACAAACACACACAGGCACAAGCGCACACACAAACACGCGCACACACACACACACACACACATAATTCCTGCCTTATGCTTCCAGAGCATTCTGTCTAAACTCCCATCACACTTCTCACCGTGTGATACCCCTTTTAAAAACCTTTCCTGTTCTTTTGATATGGAGAACCAGGATCCATTCTGGCCATGGAGGCTCCCACATATGGGTGCTTACTTTATTTTTGTTGCATGAATGGGTGAGATACAAATTCTGCCCTGCCCCCCACATCTGTTCTGCTGGGAATCCATACAGGCTGTTCTGAGAAACCCTCATGTGGAGTATAGAAAGGTCAATTAAATGCTCTGAAAAAACATGCAATCCCCAGGCCATGGCTTCATTGTTAGTTTACTAGCAGATGAAACTTTCTAAGGGAATGTCAATTGCATACCCTGGTTACCCTCTGATGATGAGAAAAACACAGTCAACCATACACCCTGGACCCCTTTCTCAGAAAATCCTATCTGCTGGACAAACCCCCCTTTGCGTTGGGCCAGGGGATGAAATGAGTGAATAAAATATTGAATCCACGGTTTCTGAGTTCCTTCAATGAACAAACTAAGACCCAACACCTTGACTGACTAGAAGAGAGCTTACATGTGGCCTTGTGTTCCAAGATGCTAATACAAGTGTTATTTTAACTGCAGGCTTGAAAGCTTAGATAAAGCACATCCTTGATACAATTAAAACTACTAAACTAAGACACTTTCCCCATATAGCACATGTAACAAATAAATAGACAAACATACCCAGGTCAGATAAAAGTGATGCTTCAGAGGCCAGACCTTCCTGTCTTCATGACTGACCAACATAGAAGTATCGTTACTTAAAAGGAAAAGAGAAGCTTGGTTTCTCCTAAAGAACCAGTATAGTCTAGTGGCTGGGAATGAAGGCCAGAGTTCCTGGATTTGATTTCTGGAGTTATTAGCTGCGTGTCATTGACCAAGTTACTGCACCTCTCTGTGCTTCAGTTTTATTACTATATTACACACACACATGCCCTTAGTATTTATATCATGGCACTAATTAAGTGATGTATTGGTAATACACACACAAAAAACACTTAGAAAATTGTCTGACTGATAGTAAACACTCAGTGAAAGTTATTATTGTGATCTCATGATACAAATATGATTAATGAGCTATTTAATCTTTGCTGCTTTTATTTCTTCAATTACAGTGAGATGTCCTGAGATATATTTGTTTATCCTTGTGCCATAAATTTCTAAACTAAACCAATCCTCCCTGTTCTAATGATGTTTATTTTCACCTCACATTAAGTAATGAATGTATTATGAAGCTAAAAATCATCCTTATGCAATTAAATTGATTCCAACTTTTGTTCTCCACGAATGGTAAAGACAACATGTTTGTGATAATCTACTGGATGTGTTTTTATTCTCCATACCATTGTGGAGTGCATCCAATTTGCTTTTTAATTTGTTTCCCATGTTACAGCCTTGAAATCAGAAAATAACGTAATATTCTGCAAGAAAACAATTTAATACATGCTAATGTGAAAAGAGGAGAAGATATTCTTTGTACCCTATTGAAAACAACAGTGGCAGAGTGAATAGTTATGAGTATGTATAATACACTTAACCCTTGAACTACATTTAGCATCCAAGATGTGCTTCAATTTTTGAATAGAAAATAAAGATTTTCACTGATGGGCCCTATCAGGAGAAGGAAGTTATTTCTAGCACACGCAGCGGACATTAAGAAAGCTCAGTTCATAAGGATGGGAAAGTAGGGTTATGGAGCCGAAGGCCTCTTTACAGCCTTCTCTTTCATACTCCCGTAACACAGCACAGGGAAAATGAAACAGGGAAAATTTCTATGGAATTGTCTAGGATGTCCCCAGCCTGGGTTAGGCTTCCTCCAATTCTCCTGCTACTCCCCAAACCCTTTTATTGTTTATAACTTTTTCTGGAGTTATAGCTGTCTACAAATCTCGTGAAAATTATCAATATTCCTCCTAGAAAAATACACACACACACACACACACACAATTTTGCATATTAATGCGTTGTCTTCCTGAATGCTCTCTTGGAAAGAACTCCTTTTTAATAAAGTGATTTGCATTATCCTCAGTGAATGAGTAAATTACTATTTGAAAATAGAATTTGCCATTTGATTTTCTTTTTAAAAACATAGTATTTATAATCCTGACTTGTAACCCTCCCAGCAGATGTGAGGTAGTTCACTTGTTTTGACTTACTGTGATCAGCATTTTGAAAAAACACTTTAGGTGTTTCTAAAATGCTTAACTTCTGGAAAAATTTTACTTTTGTTAGGAAAGCATAGCAGGCATTTATGTATGCTTTCCTAGAAACATTTTATTATAGTTTTAATGGGAAATAAGCAAAGAGATAATATTATTTCTATATTTGTTCCTATTAAACAAACAGTAGTAACACACAGAATCTTGGTCATCACTCAGACTCTAAACCCAAAACATATTGCTTGAGAAAAATAGATGTACACATGTACATGGCTACTGTAATCATAGAAGAAATTTTTCAAAAGTATGAAGAGAAAGCCTTTTAAAACTCATCCTTAATAGATACGTAAATAGCAATGCCAAGGAGTCAATCTATGAATTTCTATATCTATATTTTATATTTTAAGATTGGGACAGAGAAACTTCCCAGATATTTGAGGTAAGAATTTGTTTTGAAAAAGTTTGGTAATTAATATAAAGCTACTCTAAAATTAACTTTTATTGTTAGAGACACATCTTTAGAAAAGTTTGTAAATATCAACATTTACCATCTTATTTTTTCCTTTAAGACCAAGCATCACAGACCAAAAGCCACAAAGCTTATAATAATTTATTACTGTCGCATGACATTTGCCAGTAAAATAAATTATAGAAACTATAGCATCTTTATAAACTATTTTCTATATCATATTCACTTCCTAATGCTTACTGCAGTAACTGTATGAAATTTAATTAGATTACGTTTTAGCATTAGTCAGAAGATTTAAAAAATATATAAAATGTTTTCACAGTACTTTGGATTTATAAAAGACCCCATTATTTTAACTTTTGTGCAACCTGTTTGAAATGTATAAAAAGCCTTTTATAAACCAAAAGGTGGCGTATGGTTTTACTGAGTTGCTGAAGACATCTTACTTTCTTGAATTTGTACTTAACATCCATGTGGTGCACTTTTTCAGGCATTGTAATAAGTGCAAATAAATAATCAATTATTGATTTCTAAAAATCTATACCAATAGACAATATTTAGGCTTGGCAATATTTTGAACATTCAGATATAAAAATTCAGTAAACAATTTATGCAAGGTATTTTCTCTCCCTGTCCTCCCTCTCCCTCCTCCCTTCCCCCATCTATTTGGTTACAAAAAAAAAAAAGGTTCAGCTTCAATTTAAGTCCTAGGGCCTGACAAAGCGACCCTGGTTATATGTCATCTCCAGCCATCTGTTTCCTTCAGTTCTTATTACATCTGTCCAGGCTCTTCTATCGGCATCAGTCCTTTCCTGTAGGGACGCAAGAGTTTTCAAATCCTTGCTGAAAGCATTTTGTTCTCCACCGTAACAGCACAGGGCATGAAATTGTTTGGAGTCTTTGTAACCAGCCTGTTCAGTCCTGGTCCCTTTCCAGTCCCTGTCCCTTTCCAGCCTCTGGAGTCCTGACAGAAGAGAAGCTTGCAAGGTAGCAGCAAAATGCTGCATCTGTTAGAATCTCACAAACTCACTTGGTCTTTGAATGTCCATTCTTGGATAACGTCCTTATCCATTCTCTTCTCCTCAGTGAACTTTGATGGAATATTTCCGCAGTTTCAGAAACTGGAAAAGCTTGTCTTTTGTCCTCTTCTTCAGGGCCATCAGGGCACGTGTTTTCTCCTCCAAATCTTGATCTATGGCAAAAATGATCTTGGCTCTCTCCTCTGCTTTCTTGTCTCCAGAGTTTCTGAAGAGCCTTTGTAGTGATTCTTGGTCTATGTTTTCAAAGATGTTGCCCACAGCTTTCTTACGAGAGGCTGTGTCGAAGTGGTAGCCATGGATGGACGGGCTGACTCGTAGCGACGTGGACATGATGATGGCTTGGTGGCTTCGCTTTGATTTCATCGATGTGGCGATCTTCCGGAATTCAGCTCCCAGGCTTTCCAGAGAGTCTGTAGTGAAATCATTCTGGGACTGCTATTTAAAGTGTGAACAAAAGCTCCAGGCTCAAATTACACTGGTGACATCAGAGTGATCTCAAGGAAGAATAATCACAGAAAGGCTTAACAGTTGAGTTGCCAATATCCTGTTCTCGTGTAAAACATTACTAAAAGCTGTGTTCAGTGATTAGGGGCAGGGCTGTGGGTATTCATTTACTGTACAGTATACATTTTACTGGCGGTAGGATAATACAGACCTGGGCCTTCCTTTAAGAAAATAGCTGAATACAGGAAAATGCAAAGATAAGACATAAACGAGGTTGCTTAGGCTCTCAAATCTTCCCAAACAACAGTTAGAACAAGGGGTTCTGCTAACCACAGGAAAGTTTTCATTCCCAGAGAAGTAATTAAAGTGCAATGCAAACATTTGGCAGTCCACATCAGTGCCCTTTGGACGTCCGTATCAGGGGCAACTCCAGAGCTACTGAGAGAAAGCTGAGCAATCAAGGGTAATAATTTGGGGTGTGATCAATTCTAGGACGGGATTTTACATACAAAACGCTGACATGACACAGCTTGAAACGGTGACTTTTCAGAGATTGTGTACAAGTGCTAAGTGTCACTGAAGACAATTGTAATTTGAGTGTAGTAATAGTATGAATAGTAGAGGCTATCTCCTTAGGCTTGTGTATACATCCACAACAATAGCTATCAAAAAAGCCAGCAGGAAAAGTTAATCAAGTGTTTTACGTGCACAGTACCCAAAATGAACGAGGTGATCTTTTGTTTTCAAATTTATTTTGGCATTACCCAGACATAGAGCAATAACTTCTTTGGAAGCATATAAACAAGTTCTTCCTGTCTTCCACAATATTCGAGCCAGCCAGTGTCCTCGCTGACCTATGGAGTTGTCATATGCTAAATGTGAGCTTCAAAGGGTCCTGGAGATTCTCTTTGTGGATCTTATGACTGGTCCACTTTCTAGTCCTTTAAGAAAGCAGGACGGGTCTTTTCGTTTTTCTTTTTATCTAGTCAAGTAAGATCTAGAAAATGCGCAAAGGGAGACACCATGGGGAAGGTACCTCACTAGGAAATTGAGTTAGAGACGCTCCTTAGATTTTAATTCATTCATTCACTCATTCATTTATCTGCTCGTTTATTTAATCAATATTTATTAAAGGTGTGTTATTAGCCAGAACTTTTTGAGGCATTGGAAATGAAACAGTAAACCAAACAAAACCAATCAAACCACCAAACCATGCAAAGAATCCCTTTTTTACCTTAATGAAGTTTATGTTCTACTAGGAAATAGACAATAGAAACATACATTTATAATATATATCGTGTCAGGGAGTAAGGAATATTATGAGTAAAAATGAAGCAGAGTTGTACAGGAGTGGAAGGAGAGGGTTGAGATTTTCCCAGGATATTCAGGCACAGCTTCTTGTAATGAGATATTGTGCAAAAAAACTTGAAGGAGGTGAGGGAGGCGGTCAGCTATATGGATATCTGCAGGAAGGGTGCTGTCAGAGGAGCAAGTGCAGAGGGTTGAAGAAAAGAGTGTGCAAAGAGTGGATGGAGAACAGCCAGGGACCAGTGTGGTCAGAGCAGAGTGAGTAGGGCAGAGTGGGAGGAGATGAGGTAAGGGCGAGTAGGCAGTGGAAAGAGGGCAGGAGCAGGCTGTGTGCAACCTCACAGGCTTTGATTGTGGATTTAGCTCATACACTGTAGGAGACAGGTAGGCTTTGGAGAATTTGGAGCAGAGAAATGGCATGGTTTTCCTTATAATTTTAAAAGATCACTGACACTTCTTAGAAGAGAATAGATTTCAGGGAAGCAAGCAGGGAGTGGGGAGCAGGAAGACTAGTCAGGAGATGTTCAAATAATCCAAGAAAGAGAGGATGAAGGCTTCCACTAGGGAGAATGTGGAGGTAGTGAGAACTGATCCAATTCTGGCACATTGTGAAGGTAAAGCTAAGAGGATTGCTGAAAAATTAGATGTGAGGAATCAATGACAAACAAGAGCCCAGGCTGATCTCTTCTGAAGGATGCCTCCTTGAAAGACATTTCTAGGTGTGCCAGTGGTCAACTCTCCAACCATGCAGCTCATGTGTGTTCCAGTTTTTCCAAGGGTTCCAGAAGAGCCCTTTGTTCTGCTGTCTATGGCTATGGATTTACAGGCCTATGTAGCACACCTTTGTGGCAGCATCGTTTCCCCTGCTAAGTTAAAAAAAAATTATTATTATGGCAACAAGGATTTACTGAGCTTTTATTATGTGCCAAGCAGAGGACAAGAGATTCACAAAACCTCTCTTAATTATTGTCATAATTCAAGGATTTGTCAACTTTTTTTTTTTAATTTTTTATTTATTTATTTATTTATTTATTTATTTATTTGAGACCGAGTTTTGCTCTTGTTGCCCAGGCTGGAGTGCAATGGTGTGATCTCTGCTCACCACAACCTCCACCTCCTGGTTCAAGTGACTCTCCTGCCTCAGCCTCCCGGGTAGCTGGGATTACAGGCATGCACCACCATGCCAAGCTAATTTTGTATTTTTTTTTCAGTAGAGATGGGGTTTCACCATGTTGGTCAGGCTGGTCTCGAACTCCTGACTTCAGGTGATCCACCCACCTTGGCCTCCCAAAGTGCTGGGATTACAGGCAGGAGCCACCGTGCCTGGCCTCAACCTTCTTATACTATGTTCTTTCTTGAAGTGATTCTTATGTGGGCTCATGCTTTTTCTGATACCCTACTTATTGATTACTTGTAAATTTTGATCCCTACCTAGCCCTGGCCTCTGAAGTGTAGACTCATTTATTCATCTAACTAATCAATACAAATATATAAAAATATGTTATACATATTCATTCTGTTATAAAATAAACCTGGCTATGATCCTTAATAACTCCTTTTCTTTCTCTCCCTATACATAATCTATTGCCAAGTTCTGTCAGTTCTATCTAGAAAATGTTCCCAAAGCCATCTACTTTCTCTCTATTTTCATTGCCATTTATGCCAACGCTTCATATGGTGGATGCTGTGATGCATGATCCAGAACTCCCTTTAAGATTTGCCCACGTGCTCAGCTATCAGCCCACTTTGGGGACTGACACTACTGAAGAAGTTTATGTCACCTAAGGGTACCCTTTTTCCCTTCCAGGTGCAGCTATATCCAGTGACTGATCCACGTGGTGGCGTAAAATCCTGCTCTCCTTGTCCGTATCAACTCTAAGGGATCCCCTAAACTTCAGAGCACCTTTCAGGATAGGCTGAGATCTCCCTCTGTCCAATCCTGCATCTTTCCCATCTGCAGGCATTGGTCCCAACAGCACTCTACAACCAGTCACCTGACTGCTGATCTGCATCTCAGAGTTTGCTTCCTAGGGACCCCAGCTGAAAATATTGTATCATCTCTCGCTAGACTAAGATCAAGTAACTCGCTTTCCTGGCATTCCTGATTTGCCTCTTGCCCCAAATTCCCTACACAGCACCCAGAGCCATATTTCCTAATAAGCGTTCTGATTGAACCACTCTTGACGTAAACTTTGCATGACCTCTTTGAACATGACCTGCTATGTCTTTATGCCTTCAGATTCCTTGGATACACCACATTCATTCCTGTAGTGAGGATTTGCATATCTTTTTCCTTTTTCTGGAATGTTCTTTTATACTTTTTATCTCAGGTAGGTAATTCCTGTTTATTCATACAATCTCAACTAAAAGCTACTTGCTCAGAGAGGCTTTCCTAATTCTTGCCAAAATACTCATTACTCTTCCTTAGTAGCACTTTGTATTAGAGTTTGCAAACATACCTTTATTTGGGGGATTCTCATTTAAAGGCTCTATCAAGAGCAGGGATTGGATCTACCTTTCTCACTATGTTCAAATTTCCAAGATCACTTAATAAAAGGATTGTTTTTATAGAAATGTTAAATGACAGCATATGCAATTATATTTAATTCTCATAACGACCCTTTGCAATAGGAACTATTGCAGAGCTTAAGTCAAAGAAAAGAGAACTGAGGTGATAAACAATCTATTCCCTGTAATAAATGGAATGATGGCTCCATAAGATGTCCATGTTTTAATCCCTGAAATTTATGAATATAAGCAAAAGGGAACTTCAAATAGCAAAAGAGATTTTGCAGGTATGAACAAGTTAAACATCTTCAGATGTGGATATTTAGCTTGGATTATCCAGGGCAGCCCATGTAATCATGAGTTCTTGTAAGAGGGAGTCAGAAGGTCAGAAAGGAGAGAAGATGCTGGGTTGTTGTCTTTGAAGATGGAGGAAGGAGCCGTGCGCCAAGGAATGTGGACAGCAGTTAGAAACTGGAACAGGCAAGGAAACAGATTCTCCCCTAGATCCTCCAGAAAGAACAGATTCCTGCAGACCCATTTTAGACATCTGGCATTCTAAACTATAAGATAATAAATTTGTGTTGTTTTAACTCACTAAATTCGTATCAGTTTTTTACAGCAAAAATGGGAAAATAATATACTCCCCTCACTCTTCAGCTGTAAGACAACCTGAAGGCAGGGCTACTTGACTCCAGAGTCCATGATCTTAAACTCTATCCTGCATTGCTTTCAAATTAGCTGCAAGCTCTGTCTTCAGAAAGTCTGGATTATATTTTTACATGACATTGAACAGCTCTCCTTGAGTACTGCCTACAAGCGTTCAGATGAATTTGAGAGATAAAGGAGTTTCAAAATGTTTAGAGGACGAGACCATCTGCAGGGGAACAATGTCAGTTTCTATTTCCCAGAAATGTGACACATGCCCTAAAGTTATGATTTGCTGATCCTTTTTGCCAAAGGTAACTCTATGTATGCTTGGAAAGGTGTTTACTGTTGCCATCCTGTTCTTTCCCTTCTTTGTATAAATATTTTCAGTGAATGGTGTGGATCACAGGATCTAAAAAGATATTCCCAAGATTCACAAATTGCATGTGGACACCTTACGGAATTGTGCTTTCTGCAGTAAAGACAGAAGATAATGAAGGTTGATTAAAAGAAGCAGCTTCTGGTCTAGCGTATTTTCTTCTGTGCATCAGTTTTCCTGTATTTGTTCATTATACAAAGAGATTTAGTATCTATTTGCCAGCAATAAATGAGATTCATTAGTTTTGTGTCCAATAAAGAGATTTGAGAAAAAAGGGTAAAGAAGAAAACAAAAATTTATTAAGTGACTAGTATATCTGGTTTTCTACATCTAATAACTAAATTACTGTTTACAACCATATTGGAGGTAGGTATTATTGACCTTAACTTCCAACACACGCAAGGAATTGGACTCATTGAGGCTAAACAATATGTCCGTGGTAACTGTGAAACCTGAATTCATTTCCAAAATTTTTTTATATCTCCAAAATCTCTTCTGCCAAGAGTTTTCTGAATCTTTGTTGCTCCTCCTTTTGCCATGCACTGTGCCTTAGGTTTATCTTTTTAAATTAAAAACGATTGTGCATTCTCATAGTTTTAGTGTATGGTATAGCAGCTGGTACATAGTGTACATCCAATGAACAGTTATTTAATTATTACATTAATAGGTAAAAGAAATAAAGTGCACAGAATTTACTTTGATGCTTTGTGCACTAGTTTACCTCTGTGGCAATTTCCTGAATGCGACTGGAGTGTAGAGGCCAGCGATCTGAAATTTGTACTTCAAACATCAGCTGAATTATCCCTGGACATTTTTGCTTTAACACAAAAAAATTCACGCTGTGTTCAAATTTAAAAAGCACTTTCACGTATATCATCTCATTTGGCTTTCACTACATCACTGGTATTATCTTAATTTTACAGATGAAAAAAACGTAAGATTACAGAAGTGAAATGAGTTTTCCAAAATCTTAGAGCTAATTAAATGAAGAGCTAAACCTGGAACTTTTATTTTCTAATTTCAAATTCTGTGTTCTTTTCTACCATGGCATAGCTTCTTCATTATACTCATTATCTATTCGTCTCCTACAGTTTGAAGATTCCACTGCAGCTTTCTTCCATTCGTCTTTTCATGAACTTATTCATGATTTATAGATGTATTCACAAATATTTGTTGAATGCCTACTCTGTGTCAGGCATACATTGAGAGGGAAATGGACATGGCCCTTGTATTTGTGGAACATGAGGTCTAAAGAAGAAAAGAGACTCTAAACAAATAAGTAAACTTGTAATTATATGAAGAAAATGTTTATACATGCTAGCAAATGAAAATCATCCAAAGACATAAAAGAAAAAACAAGGCGAGGCTTCATTTAAATTGGTTGGGTCCTGGAAAGCCTGTGAAAGAGCACAGCAAGGAGCTTTGGAGATGGAAGGAACATCCTGTGCAAAGGCCCTGTGGTAGGACTGAGTTAGAAGACAGAAAAGCAGATGTAAAGACAATGTACATGGAGAACAGAAACAAACGAGGAGAAGAGAGGAAGATGAGGCTAGATTGGCAGGCAGAAGCCGAATGCTGCAGGGCGCTGAAGGCCATGTTAGAGATTTAAAATGTTATCCCAAGTGCAAACGGCAGTCTTTAAAAGGTTACAAGCACGGAAGGAAAACTGCTCAAGTATTTAGATTTTGTTTTCTTCTGAAGTCACTTTGCTCACTGAGGCTTTCCTAATTCCTGTCAATATACCCATTGCTCTTCTTTAGTAGCACTTATTAGAGTTTGCAAACGTACATTTATTTTGGGGATTACTCATTTAAAGCCTACCTCTATCAAAAGCAGAGATTGGATCGACTTTGTCACCATGTTCAAAGTCCCTAGATCACTTAATAAAAGGATTGTTTTTATAGTAGTGTTAAATAACAACGTATGCAATTTTATTTAATTTCCATAATGACTCTTTGCACTTTGGCTGTTGGGCCATTAAAGACAACAACCAAAAAGGAACAATCGTGGTTTCAGAGAGCAAGCAGATTATTTGAAAGGCATTTTGGAAGTAAACGCAATGGGATCTGGTGATTGGGATAGAGGGTAGGGTAAGGGTCAACGGAGCTCCCAGGTTGAGTCTTGAGCAGGTTGGTCAGGAAGGCTGAGGTGGGGCAGGTGAAGGTGGAGAGGGCATTCGAGAAAGATCAAGAGTTCAGACATGCAAAACAGTAAACCTGAAATGCCTGCAGCACAGCCAAGGAGGCAGCTGAATATAGGAAACTAGAGCTCGGAGGAGAAATCTGAAATGTAAGTTTAATTCTTCATTCTTTTTCAGTAATAATTGTCAAGAAATCAACATTGCCTGTAGCTTTCTTCACTCAACTTATGTATAAATCCGGAACCCAAAATGATGCCTGGCATGAAGCAAATTTTAAATAGTTTTAGAATTCTTTCACATAAAAAATATTTAGTATTTAGCCCGGGGAGGGATAAGCAACATACAAAGATGAAACTGCTGCTTAGTTGCTGTGTCATTTCTATTTTTCTGATGTTGAGTGTCTTTCATTTTTCTATACTTAACAACTGAAGTGACAATCGTTCTCCTAAGAAATTAGTTGTTTGGGGTCATTTTCACATAAGGTCTATTCTGGGTTTCTATTCTTCCATAGTTGTGGTTGATCTCTTTTTAAAATTAATCAGCTAACATTTTTCTTTTAATAAACTTTGTTAAATACATTTTTAATCTTTAATTATTGCTGATAAGAAAGAGTAGTAGTTTAATTTAGAAATTTCAATTCTAACATTTATTTTGGATCATAGGAAATAGCAATAAATTCTGAAGCAATACAAATTTCAAAAAAAAAATCTGATGAAATGCATTTTCAAAGGGTTTCTGTCAAAATATGGTGAAAAATCTGCAGCTTTATTGAAAAGAATTACAGCCAAAACAATTTTTTAGAAGTGCCTCTTTTCACATGATGTTTTTGCATGTGAAATGAAACAGCTGTCTTTTGTTAAACCGTCAGTCTATATTTGAAATGTTTCCTAAAAAAGGAACGGAAGATAAGCTGTTCTTTTTTAGAATTTTTAATTAGCTGTTCAGATTCAGATATTGAGGCCCTGGTATTTATAGCTTCTTTCAAAAGAAAACAGTTGTGAACATAAACTAGCATTTTTTTCTCAGGAAGTGAGCATGAGATATTTATATGTATTTATACTAGCGTGTGCATTTCTAAAATCTATGACTAAAGCCAAAATAAGTCTTTATGAACTATCTCTTCCCACTCCTCACTCCAACTCACTCAACGAGTGCTTCTGGCTGAGCTTTGTGACGTTGCCACACCTCAATCATTCTCCAAGAGGGATCCATAAGGGAAATAAAACTTCTTACATGAGTTTCCCAGATGTTACAAGTAGTATCGTAAATGGTACCCAGGGCCATTCCTGAAGCTCGTCGTCTATTTCTTTTCTTTTCCTGATCAGGGTGCAGCCACATCTGGCTCTTCTCTTTGCAGGACAACCTAAATCTGTCTTTCTAAGAGCTATATGCAGCCCGAACTGGTGAGGGTATATAGAGACATTTAATCAGCAAAGGTTCATAATATCAACTGAGTTGAAGCCCTGGAATGCTTTGTGAGGTGAAGCGAAACCTCAGCAGGGACAACATGTCTCAGTTCAAATGTTTGAAGGGTTATTGTGCGGAAGAAAAACTAAGCTTGTCTGAAAGGTGTCTAGGGATAGATAGAAATCAGGCTAATCAGTAAGCTCCAGGAAGACATATTCTGACTCAGGAAAATTAAAGAGAGAGTTCATGAAAGAATAAGCAGTGACGGCATTCACATAGAATCAGGATGACCACCAAGCAGGTGTAGAGCAGAGGCATGTCATTAGTGGGAGTAGATTCGTGTTTATTTTTATTTATCTTATTTTTTGCCTATGACCTATAGCCTATGTCACCAAGTTACACAAACATATAATAGTGTAACAGTTTTGTTTCAGTTATTATAATAAAAGAACAGGCCAAGTGCAGTGCCTCACCTGTAATCCCAGCACTTTGAGAGGCCTAAGTGGGTGGATCACTTGAGGTCAGGTGTTCGAGACCAGCCTGGTCAACATAGAGAAACCCTGTCTCTACTAAAACTACAAAAAATTAGCTGGGCATGGTGGTGTGCATCTGTAGTCCCAGCTGCTCCGAGGCTGAATTGCTTGAATCTGGGAGGTGGAGGTTGCAGTGGGCTGGAATCACACCACTGCACTCCAGCCTGGGCGACAGAATGAGACTCTGATTTTAAAAAATTTTTAAAAAGGATGTTTGTGTGTGTGTGTGTGTATGTGTGTGTGTGTGTAGGGCACAAATATAATTGATACATATTATAACTGAAACACAAATTTCAAAAAGAAGTAAATTTACTAGCCTTATGCCCTATATTGCTTTTCATTCTATTGTATTCTATTCTATCATTTTTTACAAAAAACTGCTCCCAGCCCATGGAACCGATCTCAGAACTCACTAGTGGGCCATAACATACAGTTTGAAAACCTCTCAACTAGACAATTTTAATGACCTTTCCACTGCTGTGCAGGGGAGATAGTCATCATTTTCTTCAATAAACTTTTGCATAATGAGTTGTTGCTGCTTCTGTTTTGGGCAATTCTGTGTAAGACCTTCAACATAACTACCCTGCCCTGATAGATAATCCAGTACTACACGACCATCATTTTTGGAGTTGTTTTAAAAATATCTCTTTAACTAAATTGTAGGACCATGTAAAAATGTCTCAGTAATTTAGACCATACGGACACTCATTCATGTCTTTCTTTGTGTATTTATCCTTTTACTTAATAAAATAAAGTTTTAATTTTATTTCTAATGCCTTCCATCCACGTTGCTGTCTCCTAGAGAAACAAATACTATATATGTTTATTAGTCCTGTTAGTCACTCCTTCATACATCCCAAAGTGTCCCTTCTCCCATTCATAGAGGGATAAGGAAAAGGAAGCTGGAGGAGTAAGGTAGTGAGAAGAGGACAATGACAAAGGACACCAGTGGTGCTGTTGGGTGTGGGGTGAGGTCCTGAGTAGCTCTGGGTAAAAGTTGATAAATACACTCCCAAGATCTAACCACACTCCCTACTCAACAGCCACCTGTTTTAGAACGCATGGCATGAAAAACTTGCCAGCAGCTAATTTACTGTTTGTTGATACATCAATTAAGCCTACCTAAAATGCCAGGCAAGTTCATATAACTGCATTAAATCTAAGCATGTACCTCTAGAGAGAAACTTAGTTTTCTACTAGACTATGTCAAACCTAAGTTTTTAGACAGCCTAAATGGGTTAAGGCTGTTCTGGGAAGGAAGAGAATGTAGCTTTTAGTATAGTAACGTGTTTCAGGATAACTCATAGATTAGCACTCAGAAACGATATATTATGGATTTTAAGTCTCAGATGCAGAGGAAATGGATCATAGTCTCTGAACTTCATAGTTGTTTTGAACATTGATTAACTTTGGAAGTAAATGCAATGGGGTCTAGTGATTTGGATAAATGTGGGGGTAAGAGCCAACGGAGCTCCCAGATTGAGTCAAATAAGTGTTTGATATCAAATAAGTGTTTGATATTGATCACTGAACAATATCAAATAAGTGTTTACTGAGCCCGTTAGCATGTACTGACTTTCATTTATTTTCCCATAATTTTACTTTATAAAAAGTCCCTGACATCAACTTACTGTGTTATCTTTTGTCGTTTTTCTTCTCAAGGTATAATGCTCTACATATGCTCACAAATCTTGTTAAGTGTTATTTCTAGTTAACTGCATTCTAAGTTTTACTTTAGAATTATTTAGAAACTACCCGCATTAAATAATCCCTCTAGTGATTAAAATGGGTTCAGCTGAAATGTTGACTGAACGATGCCATGTGTCCTACCATGTAGATTTTGTAAACAGAATGGAACCACCATAACCTTTTTTAAAATTTTATTTATTTTACTTTAAGTTCTGGGATACATGTGCAGAACATGCAGGTTTGTTACATAGATATACATATGCCATGGTGGTTTGCTGCACCTATCAACCCATCATCTAGGTTTTAAGCTCCACATGCATTAGGTATTTGTCCTGATGCTCTCCCTCTCCTTGTCCCCCACTTCCTGACAGGCCCCGGTGTGTGATTTTCCCCTCCCTGTGTCCATGTGTTCTCACTGTTCAACTCTCACTTACAAGTGAGGTCATGCGATGCTTGGTTTTCTGTTCCTTTGTTAGTTTGCTGAGAATGATGGCTTCCAGAACCAGTGTTGAAGATGTACAGACATGGAAACAGAGATGATCAGTGATCGCATCCTCACTGACACTCCTACCCTCACAGAGAAGATAGACACACATATCAGCTTTCTTATTATCTCACGTGTCATTGTTTACTTCCTTTAAATCCCTTATTTCCATCTTATAAACTGAAGTGTGGCCATTCCTTCACCACGTTTCTTTTCTTCTTTTCTCACAAAAATACGAACACCAGGATTCTACGAATTTGTGTTTTCATGCCTCTGTATTCAGAACCTAGAGGTCCGGGATTCTTTGTGTTTCATTCTGTGTGGTTTCAGTCTACAACTAGTACAGGAGGGATGTTCAAAATTTAGCATCAAGAGCAAATATGGTTTCTTCTTATATTAATGCTTCATCCATATCCCTCCCTGCAAAGGACATGAACTCATTCTTTTTATGGCTGCACAGTGTTCCATGGTGTATATGTGCCACATTTTCCTTATCCAGTCTGTCATTGATGGGCATTTATTAAAAAGTCAGGAAACAACAGATGCTGGAGAGGATGTGGAGAAATAGGAATGCTTTTACACTGTTGTTGGAAGTGTAAATAAGTTCAACCATTGTGGAAGACTGTATGGCGATTCCTCAAGGATCTAGAACCAGAAATACCATTTGACCCAGCAATCCCAATAATGGATTATAAATCATTCTACTATAAAGACACATGCACGTGTATGTTTATTGCAGCACTATTTACCATAGCAAAGACTTGGAACCATAACCTTTAAAAAAATTATAAATAAAGATAGGGCCTTGCTATGTTGACCAAGCTAGTTTTGAACTCCTGAGCTCAAGCGATCCTCTTGGCTCAGCCTCCCAAAGTGCCAAGATTACAGGCGTGAGCCACCAACCATCATAACCTTTTTTAACAGATTAGACTCCACAGTTGAGGAACTTATCTGAGAGGCATAAGCTGATTTTTGGTGCCCCAGCCTAGGTTAAACAAACCAAAGGCTGAGCTCCTACAAATCTGGATAGTGGACAAAGTATGTCTTTAGTGCTCCAGCCTCCTGCCTGCTTCTTTCTGGATGACAAATGCCTTTGCTTCTGTTAAACCTACTTTGCAACAGGATAGAGAATCAGTGCTTATGAGAATAACTTTCAGTGGTGCTTTTTAGAGCAGGTATTTGCATTTAAGCCTTATTTCTCTCCTAACACACTGCAGAGCTTCAGCTTCGTGCAGTCAACGAAACTGCAGTCAACGAAACTGCAGTCAACTCTCCTTCCTGGTGACAATTTCTACTTGGTTGCTTAACCATTGATCCTTATTGGATTTCACAACCAACCATGCTATTTATGAATAAAGAGCATTTATTCATTAATCACAAAGCATATGTTGAGGATTTGCTAAGTGTCTAGTCTGAAGCTCACTTATTTTGACTTTCCAAAGAAATATGCACAGCATTCTGGCCAATTCTGCTCACTTGAACTGTGGCTGGTTCTCTCTTTTCAATTCCCAGCTCATTACCAATGTTCTGTTTTTCTAACCTTAAAGACACTTCAGAACACCGAGTTCCCGGACATTCCCTTTGTCCAATCAGGTTCTGTGTTCACAGAGTGTGCTGCAGTTCATCCCCAGCTCTTTGTCCAGAGGGAAATAGGAAGCCCAGCCAGGGCTATACCATGAACAGCTGCGAGGTTACGTGCCCACTGGCCCTTCATGCTTCTGAGGCCCAAATCCCTGGGGTTACACAAAAGGCCCAGGTGTTGTCAAAACGGAATCGGCTGTTCTGGCTCCCTCACCTTCCTTCCTCTTTGTACTCCTGGCAGGCAGTCACTGATATCAAAAGATACTTTTAAAAAAAAAGAAAAGAAATAACAGAATGCTGCCTAAATCTCAGGCTTAGTTCATCATATTCTACTTGTGTAGGAGCCACTAAAACCATTAAAGACCACATCAGATGGCAGCATCTATTTAGCAGGTATTTTGAGAATGACCTTGTTGCTGGATCCTTTACCTATAACCAAATCCCATGAGCATGGCATCCGATCGTTTTAGAGCTGAGAGGGGTGCAATCTTTTAGAAGAGACGTGGGAGAAGGATCAGAGTGATGTGCTGCAGAGCTCCAATCCCCCTTTTAGAAGTTTGCTGTTATTTCTCTGAGACTTGAGTGACTGCAGCACAACTCAAGACTTAGTTTTTTAGATACCCCCCTCCACCCTCCTGAGAACTACAGGGAGCAAGAAGACATCTCATTTTTCAACTCCCGCCTCTGGTTCAGACCACACATTCATCATTTTAGGAAACAGTTAATATGTTCTCCTAACTTTGCTCTTATACCCTTGGCATTCCTCTCAGTTATCAATTATCTTTATTTTGGCAATAGTAAGAGAGGCAGAATTCATTTCTTTTTCAGAAATGCTGGAGAAGAGTTCATGTGAAAAATTACTGTCTGAAATTGAACACTAGATAGATGATTACCATAAATACCCAGCATCCTGTCAAACAGGGATCCACGCGTGGGCAAAGGAAAGAGGGAGCGAAAGTAACATTTCATGTTTCCCCTGCCCTAGGCACCTTTCATACACTTTTCAAATCATCACCACAGTCCCACAAGGTGGATAGGTAGTCAGACATTTGTGGAAACTGAGGCTCAGTTAATAAATGAATACGCAGGGCCTTGGTCTTTGTTTGGGTCTATCTGAATGCAAAGCCAGATGGTTTTTCACCAAACGGCTACATCACCAGTCATTGTCCTAGTCGAGGCTTCTGCCTCTCCCTCTTTTTTCCTCCCATGTCTGATTCATGGTGTGCTTTAGCCACAACACTATACTCCATATATTATCTAAAGCAATTATCACAGCAACGTGTTAAACTCTAGAAATAACTAAGCTGTAGGGCAGTTAAGTATCGCATAGGACGTTAGATAGCTAAGATGGAATGGCTATCCCAGTTCCTGTGACTCTAGGTCCCTGCTTTTTCTACAGAGCCACCACCTGTGTGTGAGACATTTGGAAGTGGGCTTTATGCGTGCAAATAATTTTCCAGCTGTGTTAGACCCAAGAGAACCAAGAAGGAAGAGCTCCATGAAAGAGAGAGAAAACATTTAAATGGGGTCAAGAAGGAAGGGAAGTCATAAATTAAATGAAGAGTCTAACAGGGTTTGGAGAGATGGATAACATACATTTTTCATACATTTTTCAAGTGCTTACTCTGTACCGTAGTAGTATACTTTCTCCATTCAAGAATTTATACCAATGGAGGAGATAGACATAGGAAAAACAAAAACAACCCAAAAACCACAACTTGGTCTCTACTCCACCCCACAGTCCACAATCTTCTTTCCCTCCCAGCCCATCTTGTCTTAGTTAATGGCAACAATACCACCTGGGCATCTTTCCCTCATCTCATTTCCCCTCTTCCTCCCACCTCACATTCCATTTCACGAATTCTGAATGATGGACCAGCTTCCCCAAATTTTTCTCCTCCACTGACTCTTCTGCTACCACCACATTCTAGCTCCACAGTTTTTCCTGTGAACTACCACAAACGTGTCTTATTTTGTTTTATTTTTATTTTATTTTATTTTATTTTTGAGACAGAGTATTGCTCTGTGGCCCAGGCTGGAGTGCAGTGGCACGATCTTGGCTCACTGCAACCTCTGCCTCCTGGGTTCAAGCAGTTCTCCTGCCTCAGCCATCCCCAGTAGCTGGGATTACAGGTGCATGCTACCAAGCCTGGCTAACTTTTGTAATTTTAGTTCTCTAAAGGGGATTTCACCATGTGGGCCAGGCTGGTCTTGAACTCCTGGCCTCAAGTGATCCACCAGCCGCAGCCTCCCAAAGTGCTGGGATTACAAGCATGAACTACAGCACCCAGCCAACAAGTGTGATGGTTTCCCTAAAATATAGATAATAACTTTTCTCCAAATAAAGTTATTCAGCTTCACGTTGAATAAAATAAAATCAGAACTTCTTATGTCAGCTTACAAAGCTCACTGTGATTTGATTCTTGCCCACATACATGGCCTGTATGGCCTGACTTACTTTCTCTCTCTCTCCACCCCCCGCACCATCCCCCGGTCCCACCACAACCCCCTTTAGTCACATTGGTCTTTCTGCCTCTTAACCTTAACATCTTTAGGATTTTTATAGTGTCCTTTACATGGAAGTATTTTTCCCCAGGGCTGCCATGGGCTTTCTTTTTCTCGTTAGTCAGACCCTCATTCTAATGGCCCCTTCCCACAGAGGCAATTATTGTATCCCCAGAAAGATAAGTTGGCATCCTAACCTCCAAAGTCTGTGAATACGACCTTATTTGGAAATAATCTTTGCAAATATAATCAAATCAAGTTAAAGGCGTACTGGGTTAGGATGGGCCCTAATGAGTTAATGGCATCCTTAAAAGAAGAGGGAAATTTTAGACACAGACACACCAGGAAGAAGGCCATGTGAAGGTGAAGGCATGTATTGGAGAGATGCATCTGTAAGCCAAGAAATTTCAGGAATTTCCAGCCACCACCAGCAACTAGCGGAAGTAAAGGAGAATTTCTCCCCAAGAGCCTTCAGAGAGAACGTGCCCTGCTGCTATCTTGATGTCTAACTTCCAGCTTCCAGAATAGAGAGAATACATTTCTATGAAAAAATAAATTTCTTGCTGGGCACGGTGGCTCACGCCTGTAATCTCAGCACTTTGGGAGACCAAGGCGGCAGATTACTTGAGGTCAGGAGTCTAAGACCAGCCTGGCCAACATGGTGAAACCTCGTCTCTACTAAAAGTACAAAAATTAGCTGGGCATGGTGGCGTGTGTCTGTAGTCCCAGCTACTTGGGAATTTGAGTCAGGAGAATCATTTTAACCCAGGACATGGAGGTCGCAGTGAGCTGAGATCGTGCCACTGCACTCCAGCCTGGGTGACAGAGTGAGACTCCATCTCAAAAAACAAACAAACAAATTTCTGTTGTTTTATGCAACCCATTTTGTGGTAACTCATATGGCAGCCCCAGGAAATTAATTTAGAATTCAATCAGAATTTTCCAGCTGTGTTAGACCTAACAGAACAGAGAGAGAACAGCTCTATAAAAAAGAGAGAAGACATACAAATTCAGCCAAGGAAGGAGAATCATAAATTAGATAAAAAGTCTAACAGGGTTTAGAGAGACGAGTAACATATATTTTAAATATTTTTCAAGTGATTTGTGGTTGGTTCATCCACAACCAACTCTTTATTGCATAATTCAGTTTTTTTTATTCATAGTATTTATCACTGTCTGAAACAGTTTTAGGTCATTACATATGTAGTAAATACATACATTTATAATGTTTATGTATGCATATTTATCATATGTATATCTGCTTATCCTTATACAATATATAAATATTTGAAAGTGTAAAGTTTATTTACCTGGTTCACCCAACACCTAGAAGATAGCCTGGATATACAAATATCTGTTCAATGAACACATGAACTTCGTGAATTTAGTAGTATAACTAAATTCATATAATCTCTGAATAAACCCTTATTATAAATTTGATTTTGTATCACATTTAAGTAATACGTAGTATGTTTGTGTGATTCTTATAGCAAAGGTTTATATTTGAAATGATAACAATAACTAGTTAATCCAAGAAGAATTGAGAAGGCCAAATAAACCAAATATATCAGGTGAAAAGATCCCATTCATTTACTTTTAGCTGTCCCCATTGCTTAAAGAATGAGATAGGATATTCCCAAACAACTGTAATTTTTCCTATGACTTGGAAAATAACTTCATTTTCAAACCCGAGTTTAGGTTCTGCTAAAATGAGTGTGGCAGTTTATGTTCTAATTTATCATGTCATCTGCTTAATTAAGTTTGAACTGATATTACTTTTGGTTTCCTAACTATACAGCCTCTCAGATGTGTTGAGTATCCTCGAGGGTGCTTGTGTAGAAAAATCAAGTTTGTTCCAGTGGGCAAAACTCAGGCTTCCAGAATCAAAACCGTCCAATATCCATCACAATGTACTACATAATCATAGATAAATAACCCTAATTTTCTGAGCATAGTATATAATTGTTTTTCATATAATTTGTTTTCTTTTTAAAAGTTATTATGTCCAAGCACAGTAGCTCATGCCTGTAATCTCAGCACTTTGGGAGGCCAAGGTGGGAGGACCACTTTGAGTCCAGGAGTTCAATACCAACCTGGGCAACATGGCAAAACCCTGTCTCTACAAAAAATACAAAAATTAGCCAGGTGTGATGGTGTGTGCCTATAGTCCCAGCTACTTGGGAGGCTAAAGAGGGAGGGTCTCCTGAGCCCAGGAGGTTGAGGCTTCAGTGAGCTGTGATTGTGCCACTGTACTCCAGCCTGGGTGACAGAGTGAGACCCTGTCTCAAAAAAAAAAAAAATACTATAAAGGTGATAGAAGTTTATAAAAACAATTTAGAAAATACAAAAAGTATAAACCAATCACAATATTACCAGCCTCAAATATGAACTGTTAACATGTTGATGTATTTTGTTTTAGTTGGTTTTGTGTGCACATATGCCTAAAAACAGAGGCATGCAAATATGGATATGCTGTTAAAAATTAGGAGCATATGTTATGCAATATATAGCTTATATCATGCTTTATTTTAGGGCTATATAAACATTGGCTTCTTTTACTCATTCTATGTGAATTTTTTCTGTGACCGTGATTTTAAGTGTCAGCCTTACATTTAATTACATGGAGACGCTATAAAATAACAAGCACTTTATTGTCAAATTAGCTATTGTTAATTTATAAAAGGTTTTTCAGTAAATTTTGGTGTCCATAAATCTTCATTTACATCTAATTAATTTCTCAAGGGAAAATTCATATAAGTAGAATTGTAGGGTCAAAGTGCATGAATACTTTTAAGGCTTTCCCATTCCTTCTAGAAGTATATTTATATCCCCGCTACACATACAGCATACAGTCATACACCTGATTTCTACCTAAATAAAAATGAAATTTTATTATTTTAACGTCCTCTAAGACATTTTGCAAATACTTTTCTTTATTGTTTATCTTATATTTTATTCTTAATTTTTAATGTAGATTTTTTTAAGTCTACAGACAAGTTTATCACTCTTTCTGATTATATTTTCTTCAATTTGTATAGTGGAAATAATATCCTAACCATAAAATGATTCTAGAAATTTCTACCAAATGACCATTACATAGCCAACACTGATCTAGGTGCTGGGGTTGTAAAAATGATGGAGCCAAAATTCCTGCCTTCATTGAGTTTGCAATCTAGTCACAGCAGATTTACAATAATCAACATAAATGGTCTACTAATTAAATAAACAAGCTGTTTCAGATAGTGATAGGTTCATGAAGAAAAAAAAATAGGACAATTGAAAATTGAGTGCCCATTCATGTGAGGGGTGCCTGTTTAAACTTAGTTTCAGATGAAGACTTCAGGAGGAGGCATTAGAAATGAAATGAAATGATAAGAAAGAGACAGTCTTAGGCATGTGTGGGGAAGCCTCATTGCAAGTCGAGATAATAATGGTGAGTGCAAAGACTTGGAAATGAGAGCAGGCTTGGTGGATTCCATGACAGAAAGAAGGCCAGTCTGACTCAAGTATGGCAGGTGATGCAGAATGCAACCTTGGGAATATAACAGGACCAGATCCCATGGTTCTTTATAAATCGTGAGGAGGAGTTTGGATTTCAAACGTTAGAACTTTTGGAAAGTTTCCAGTGAGAAGATGATATGTTCACTTTGTCTGCTTGGTGGAAAAATGGCTTGGAAGTGGGTCTAAATAGAAGCAAAAGAACAAGATAGGAGGCTATTAGTATAATCTGGCAGAGAGAATATGGTAGATATGTCTAGGGTTATAGCCACAGACTCTATTTTGTGGTTACACTAATTATAGTTAAATTTATAGTTATCTGAAAATAACCTATTTATTATAGTTAACTTTCATTCCGTCTTGAAGTAAACTATAGAGTTCTCTCTCTCTTTCTCTCTCTCTCTTCCTCTCTCTCTCTCTCTCTCTCTCCTGCTATAATGTCTCTCTTTCTGTGCCAGTGTCAGCATTTTGACCATTGTAGCTTGAAAATGTTTCAATTTACTAGTAAATCCCCCATCGTTACTTTTGTTTTCAAAATTTTCTTTGCTAATACATTTTCTTCTTTTTTTTTCAGATGATCCTTGAACATTTCCTCAAATCCCTTTTACCAATACACACACACACACACACACACACACGTCTGTGAGATTTTGAATGGTAATGCATTAAAACTATTTGTAAATGTTGTGGTTCTGAGGGGAACTGGGCTCAGCTACTTGGTTTTCTTTTTTTTTTAGGAAATAAAGATGCATGTACTTTATTTTTCGCAGCACTTTTTTTAAATTTTATTATTATTATACTTTAAGTTTTAGGGTACATGTGCACAATGTGCAGGCTTGTTCTCACTCATAGGTGGGAATTGAACAATGAGAACACATGGACACAGGAAGGGGAACATCACACATTGTGGTTTTCTATTCTAATTTTTCAAATGCTTGAAGGCAGGCGTTGTTAGGGGCTTCAGTCATCTAAAGCTTAAATTGGTTGCATATTGCAAGATAAACTCATTCACGTGGCTGAAAGATCATGCTGGCATTGGCTGGAAATGTAGGTGGAGTTTGTGCATATGGTCTTTCCTTGTGCTTTTCACACTAAGGCAAACGGATTCCGAAAAGGAATCTCCCAAGAACAAATTCTCCAAGATATCCAGACAGAGGCTGTAATGATGCTTATATGAGTTTGAGTCATCAATAATAGACAGAGGCTGTAACGATGCTTACATGAGTTTGAGTCATCAATAATAGACTATCACATCTCCCACATTCTATGAGTTTGTTAAGGTCAGCAAGGATTCAAGGGAAAGATAATGAGACCACAACTTTCGATGGAGAAGTGGCAAGGTCCTTTCCAGAAGATCACACAGGATGGGATACTGTGGCTCTCCTTGGTTACAGTCTGCCAGAATCCACCTCCTCGGTCCACAACAATTCACATCCTTCCCACCTGCAAAATACACTTAGCACTCCTCTAAGATCCCTGTAATTTTATCCCAATGCAGTGATCTTGAAATATAGGATCTCTTCAGACAAATCAAATGCAGATGTAGAAGAGGTTTATGGGTATAATTCCTCAAGAACATTTTCTTCCTGTCTGAAAACCTGTAAACATGTTAGCTGCTCCTGTGCACACACCCAACATACAAGGGTGATCAGGAAAAGAATTGTTATTGGTTAAATTGTGCCCCTTGAAATCCATATGTTGAAGCTGTAATCCCCAGTACCTCAGAATGTGAAATGATTTGGAAGTAGAGTCATTGCATATGTAAATAGGATGAGGTCATACTAGAGTAGGGTAGGCTTTTAATCCAATACACCTGCCATTCTTATAAAAAGGGGAAACTTTGACACAGACATACATAGAAGAAAGACAATCTGAAGAGGAACAGGGAGAAGATGGTCATCCATAAGCCAAGGAGAGAGGCGTGGAACAGATTCCTTCCTCACAGTCCTCAGAAGGAACCAATTCTGCCAACACCTTGATTTTGGAAGTCCAGGCTCCAGAACTGTGAAGCAAAAAATTTCTGTTGTCTAAGCCACCCAGTTGGTGGCACTTTGTTGTAACAGCCCTGGCAAACTAATACAAAAATAATTGACGCTGAGCATACACCTGTAGTCCCAGCTACTGGGGAAGTTGAGGCAGGAGGCTTTGTTGAGCCCTGGAGTTTGAGGCCAGCCTGAACAACATAGAGAGACTCTGTCTCTAAAATATAAATATAAAAATAAAAACAAAAAATAATTAAAATAGACACTCTCATTGGAAAAGAAAAGAAATAGGGGACATATAGCAGCCATTAGTCCACAGCAATTCCAAAATTTCATCAGAAATGTATCACTAACATCTTAATTAGATGCTCCTTGGATCTGTTTTTTTGTTGATCTTAGTTCTGCTCTCAGGACTCTAAGCTCTGCACTCTGAAATATCTCTTCTTTCTCATAAGAAATGGCTTATTTTAGGCCAGATGCAGTGGCTCACGCCTGTAATCCTAGCACTTTGGGAGGCCGAGGCGGGTGGATGATCTGAGGTCAGGAGTTCGAGACCAACATGGTCAACATGGTGAAACCCCATCTCTACTAAAAATCCAAAAATTAGTGGGGCGTGGTGGCTCACACCTATAATCCCAGCCACTTGAGAAACTGAGGAAGGAGAATCGCTTGAACCCGGGAGGTGGAGGTTACAGTGAGCCGAGATGGTGCCAATGAACTCCAGCCTGGGCGACAGAGCAAGACTCTGTCTCAAAAAAAAAAAGGCTTATTTTTTGCAGATGAGTAATTTTTTCTAATTGCTTCCTTCAGGAAGTTAGGAGTTCAAAGATGCTTTTTGTCTCTATCCTTTTTAATCCAAGAATCGAATGCTTCTGCTAGTATAATTATAGTAAAACATCTTATAGGTTTTCTGTAAATCTCATTAGGGCTCATTCCATTAAACAGAATCCGTTCCTCCACATTCTGGCTTAGGCTGAGAATCTGGATGCTGTAAGACAAAACCCTTATATTTCTTAGACAACTTTTGGTTTAGTTGAAAGGGTTTATGAGGCACGTACTTAAATCATTTTGAGGTTTTAATAAAGGATCTTATAGCCAAACTCTTGATTTTTTTCTTTATCCTGAGGTTATTTCTTACTTCGAGAGTCTTGTTCCATGTAGAGAAGTTAGAAATAAAAAAATAGTTTTAGTTTCAAATCCATCAAGGCCTGACTCCTGAATATTGTTTCCAACTTCTGCTTAAAAACAGACATAGTACTTTATTTTAGCTTATCTTTATCTATTGATACCTTATCATATGTAGCTAAAATAAATTAATTGGCATTTCTAGTTCATTAGTCATATTTTCTATTCTCTATGTTACCACAGACCATAGTTTTGGTAAAATTTCTGCCGTTACATAACATAAATTTCTTTGTATTCAGTGTTCAATGACAATTTTCTTACTATCCTTTAATGCTACTATCAAAGGCATTCCAGTTTTTGCCCACTACATAATCCCAAAGAGAACGCTCCATGTTTTAGTTTCACATTACGACAGTACCATAATTCCAGGCACCAACTTAGGCATTGGATGGGGCGATTTAGATATCAAATCAGGCAAGCAAAACTACTAAGAATGACATGGAATAAGAAATTTTTTATAGGAATTAGATCTTACTCATTTGCGAGAGCTGGTAAAGACATATGGGAAGACTGTCCCTTGAATTCAGTGGTGGGAATAAGCTTCCTGTAGGTCAGTAGAACCAAACTCGAAGTGACTCAGGCGAGAGTGAAGGCAAGCTGAACTTGGTGTGGGGGACGAATTGGAACTTAAAAAGATACTTGCAATCTGCGTCTCTCACCACCTCTGACCTTGACAGTGTCAGTGACCTGCAACAGAAATAAGGGTACTTTGCTGCAGACTTGCATACATACACCTGATTTGTGGTCCAAAGAAGCAAAAGTACTAGATCCAGTGGAAGCTGGAAAAGCTGGGTGAGCTGAGACCAAGCACTGCCCCACGCTAATACAGTCAGCTGATCAGAGATCCACCAAGGGACCTGGCACCCTGCATCTCTGGACTGCAATGGCAACTTCATCATTATCACCTTCCAATAAAAATGCTCAAACAAAAGGTAGTTGTGCTCTGTTTATATAGTTGAAGGCAGGAGAAGGGCATACATTGATTAAAATCTGATGTCTGTAGTCATAATTCACACAATGGACTTTTTATTATGAGACCAAACTCTAAGAGGATATGGAATCTCTTGATGTAATGGTTTCCTCAGAATTCATGGGGTAATAAGGAATTTGTATGTTATGGATTTTCAATTTTTGCTTCAGCTTCAAGAAACTCACAATTAAATTGTGACATTCAATTTTTGCAAATATCTTTAGTCAACATTTCCTAGCTTAATAACTGCTTCCCTTTCGTTATGACTTTTTACATTTCTGTTCATTATTTTAATTATTTAACATTTAATTTTGTAGGTCAGGCACGAACTTAGGCATTAGATAGGGCAATTTAGGTATCTCAAATAACTTCTGGAAGTAGGTTGAATAGAAATATAATGTGTTTTTTTATGGTAGTTTTATAGCTGTTGCCAAGGTTTTCTCTCCTTTCCTACATCTGGTTGACTCATTTCTGTTTCCCTTTGTCTTTCTTTTTTTTTTTTTTTGCTCGTATTTTTGTTTTTGCTTTGCTTTTGTCTTTTATCTTTTGTGCAAAGCTGAGCTCTTAGAATTACGAAAGAGATGTTGGATGAAATTCAAGGCTATTATATGGTTTTTCAAGAGAGCAATATCTAGGGGCTTCTTTTCATGCAGCAGAGTACTACAGACAATGTAAAGGAAGATGGCAGAAAATCCTCAAAAGAAGCATGACTCCTCTCCTGAACACTCTAAGCTAGAGTTTCACACACCAGTCTTTAGCTTCTCCTTATCTTATACATGGGTAAGTTAATCTCATTATGCACAACCAGAAAAAAAAAGAATATGATGAATTTGAGATTCTCATTGAGAATTAATCATCTGATACTTCCCGTAAATTCAGTGCCATCTCCTGAGTTCTTAGTAGCACGGTACAAGACAAGATAAATTACCAGTGACTTTAGGTAAATTATAGAGATTTACCAATCTTAGACACAAAGCTGAAACTTGTGACATTTGCAAAATGTTCACCAGGCAACATGAAACAACTCCCAATTAAGGTGGAAATCAGCAACCATGAACTCACACAGAAGGCCTTGCTTCATATGTTTTTAAAAACAACTTCCTTACCTAGAATATTTTTGTACAGGGCCAAGAAACTGAAAGCTGAGGATACATGCTCTCACACACAAACACATGCAAACACACACAGTTGTAAGCACACACCCCTGTTTTATATCACTCACAGGCTTGCAGCTTTATCTAGGTAAGAAGCAAATGGCAAAAGGGCTCAAAGATAAGTGTACTCTTTCTCTTTCTTTTTTCCTATCTCTCTCTCTCTCTTTCTCTCTTTCCTTCTTTCTTTTTTTGATGGAGTCTCGCTCTGTCACCCAAGCTGGAAGGCAGTGGCGTGATCCCGGCTCACTGCAACATCTGCCTCCTAGTTCAAGCGATTCTCCCGCCTCAGCCTCCCGAGTAGCTGGGATTACAGGCACCCACCATCACGACTGGCTAATTTTTGTATTTTAGAAGAGACAGGGTTTTGCTATGTTGGCTAGGCTGGTCTTGAACTCCTGGCCTCAAGCAAACCACCTGCCTCCGCCTCCCAAGCTGCTGGGATTACAGGTGTGAGCCACTGTGCCCGGCCCCTCCCTCCCTTCATTCCTTCCTCCCTCCCTCCCTTCTTCTTTTCCTTCCTTCCTTCCTTCCTCTCTCTCTTTCTTTCTCTTTCTTTAGTTCTTTCTTTCTTTGCTCCTTCTTTCATCTCTTCCTTCCTTTTCTTCTCTCCTTCTCTCTTCCTTTCTCTTTCTTTTTAAAAAATATTTCTTGATTGCTCTTGGTTACTGCTCCATCAGACCCTACATTCCCTGAGAAATCAGTCACTTTTTTGTCTCCCAGAATTATCTACATAGTCCACAATGAATACTAGGTAAATGTTCATTATATAAATTAGTGGTGTTGAATAGTCTTAAGTGAGCAGAGCCTTGGGTAGGTTTCTGTGTACATTATGTGTATGTAAAAAAGAGAGAGAGAGAGATAAAGAAGAGAAGGTAGAGAATGTAGCAGGCACGGTGGCTCATACCCGTAATCCTAGAACTTCTGGAGGCTGAGGTGGGGGAATTGCTTGAGGCCAGGAGTTTGAGACCAGCCTGGGCAACAAAGTGAGACCTCATCTCTACAAAAAGTAAAAAAATTAGCTGGCCATGGTGGCATGAACCTGTGGTCCCAGTTACATGCGAGGTTGAGGCAGGAGGATTGCTTGAGCCCAGGAGTTTGAGGCTGCAGTGAGCCATAACCATGCCAATGCACTCTGGCCTAAGTGACAGAGCAAGACCCTATTTCAAAAAAAAAAAAGAAAGAAAGGAATGAGAGAGAAAGAATGTAGTATGGTGCTCAGCTTCTAGTGACACCACCCACTAGAATTACTGGAAAACCTTGGCTACCAGAGTTACCTATGCGTGCTATTAGAAAGAGACTGTTTTTCTATGAAAAGCAGCTCCATGTAGATAACTGGAAAACAGAAATGATGACAAAGATTCAGACTCCAACACCCACTAAAAGAGCACAAAATTACATTCTGTCAATCTTATTATTCAGAAAAGGATTGTTGGAAAATCTCCTTTTTCTGTGGGCTCTTTTTCTATAGCTGAGAATAATGACCTCTTGAGTTTCGTAACATGGGTAGTTAGACCGTGGAGGCATGAAATCAAGAAAAATAAAGGTCTGCATCTTCTGGTTTGATTGTGAAAGGTCTAATGTAGGGGCCACCTAAATCGGAAAACTATTAATTCTTGTTATCTGTGGTAGTTATGTTCTATAAAGTCACCAGGAACACTGAATTAGTGAATACTGAATCACTGCTCTTAGGGGAAATGTAGGGTGAGGGTCCCACGAGCCTCTGCTCACAACATTTTCATCAACAAATCAATACATACCTTATTTTACATGTGTCTCTGCTTAAAGACACGTTATTTAACATATATTGTTGAATGATTAACATTGAACTCATGGCCAGCAGCACTACATACATTCTTTTTTTTTTTTTTTTTTTTGAGACGGAGTCTCACTCTGTGGCCCAGGCTGGAGTGCAGTGGCGCAATCTCGGCTCACTGCAAGCTCCGCCTCCTGGGTTCACACCATTCTCCTGCCTCAGCCTCCCAAGTAGCTGGGACTACAGGCGCCCGCCACCACGCCCGGCTAATTTTTTTGTATTTTTAGTAGAGACGGGGTTTCTCCGTGGTCTTGATCTCCTGACCTCGTGATCCTCCCGCCTTGGCCTCCCAAAGTGCTAGGATTACAAGCGTGAGCCACCGCGCCCGGCCTACATACATTCTTGAACAAAGTTGCCTGTCAACATATTTTCTCTGTAAGAGAAATGTCAGCTTTCTTGCCCTTAGGAGGACGGAATGTCACTACCCTGTGGGGGTGAGGGTAACAGAAAAACTACCAGCAAAAAGAACAAAAATGCAGAAAAGGTGGCTCTAAACAGACCGGAAAAAGGACACTTGTTAATAGAGAGTACAGAACATGAGAGCAGAATATCACTTTGTTAGACCTCAGTTTTTCCCCACTTGTGCATGTCTGCAAATGACCAAACGGCACTACAGGTATTGATTGAAGAGTTACAGATACATTCTAGCTAGTAGGGAAATTCACAAATATGAAATCTTAATAATGAGGATTAACTATATACATTAGTGGGCAAGTTGAGATTCCTGAAATTAAATGCAACTGACTGCTTTACATTTCTAACCCTAAGTATTATGCATCAACATGGGTTCAAGTGGAAGCAAAAATAAATGATTCCTACAACATGCTTCCTAGTAAATGTGTTTTTCCGTTTAATGTGTGATGGAAGAAAGGCTTAACTACTTTACATCACAATGAAAATTCTGAAGAAAATGCCTATATCATTTAAGACCTAAAGGCATATATGAAGAATATAAAATGGCGACTTGACAAGTGAAAACAGAAATGAAGTCTCTTGAGAAAAGTTAAGTCCAGTGCTATTTTTGTGATATTTGAAATGTCCCTGAGTTGGTGCAAGCCATTAGACACTATTTCTGAAAGAGAAATAATTAACGTCTAACTGGGCAGAGCTATAGGGATCTTTTTTTTTTTTTTTGATATAGGCAAAAAATCCAAAGAAATGGAACTGTCCCTAGATTAACAGATTGAAGAGTCCTAGAAAGTTTCAGTGTAGAACTTTATTTGAATGAGTTACTTATGGCTAGCCCAAGCAGTTTGTAACTCAACATTGCTGAAAATCCTCACGCCTGTAATCCCAGCACTTTGGGAGCCCAAGGTGGGTGGATCACAAGGTCAGCAGTTTGAGACCAGCCTGGCCAAGATGGTGAGACCCTGTCTCTACTAAAAATACAAAAATTAGCCAAGCCCCGTGGCAGACACCTGTAATCCCAGCTACCCGGGTGGCTGAGGCAGGAGAACTGCTTGAACCCGGGAGGCTGAGGTTGCAGTGAACCAAGATCATGCCACGGCACCCTAGCCTGGGTGACAGAGCAAGACACTATCTCAAAAAAAAAAAAAAAAAACTCCTAAACAATGCAGGAGAGAACAATGAACATAAGGCAACATAGAAACACTTCATGATCTAGATATTTTTATGCACATTTAACACTAGAAGAATTTTATTTTCTTAATGATTGTTAAAAGTATTGTGTAAACGAGTAATTATTGCCAAAATTAAAAATAGAACTCATAAAGTTGAAGTGATGCTCCATGCATGGCAGCTATTATTATTTTGAAACCAGCTGCTAACTAAGTACTACTTCATGGGGAAACAGAGGAGCTTTGTCCAGACAGGCTTCTGAGCAGGAATGGGCATTGCAGTGCACTTCTGTATCGTAGCAGAAACTGTAGCCTGCAAATTATCTATTTCCTCCCTTTCATTTCTAAAAAGGCCTAACATCATATTCTCCAAGCCTTGCTTGCAGTGAGATGTGTCCAGGTGACTGTTTTCTGGCCATTTAGATATAAGAGGAAACCACTGAGTAGGATTTCCAGAAAAGCTCTTTAAAAGGTACTCATCGCACCCTCCCTCCCCCCGCCTGAAGGCCCAGCTATTGGGGAGACTGAGGTGGGAGGATCACTTGAACCCAGGAACTCAAGGCTGCAGGGAGCCATGATCGTGCCATTGCACTCCAGCCTGGGAAACAGAGCGGGACCCTGTCTCAAATAAATAAATAAATAGGGTGAATGCAGCTGATGTACTGTTTTCTATCCCTTTTTTCCCTGCATGATGGCTCTTGAGGTCCTTTTGAGAGTGAGGATGAAGGTCATACTCTAAGGAGGGAAAGTACAAAACTAAAACAATACTCACTTCGTGACGAAATTATGAAGCCTCCATACCAGCACTTGACTACCAATCTCCCATGAGAAAAATAAACAAACCCTGTGTTGCTTAAGTCATTGAGTTTACGGTTTTTGAAACTAGCAGACAAATACAATTCCTAACCAACAGACCTAGGGATGATACCCTTGACTGGTGTTCAGGAGCATTTATTAGGTCCCTGTGTGGATTATACTCAAGATTTTCAGCTTTCCCTAGAAAAGAAGAGTGCCATGTTGTAACATAGAAAGTGAGACATACATGTGGTGGCTCACACCTGTAATCCCAGCACTTTAGGAGGCCAAGGCAGATGGATCATGAGGTCAGGAGTTCGAGACCAGCCTGACCAACATGGTGAAACACCATCTCTACCAAAAATAAAAAATTAGTTGGGCTTGGTGGTGCGCACCTGTAATCCCAGCTACTCAAGACGCTGAGGCAGGAGAATCACTTGAACCTGAGAGAGGGAGGTTGCAATGAGCTGAGATTGTGGCATTGCACTCCATCCTGGGTGACTGAGCAAGACTCTGTCTGAAAAAAAAAAAAAAGAAAGTGAGACTTACATCTGCCATTCATTTAAGGCAGATACCCTGACTTAAACTTATTCTCCTCCTCTCTGTATGTTGATGAGGACAGTGTAGAGTACATGAGACGGGGCTGACATTGCTCAGATTGGTAGGTTTTCATGGCCGTTGTTGAGTGGTGATGAATGATGGCATTGAGTCCATAGAAGTATGAATTTTAAAATATAATTTTCTCCTCTTTTGTATGCTGGGTTTAAGAATAGAAGAATTTATGTGAAAACTATGGTCCATGCATTTCTTTTAAATAGGTAAATTTCCAGGTTTTAGGTTTATATTTTATTTGAATAACCATGTCTAAAATGTCCTATGTAAACACGCATTTAAGCAATCCAGGGCATGGCCTCCAGATATAATTTAGTTCACTCATAATGAATTATGTCTGTCTTTGGAGCAGATCACCAGTTGTTCCAGGTGTTACTTTCCATTTCCTTATCATTTTACCCAGCTTCGGAAAGACTGGCCTGAGTTAAAACTTTTTGCCTTCATTTTGGTTGACAGCAGACCCCTCCCGTTTACTGAAAAGAATGTTGCAGATTTCCTGTTTAACAGATGATGGTGAAGAGGGGGCAGAGCGTGAGGCGTCAGTGATCCTACCTATGAAAAGAAGGCACATGCTTTGCTAAAAAAGGATAAAGATGAAAGATCTCTAAGTGGCTGTGTATTCATCCATTGTTTAGCGCAGGAGACGCTGACTCACTGTGCTGACGGCCAGGGGAAATCCTGTATTTCCCTCTCTGGGACTTTTGGATTCAGCTTGCTTAAGAGAGGCAAGCACTTTATTGTTCTGCTGGAGCCTTGGTGCCACCATTCCAGACATACTCGTGTCAAGTTTCAGGTGGCTTCTATAAATCATGTCATTGGAAGTTAGGGAGGTGACTTTTTCCTCTTCTGTTGTTTGGACATACAAGCGTGGTACGTGTATGCATCTTCCCACTCACCTGAACTATGGGGCCAGGTCTTCATGGGAGCATCCTCCTATGGCCACTTGTCATTTTCAAGGAAAGTGAATCCCAGCCTTTTCATCATATTAGAATAACTCCATGTAATTGCTAAGTACATATGTCACCAAATTAAGAAAATACTGTATAAGTCATCCACGATTTACAATGTCATGCACTCAACAGTGTTCTCATTCATTTACGGGGAGGAAAAAAACATTTAAAATATGGTATCTGTCTTAAATAAATGACAACAATAAGACAACCAACTTGAGAACTATATGGCCTAGAACTTGCATAATTTCTTATTCATATCAATGAAACTGAAGACCATGCAGGACTTAGACTGTAAGCCACACAGACTATAGAAGAAAGTATTGGCCGGGCGCAGTGGCTCACGCCTGTAATCCCAGCACTTTGGGAGGCCAAGGCGGGTGGATCATGAGGTCAAGAGATAGAGACCATCCTGTCTAACACAGTGAAACCTCGTCTCTACTAAAAATTAAAAAAATTAGCCAGCATGGTAGCAGGATCCTGTAGTCCCAGCTACTCGGGAGGCTGAGGCAGGAGAATGGCGTGAACCCGGGAGGTGCAGGTTGCAGTGAGCCGAGAGCCCGCCATTGTACTCCAGCCTGGGCGACAGAACGAGACAAAAATTAGCTGGGCGTGGTGGCACATGCCTGTAGTGCCAGCTACTCCGGAGGCTGAGGCAAGAGAATCGCTTGAACTCGGGAGGCAGAGGTTGCGGTGAACCAAGATCACGCCACTGCACTCCAGCCTGGCAGCAGAGTGAGACTCTGTCTCAAAAAAAAAAAAAAAGGGAAAAGTATTCACCAATAAGGGGATGAGTGACTTGGGGGGGTTAATGTTCATGTAGCCTTTAAATTAGAAAGGGGAAAAAGTCAATTCTAGCAAGAAACAGCATGTGTAAACTTTGGAATCGAGCTAAATACATGTTGGCAGAGAACAGTAAGTTAAAAATCTTGTCTTAAAAAAAGAGAATCTGTAGCATTTTAAAAGCTGTAAAAGGATTTGTAAAATATTAAGAGATTTTAAGAGAACTGGTAGCATTTTAAGAATTAAGTGAGGCAACATGATGGAAGGTGTTTGAGCTTGATCCACTGGGAAACAGAAAATCTTCAGATACACTCAGGGATTCAGTGAAAACAGTGTTTGAGAAGAAAAACTTTGGCAAGTGTTCATGACTATTGATATAATGCTTACAAAACAAAATGAATAATAAAATTAAAACTTAATGTAGGGATGTTTAAAATTACTTGAAAGAAAAAACTGTTTACTTACATTAAAGATTCCATTAATGGACAATTATGATGCTTTATCCAAATTACAGAATAAGAAAACTGGTAAGACAAAAGAAATAATTTCATTCAATCTTCTAACACTTCTAATGGAGAATTTCATCTAGGCTTTTGACTACAGTATGTGATCTATTATCTTAACTAATGAACACTGGCGTAGACAGCCTGATGCAGGTCACATGACTTTAAAACATTACATCATTGGCCAGGCTCTGTGGCTCATGCCTGTAATCCCAGCACTTTGGAAGGCAGAGGCGGGTGGATCACCTGAGGTCGGGAGTTCAAGACCAGCCTGACCAACATGGAGAAACCTTGTCTCTACTAAAAATACAAAATTAGACGGGCGTGGTGGTGCATGCCTATAATCCCAGCTACTTGGGAGGCTGAGGTAGGAGAATTCGCTTGAACCTGGGAGACAGAGGTTGTGGTGAGCCGGGATCACGCCATTGCACTCCAGCCTGGGCAATAAGAGCGAAACTCTGTCTCAAAAAAAAAAAAAAGGCCAGGCATCGTGGCACGTGCCTGTAATCCCAGCTACTCGGGAGGCTGAGGCAGGAGAATCGCTTGAACGTGGGAGGCAGAGGTTGCAGCGAGCTGAGATCACGCCACTGCACTCCAACCTGAGTGACAGAGTGAGATTCTGTCTCAAAAAAAAAAAAAAAAAAAAAAAAAAATCCATCATTCAGAATGAAGCTAGGTTTCTACTAATTGCTCTGAATTAGTGAGGGTTTTAACAGTCGGAGTAAACAAACTCTGCTGTGATGTTCAAAGTTGAAGTGAGTTGGCAAACCTGTGCAGATAGAGATGGCATTAAAAGGGCTATTGTAATAAACTGAGATTGTTGCTCATGCCCATTGCATATAATTTACTTTCCAATTCAGCTCCTCTGAACAACAATTTGAACTTGGAAATTATTTTTGTTGAAAGTCCAGTTTTTTGATAGATTTAAAATCAGTTTATCCAAGTTATTTTTCTTGCTCTCTATTTTTCCTACCCTCTTTATTTTTCTTTGTCATATTATTGCCTGTTTCTTCAGGCTCAATGAGCTCTCCTTTAGCTCATGTAAAATTGGATGGATTTAATCTTTCTTATTTGGCACCTTGGTTATTTCCCATGATGCTTCTCCCGGGTGAGATCTGACTCTCATCTGTCATTTTGGGAGGAATCTAATATTAAAGAATCTTCCAGTATTCATCTGTTGGGTCTTGTAGATGCTACTCAGGGATGTCTGTCAGAATTCTGGCATGCAAAGTGACAGCCAGTAGGTTCAACTTTGATCATTTTTATTTTCTTGCTACATGAAATAGCTTTATTGAAGGGTTTTAACTGTAAAACACAGTCATCTGAGTAATAAGCAGGTCAAATCTTTGGATATAGCATCTCTCAGTCTAGAAGGGAAATTTCATTCTTCGTTTAGGGAATGTTTGGGCTATGTGTGAGCTTTTAGTTTCCAAGTTTTCAATTTGCATGTTCTCTTTATCATTTGCATATAATGTATATATTGCAGGGTCTTGTTCTCACATCAAAGTTTTAAGATGAAAAGATTTCATAATCATTAAGTGTCTCTCGCTGACATGATTTGAATTGCCAGTGCTATAATGGGGTAGGCCTCAGTTCAGGAAAGAGGACCTGGGAAACACAGACAAGAATTACCTCTTCCTTGCTGAGAAAAAAATACAGCTTGTTTTATTTCAAACTTTTAATATATCTTATATTCCCTTGAATTCGAGAAGTAATTTTTCTGTTGTATTTCACAATGTGTTCTGATATATTTACCAACCAGGAAGCTCCACCAAACTTCAGGGTCCACAGTTATTAAGGTTTCCTTACACAGGCAGAATTGGTTGAATCACTGGCCACGTCTTGGACTCAATCTCCAGTCCCCTCTCTTCCACCAAGGTTGGGAGATTGTGCTGACTTGTAAGTGTGGTCCCAGGGATCCGTTGTGAATAACAAAGGCACTCTTATCATTTAGAAAATTCTAAGAATTTAGAGTCGCCCTTCCAGGAACCAGGGACAAAGACCAGTCAAATTATTTATTATACAACTGAGTTTAATAAATGTAGCTAGTTTTATTAATGTTATTATACCGTTGAGTATCATAATAACTTTGTGAGGCGGAGAGAGATAACTTTGTGAGGCAGAGAGAGATTTTCCTATAAAAGTTCACACTGTGTTTTTTAGTGATGAGAAAAAAAGGGCAGATGGCAACATATGTTCCATTGAAGATAAAATTTCTGACACTCAGAAAAATTAAATACTTCAAGAAAGTAAAGAAGAACATCAAGTGCTTCACACATTTTCAACTTTCAGGCTTGTAAGCAAAAGAGTAAAAAGGTTATCTATAACATATTTCTCTAAGTTAAGTCAAATAAGAATACATACTTAAATTCTGTTCAAATTATGTATAACAACTATCAAAAAATGACTTCTGTGAAAAAGCAGATTAACTTTCATTTTTAGAAGAACAGATAGATGGAAGGTAAGCTGGAACCCTCCAAAAGACAAGATACAGATGTCTGGCATATGCTGTTTACAACCATTATCATTGCCTGGTGGCGACTAAGGAAAATGAACTTCTGTCAAATGCTTTGAATTTTGCTGCATCACTGTAGGTTTGATTTACCTCATATTCCTCCCAGAGAAGCAATAACAGATTTAAAAAGATTACATTAGCATTTTTATACCTTTACAGCAGTGGGGTAGGTGATGACTTTCATCTTTTTAAACAAAAATAAACATATTTAAAGTGTTTTGCTACAGTTATGAAATGTAGGAGTCTCATGGTTTACTTACCCATTCCAGCTGGCTCCTGACTCAGCAAAAGAGCAAGGTAAGAAACCCGACTGGCTTCACCAATAGCAGGCTTTGAAGAGGAAGATTAATTAACAGGTCATTGAGAAGGGAAATTAAGAAAGCCTCTCTTGCCGGGCACAATGGCTCACGCCTGTAATCTCAACAGTTTAGGAGGCCTGGGGCGGGCAAATCACTTGAGGTCAGGAGTTCAAGACCAGCCTGGCCAACATGATGAAACCCCTTCTCTACTAAAAATACAAAATTAGTCAGGTGTGGCACGCACCTGTAATCCCAGCTACTTGGGAGGTTGAGACGGGAGAATTGCTTGAACCGAGGAGGCGGGGGTTGCAGTTAAGTCCAGATCATGCCACTGCACTCCAGCCTGGGGACAGAGTGAAGACACTGTCTCAAAAAAAGAAAGGAAGGAAGGAAGGAAGGAAGGAAGGAAGGAAGGAAGGAAGGGAAAGAAAGAAGAAAGAAAAGAAAGAAAGAAAGAAAGAAAGAAAGAAAGAAAGAAAGAAAGAAAGAAAGAAAGAAAGAGAGAAAGAAAGAAAGAAAGGCAGGCAAGCTTCTCTTCAGACAGTTCAACAATTTGGTAACATTTTACATAAGAGACAACTATGGCCAAAAATGAAGTCATTTGATCAAGGCTCAATGGTAGATCCTGTGTAAATAAGAATACTACAAAAGCAAAACCCCAAAGTCAATGAGTTTACAGCATTTCCAAGCAATCCACCTACTTTATATGAAGGTATAAATGATAGAGGCTGTTAAGAAATTATTTACAAGAAAACTGTGGCTTCACTCAAAAAGAAGTGGTTATTTTAGCATTTAGAGTTATCCATTTTGTATCACATTTAAGTAGACACTTTGCTTGTCAGATTGCTTGTGTCGGATTGGCATGATTTAATGGGATGATTATCTTAAAGTTTTAAGAGAAATTGGTCCCTCTGTGGTGTTGGAAACTCTGTTAATATAATGTGTCAGGATCATAAACCATCAGCAGGGACTGTTTGGTTACTACGCAACTCCAGGAGACATTGTTTTCTTCTGTTGTTTCTCGCAGAAAAGACTGCAGAGAAGGGTTGAACCTAAGGACAGAGACAGATGCAAACCAATGCACAGGCACCAGAACTCTTCCATTTCTGGGTAAAGGAAAAAGTAGAATAAATTCCAACCATGAGCAATGTAACTGGTTGCCTTTATGGTATAAATATGGAGTCCTCAAAGGGACCTCCATTTGGTAAGATATGGTTTCTGTGGAGTTCTCTCCCAGCATTGGTTATTTCACCATGAACAGTTTGCAAGTCCTATTTGTGACCCACGTCCTTGTCTGTAAAGCCCAAGATTTCATATTGGGAACATATAAGATGGGGAAGTGATTGATATTTGTAATGTATAAAGAACTGTTAAATAAAAAGATGAATATCTAACAGAAAAAGGGGTGAATGGTACTGAAGCAGCTATGTTGTCTGGAATATATGCCCTGGGGCTCGTTGTTGCCTCCCAGGAAAATTTAGGACATGGACACACACAAAGAGTTTAGGAGTGGAGGTTTAATAGGCAGAAGAGATGAGAAGGAGATAGAGAAAGGGGTCTCCAAGTGGAAAGGACCAGATAGTGGCAGATGCACCGGATTTTATAGTCGAGCATGAGGAGGTGGTGTCTGATTTACATAGGGCTGACAGATTGGTTCGATCAGGTATGACGTTTACATAGCATGAGAGGAAGGCTGGTCACCCCATCCTAATCTTATTATGCAAATGGGCTTTCCAGTTGATCTGGGCCATCTTGTCTGCTCCTTACAGTACAAGTGACTGACAAAGGGAAGGGAAGATGGAGCCGCCATCTGCAACATGTCTAGTCCTTAGTTCCTGCTGGCATTCACCTTGCAAGCTCTCAGCTTGCTTGTCTATGTCTGCAGATAGACTTTACAGGCTGCTTTTTGTTAGACAATGATTTGGGGCTGCTTTTCATTAAAAAGAAAAGGCTTATGTAGGACTCCCATACCCTTACTATCTGCCTACATGATTTCTTAACCCTGTATTAATATGTAACAGGCAACTTAAAAAAGGATAAATGTAAATAGCCAATAAAAATTTTGGAAAAGTGTTTGACATCACTAGCAATCAAATAAATGTGACTGGTAAAATATTTAGCAAATTTTATTTACCCAATTGACAAGTATATAAAAATGACACAATCTTCATTTAATGTCCCAGGTGGCTAGTCCATGACTGCATGAAAGGCTTCCCTTGTCCTCTCTCTTTCATTTGGACTCTCACTGGGGTGAGGAGTAGGCATCAAGAGATCAGGATACCCCATGAGTTTCTCCCTGCCAGCAAGACTGTGTCTCTGCAAAAGGCACGAGCCATTTCAAGCTGCAGCATGCTCTTCGGTTCTGGGCTGCAGAAACCACTCTATTCTTTAGCTCCTTCTTTCCTTATAGTAACAATTGGACAGCAATATGATAATAAACTTGAGTAATTTTTTTTAAGTTTTATATTTTTGAAACAGAAATTGTACTTTGAAGAATTTATATTACATAAGAGATGCTCAAAGATGCTGTTGAAAATGAGTGCTCATTGCAGTGAAAATTGGAAACAATGTAACCTTCTAACTCTATGAAAATTCTTAAATTATAAGACTCCTTTATGATGAAATATTTATTATACAGTGATCACCATCATCTTCTCCAAGTATAATTAGCCTATGGAAATATGTTCATGATGTATTAAGAACAAAAGGAAGATTTCAAAAATGAAGTATGATTCCTAGTAGGTATAAAAGATGCTATGCATTAAAAAATTACGGGAAGCATAAGCTAAAATTTTAATACCAGGTATCACTAGGTATGGAAATACGTTTAATTTCTTTGTTTTTTCTTTATTCTTTTATTTTTCTATTTCTTATGTGAAACGCAAATAACCTTTAGAGTCAGAGAAGACAAAAAATGTTATTTACCCAAAAGAAATTAGAGGCAGGGTGGATAGAAAGATCTTTAATCTAAGAAGGAAATTAATAGCATTTCATCATCAACATTTTGAGATTCTTCTTTTGGAAAGAAAGTATGTTCACACATGGTCACACTTTAGTCAGTTAATGGGTACTTATTTTGCATATCATCTTAGTCCCATGCCTCTAAACTAAATAGACGTGAGGAAATAAACATTTTGATTGGAATAAAATGGAATTCAAAATTTTAGGAGGCCTTGAATGCTTACTAAAGAAGAGCATGGACTTTCAGTACTAGCCTGAAGCTGACGCTACGGTAGTAGCAGAAAAGACACCTTTTCCATTGTTCTTTCTAAACTTTGAGTGCAGAGTTTTCACAGACATTGTCCGGGGTAGCATTTCTCCAGATTTTAAAACAATACTCACAGAAATAAGCCCATTTTATACAGCCACCCAGTACACAAGTACAGGTGAAAGCAGGCACACATGCACACACACAAACACACACACATACACACACAAGTACAGGTGAACCCAGGCACACACACACACAACCCCCACTCAAGGACAGGTGAATGCAGGCACACACACACATACCCCCCACACAAGGACAGGTGAACACAGGCACACACACATATCCCCCACACAAGGACAAGTGAACACAGGTACACACATACTCCCCACACAAGGACAGGTGAACACAGGCACACACACACCCCACACAAGGGCAGGTGAACACAGGAATACACACACATTCCCCCACACAAGGACAGGTGAACACAGGCACACACATACATTCCCCCACACAAGTGACAAAAAAGTTTCAAACACACACACACACACACACACACACATAAACTTACCACCCTTACCACATATTGATAATTCTATATACCACTTCATTTTTATAAAAACGTGATTATAATAGTCTAGAACTTTGCATTGTGAAGGAAGCTCAAAAAATCATAAACACAAAAGAATAGAAATAAGCACTAGAAATGGAGGAAGATCAAGTCACCAAAGTGGGGAAACTGATTGAGGTGAGTGAAAAAAAGAGCTTGAACTTTTATTCATATTAATTTATTATTTCAATGTCGAATTATGTGTCCTTTAAAATAATGTATATATTAGAACTGCACATGCATATAATTTATAAACATATGACTAAACGTAGTCCAGAAAACTATGCTTAATTTTTTTTTCTTCAGAGACTCTGTGATCAAAAAGTTTGGAGAACATGGATTTGGATTATAGGTGCAAGAAGAGTTGAGAGCAAAAGACACTTCTGGGGATATGTCATTAACAAAGTTCCCCAGAAAATAACATAATCTGATATGGGCCTTAAAAGATGGGTACTCTCTGGCCAGACATATGTTAAAAGATGTCATGTAGCAGTTTTGTATTCAGAGGATCAGGTTGCAGGACAAGGGGCAGAGGGGTCTTTGGAGGATCCCAAGAGAGGTGGGAATCAGATATTAAATTAAAACAAACAACATAGGAAAATAAGTGAGATGGATCAGCGAGTCTCCCCTCCTTTTGAAGACACTAGGGCTAGGGATGGTTTCTGAAGCTCCTCTGCTACTGATGCCTTAGAAGCTGTGATGGATGACTTCCATGTACTCCTCCAGATTTATTCCTCACTCATACCCACCTGCTTAATGGCCCAGGAGGCTGGTCTATGGCTGCATGGAAGGCTTCCCTTGCCCTCTCTCATTTGGGGTCTCACTGGGGTGAGGAGTAGGCATCAAGAGATCAAGGCACCCCATGAGTCTTTCCCTGCCAGCAAACCTGTGTCTCTGCAAAAGGCTACGAGCCATTTCAGGCTGTGCTGTGCTCCTCAGTTCTGGGCTGCAGAAGCCACTTTATTTTTTACTTTTTATTTTTTTAGACAGAGTCTCGCTCTGTCACCCAGGCTGGAGTGCAGTGGCGCGATCTCGGCTCACTGCAAGCTCCGCCTCCGGGGTTCACGCCATTCTCCTGCCTCAGCCTTCTGAGTAGCTGGGACTACAGGCACCCGCCACCACGCCCGGCTAATTCTTTTTTGTATTTTTAGTAGAGACGGGATTTCACCATGTTAGCCAGGATGGTCTCGATCTCCTGACCTCATGATCTGCCCTCTTCGGCCTCCCAAAGTACTGAGATTACAGGTGTAAGCCACCTCGCCCGGCCAGAAGCCACTCTATTCTTTAGCCCTTTCATAGCAGGATGGTATGGCTTCTCCTTCACTGCTAGCCCAGGGATAATATATGATTTTTCTATTGATTTCCTTAAATTCTGTTCAGACCTCTAAAACAAACAAACAAAAGATTTCTATTAAAAATTCTCCTCAAAATGTGAATGTGCTGTCTATTTCTTGCTGGAACCCTGACTGATATAGATGCAAAATAGGTAGGACTGGATGTCTAGAAGGCGGAATGTGGCACAACTATGTTCTGCGCACTTGGAAAAAAAGCCAGCACACAAAGAGAGGTAGAGGTTAGGTGGGAATGCCAATAAGAGGTTTATCAGGCCGTTTCCAGAAATAATCTTACACAGAAGGGGCCTGAGGAAGCAAGTGCATCCTGAGGTTTCACATCCCAGCCCAAGAAGAGAACAATGAAAGGGAAGTACACTCAGGGGATTTCTTAGGTTCTGGAAATGGTCAATACCTTAATCTGGCAGTCAAGGTACAGGTGTTTATTTTATTGTCACTCTTGTGATTATACACATATATTTTATACAGTCTTCTGTACTCAAGATGTATTTCAAAATAAAATGAATGGGGAAGGGGAAGAGTGAATGATGGTGGGCATGGTGAACAATGTCCCACGGGATTCTGTCAATACAGTGTTCAATATGTTTTACATACTATTTCATCTCTTATTTAATTTCATATTAGGATTGTGAGGCAGAACTCCTCATCTTTTGTTTCAGATATTCCCAGGGATGTAGGAAAGTGGTACACGCTAGCTGTCAATATTTTATGGGACAATTTAATCAGAACAAAAATTGTGAAAGACTTCCCAGATTATTGAGCCTCATTTTGCAAAAAAAATCCTTGCTTGCCATCTCAAATCAATTTGTGAACCAAGAGTGGTTTTAATAAGTAATTATTATCTTCTAAAAAGAGCCTTTAATCACTTACAGGAAATGTTAAAGTGCAGTTGATGCAACATCAAAACTCTTGCCAGCTTGGGAAACAACCTTAAAATCTAGCTTTAAAATATTTACCATATTTTTGTCGTTCTGGCTTTCAAAAGCGAAGAAAAAATTCAGTTTATCTCAGTTATCACAACAACGTGGGATGCTTATAAAAACCGAAGCAGGATGAAGTTTGGCGTTATATCTGGTTTCTAAACAGAAACTTCCCCAGTACATATGTGCATAGAGTCCCCATGAGATTGACCTAGCAATGGAGATTAGTTTCAGGGATAAAAACAGAAAAGTGTTTGTGACACTCATTCCCTACTGAGAAAATAAATGAGTAAAGACATTATTATTAAACAGCTTTTGAATTAGATTTTTTTTTCCTCCAACAACTCACATTTATTGTGGTTAGTTTCATTTTAAAGTCAATGTAAGTTCAGATGCGAGGAAGGAAATGCTTTATTCATAGGAAATTTCTGCCGTGATTTATACACGAAAGCTTCAGGCAAAAAGTAAGATGAAATCAGTTTACTCCCTATTTAGATTTATTTTCTACAGTTTTTAAGTAAAATTCCTTCTTACCGGTTAATGAGTTTAAAGCCACTCCAAGCCCTGAAAAAATCATGAGAGAGGTGTTCTCTTCTTGGACTAAGTCCCATTAAGTCCCATTCTATTATCAAAGATGCTTAGGCAAAAGGTTCTAGAGTCTCAGCAGCAAAGATATACGAAACCAGCCAAGATGATTCTACCAAAACACACAGAGTATATAGTCTGACTTGATTTCTGCAGTGGGCTACTAAGTTAAAAAGTAGAAGCGATTGGACAGGGTTGGATATTTGACAGCCTTGAAAATGACACTGAAAACTTAGCAGTTTTCACTTACCAATAGTAAATCATTATATGTTCTTGAGAAATAGAATAATTCAATACAGGTAATATTTCAAGAGAATTAGTCTGACTGCAGTGTACCAGTTGAATTGTATGCAGAGAGGACAAACTTTTGGAGTAACCCACAACTGCAGCATTGTTCTGAAAGTGTTCAATACCTTAATCTGGCAGTCAATTCACTGGTGGTCATTTTGTTGTTTACTCTTGTAATTAGACACATGAATTTTGTACTCTCTTTCATGCACATGCTGTATTTCAAAATTACAGACCTGTGACCCGAAAGGAGAGATGGACAGGGAGATCAGTTGAATGGTAATTTCAAAGAAAGAGGAAGATTTTGAGGGAAATACAGACATATAAAAGAAGGAGTTGGAAAAATAAAATATAATCATAAAGGTTCTGTCCTTCAAGATTGAGAAGATAGTAGTCAGAGCAAGACCACTGGGAATGAATTTGTAATCTGCATATGGGTTTGGGTGAGAGGACCAGTTCGATTTAGGCATGTTGTTTCTGATGACATGCAACATTCAGCTAGATGTATTTGGTGGGTAGTGAGTGGAATGGTACAATCTATGTAAAAATATTCATATATTGATAGTGGCTAATTCTCCAAGGCAATTAGAATGAAAAAGAAGAGCAGAGGGGATTATGAAGACCTGTAGTGAAAGAGAAAAATGTGTCGTGAAGGCAGAGTGAAGGAAAAGGAAGGGAAATAGGAGGAGAAACAGGATGATGCAATGTTGTGGAAACAGGTAGAAGAGCTTCAAGAAGTTGACGGATACCAGGGTCAAACATTTCACCGATGTCGAAGACAGATGTGGAATTTGAGAATAAGCCCCCTTGGATGGAGCAGCTGAATTTAATGGGGTGGTCAGGGTGAAAGTCAGAGCATAGCAGTTGAAGGTAGATTGAAGACAGGCAGCTAAATGAAGATATTGAATGCAGGTCACAGTAAGAAATGAGCAGAGGCAAGGAGAAACTGGGGGGGTAAAAATATGATTACAGTTATAGAGCTAGCAGTGTCAACTAAAAAGTGGGTTTTTTGTTTTTGTTTATTTATTTATTCTGGGGGAGGGGCTTGAGATTGTTGGGGCATGGGAAGACTTTTGGACCTGAGGCCAGGAGGCTACGTATTTCCAAATAGAGTACTATCATGTCTTAAGGTGCTGTGATGAGCCTGGATAATGAGTCCAGTGCCAAGGGTTGGTTTGGGGTTTTATATTTGTGGCTTGAAATGTGAGTTTCAAAGACCAGCTTTCATTAATAAAAAGGAGAAAGAAAAAATGCTAAAATGCTTTTATGTACTCAATCTATAAAAGACAACCTCACAGCCCCCTCCTTAGTGGTCAGAAACCAGTATCGTCAGAACCCACTTTCTTCCTGCTCCAACTGTGAAGATAGACTAGAAGCAGATGTGTCTTGACCTTCTCAAAACCTACACACAGGCAGGAGGCCATAACATACTGTTCAAATACAGCCCACATGTGGCTAATACAGGACCTCATTTTCCATGATGTACCCAACAGACTGGGACATAGCCAGCTGCAAAGGCCCTAGGCTAGAATCTGACAAAGGCCACATTCCACTGGGAGGAAAGGCTGTGCTGTGCCCAGATTAGTCCCAGAGTGGTCACTCTTCTACATGGAGATGCTTCACTTTAGGCTTAAGCCACGTAGGAGAAATCCAACACATAATTTTGAGCCTTTTCAGTATCCTTATAACGAATGGAAAAAATGAAGACGGGTTTCTGAAAGGTCAACTTTCAGAAACTGGAAAAGTTTTAGTTTTGTTTTTGTTTTTCCAAAACTCAAACTCTTGCTTACTTCCCATGCGGTTCAGTTCCACCATCCAGATTATCTCTCATTGGGAATTTTATCTTTTTAATTCAGCTTTGACATTTTACTTAATTTGTTACCATTGCTCCTTTTAGGCCACCCTGAACAAATATTTCTTTTGTTTTTCAAGCTCTCTCTCTCTCTCTCTCACACACACACACACATACACACACACACACACACATATGTACCACTCTTTCTCTCTCTCTCTCTCTCTTTGTTCTTACAGGACTTAGGTAATGTTTTATTTTCACCTTCCAGTTTCAGTTCAACGAATGTGTACTGAATACCAACTGTGCACTAAGCAGTCATTTGTTCTCATTTTATTTTTGAAAATAGCTATATTGCTTTTGGGAAAAAAATCATAAAGGGTTTCTGTTGACATATATAAAGAAGAAAAATTCAAGAAAATATTTCCAATCCCACCATCCAAATGCCATTCAATATTAACTGTGGGTTAGTTATTCATTATCCCTTCTTGTATATTTATAAAAATGGATATACATATATATGTTTATAATTTTTCCAAATAGAATCTTATACCTGTTTTATGAACAGCTTCTTTTACTTAATATGCCATGAATAGTTTTCTGGTCAAAAATGTATCATTACATCCTCATTTTTAATACAATCATCCATCACATAATGATGTTTTTGGTCAATGACAGAGTACATTTATGAAGGTGGTCCCATAAAATTATGGTAGAGCTGTAAACATTTCTGTCACCTACTGACCATGTAGCTGTTATAAGATTGTAGAGCAATGCATTACTCATGTGTTTGTGGTGATGCTGGTACCGCCAGTTGTATAAAACTCCAGCACATACAATCATGTACAGTGCGTAATGTTTGGTAATGATAATAAATGACTATGTTACTGGCTTATGTATTTACTGTTCTATACATTTTATTGTTATGTTAGAGCATACTCCTTCTATGTGCAAAAAGTTTACTGTAAAACAGCCTGAGGCAAATCCTTCAAAAGGGATTTCAGAAAAAGGCATTGCTACCGCAGGAGATGACAGCTTCATGCGTGTTATTGCCCCTAAAGACCTTCCCGTGGGACAAGGTGTGGAGGTGGAAGACAGTGATATTGATGATCCTGACCTTGTGTAGGCCTAGGCTAATGTGTGTGTTTTTGTCTAAGTTTTTAACAAAAATGTTTAACAAGTAAAAAATCCAAACAAAAAATTAAAATAGAAAGAAAGCTTATAAAATAAGGATATAAAGAAAGAAAGCATTTTTGTACAGCTCTGCAATGTGTTTATGTTTTAAGCTGAGTGTTATTACAAAAAAGTTAAATGAAATTTAAAAGTTCATGAAGTAAAAATGTAAGCTAAGGTTAATTTATTATTATTATTACTTAAGATTTTTTTTTTGCCCATGACACAGCCCCAGAAGGCCCTGAGAATATGTGCCCATAGTTAACTTATCATTGAGGAAATAAAATTTTAAAAATAATTTAGTGTAGCCGAAGCATACAGTGTTTGTAACATCTATGGTAGGGTACTGGAGTGTCCTAGACATTCACATTCACTCACTCACTCGCTCACTCACTCACCCAGAGAAACTTCCAGTCCTGCAAGTTCCATTCGTAGTAAGTGTCCTATACATAGACAATTTGTGTATTTTAGATAAACAAATATTTATCATTGTATTACAGTTACCTATAGTATTAAGTAAAGAAACATGCTGTACAGGTTTGTAGCTTGGGAACAATAGGCTATACCTTATAACCAAGGTGTGTAATAGGCCATACTATGCAGGTTTGTGTAAGTGCACTCCGATGTTTGCACAAGGATAAAATCACCCAATAATACATTTCTCAGAACATAGCCCTATTGTTGGGCAACATGTGACTATAGTTGCATCACATCACATGATAAACATACATGGTAATTTTCTTAACTAATCTCCCAGTGATGGTCATCTAAGTTATTGTGATTTTTTTTCTATTCAAGCTTCTATAAGTAAACTTATGCACATACAGTTTTTCATTTGTTCCCCTAAGTGCTTACTGTTTGTTGGTAGGTCAAGAGGTCTTTTCCCCAGTTGCTTCATCTGCCTACTCCGGGTTGACTGTGGGCTTGAGAGTGATCTTTAAATACATGAAGAGCTTTCAAGGAAGCCATATTTTTTTTTGTGCTGCTCCCAGAAAATGAGATCAAAGGATGGAAGTCACATGTTGGCAGATTTGGGCTCAACACACAGAAGTAAGTAAGTAATATAGACGAAAAAGTGTGCTGAGAGTTGCATAGTATAATAATTGTTAAACAAATACCATTATCATGGTGTAATTACGGAAGAAATTTCTTCATCACTTGGTGAATTTCTAGGTCTTTACTCTGCTTGTCTGAAGCTGGATGAATAAGTTTTAGCAATTACAAAGCATTTTTGTCCTAGGTGGAACTTTGAACAGATTGACCTCTTATTTATTAGGCTCTTAAAAGTTTCTAAGATTCCATGACGGGGCTAAAATCGACTTGGGTTTTAACATCAACATCACCTCCCCAAGTCCTCCATAAATGCCCCAAAGTATTTATGCCTTAATAAGAGACTTATGAAAGCCTTAATTTTGGCAGATTCTTGGCAGGTAGGCAGAGAGAGATACTTGGGGTCAGAGAGCCTTTCAGGGCCCCCATTTAAATCACAACTTTTATAATTATCTATTTATAAGAGAAGTTTCCAACTCAAAGGTCATGGGTCTCAAATAAGACAACTCCCCCTACCCCCTTCTCTTGCCCACATCCAGAGTTTCAGCCTATACAATTTGCTAGGTTTGGGGTCACTGCACAGATGAAAAGGAAGTAGCAATAAGAAGAAACATGAACATCCCTGTAGTGCCTTATATCCCCAGTTGTAAATCATGAAAAGATATCATATGCTAGACATCAAAGCAACGTAAATCAAGGTTGTCTATCAAAAGCAGAGGCAACATAGACGCCCTGTTTTGAGAGTTAATTTCTCCCAACAGCCTCAAGAACATCCACCCTTCCAAGGAACCATCCCTGTCTGGCTCCCAGAAGCTGGGCCCAGCCAACATGCAGGAAAAGTCTCAATTGCAATGTTCTTAGCCAGGTTCATACAAGTAAATTAAGGGAAAGTAGTATTATCTCACCAAATAAGAAAGTCCTCATTGTTGCAGAGTAAAGATCTGTACCTGAAAATTTATTATTTAACAAGATAGAATCATTCTCAAATAAACCTTTGACTTTTTTAATAAAGAAACAGTGGTCTCAAATAAGGAGCAGAATGCATACATTTTTCAGGTGGGGAAATACATTCCCCAATGTAGCCCTCTATTGGCCTCTGATCCATTCTTGGAAGAATATGCTGAAATAAAAATGAAATAATGTATGTGCCAATGATTTGAAGAGGTAAAGATTGTCCATGTTTGGCAATGATTGTTGTATGTGCCAATGATTTGAAGAGGTAAAGATTGTCCATGTTTAGCAATGACTGTGGTGATGATCTTCACCTCTGTCCTGTGTAGGGAAAGCTTAAGAAAAGGAAAGGTCCCCAAGAACAGAACAGGTTGGCATTTGCCTGCAGCTCTTGTTTCCTTTTTAAAGTGTGCCTGGCCTGGTGCAGTGGCTCACACTTGTAATCCTAGCAATTTGGGAGGCCAAGGTGGGCAGATTGCTTAAGCCTAGGCATTAGAGACCAGCCTGGGCAACATGGTGAAACCCAGTTTTTCAAAAAAAAAAAAAAAATACAAAAATTAGCCCAGCACAGTGGCTTGCCCCTACAAGTGCCAGCTACTTGTGAGGCTAAGATGGGAAGATTGCTTAAGCCTGGGAGGTGGAGGTTGCAGTGAGCCCAGATCGTGCCACTGCACTTCAGCCTGGATGACAGGAGTGAGATACTGTCTCAAAAAAAAAAAAAAAATATGTCTTACCTTCAGCTAGTGTATGAGTCTCTTTTCAAAATATTTATAGTGGTTTTCTGTAGCCTAAGGCCCTGGTGCTTTTTATTTGGAATGCTCTTACCTCAAGGATTCTTAGAAATATGGGGGGTAATTAAAGCTCTAAGAAAAGACATATCCTGCAGCTTGGATTTTTCTGGAAGTTTTGATTAAAGAAAATCATAATTGTTACAGAACAACTAAAATAAATAAGATGCAGTAGAATGCAACATTCATGGACATTATTTTAGCTTTAAAAATAATCCACTATACATTGTTAGTTAAAACTTTAAAATTTTTGCAGTCAAATGAGACAATATTCCTATCACCCTTAGGGATATTTTTGAGAAGCAGTAACCTAAAAGCAGAGCACAGACTCCCAGCCTGGTATTTAAAATCCCTCATAATGTGGTCTCAATATTCCTCTTTGAACTTTTTCCACAAGCCTCTTATCTGAAATCTGAATTCCCCCTGGCATATCCTCAACCTCGTGATCCTCCAGGTGTCCCACAAAATGCCTCTTTCAGTTTTCCTCCTAGAATGTTCCATCATCTCCTTCTTCCTCTCCTTCTTTTCTGATTTCCAAAGTTCAGCTCAGGCAAACTCTTCCAGAATCCTCAAATATCTTAGTGATCATTGCTTCCTCTCTACCACATTTACAGTTTCTCTTCTGTTATTTGCCATTCATAGCAAAATACATTCCTTGGTTAAAAAAAAAAAAAAACATACAATGTATTGTTTTAATAGTATTGTTTATCTTTCCAACTTAGACCAAATATTCCCGGAAAGGGGGAATTTTAATATTCTTTGTAACTCCTGACAAGTGTCAAGCTCATGGCAACAGATTACAATATATGTACAGCATTTTAGAGGTCATGGAATTTTGATTCCTAATTTCATGGATAGAAAAATTGATCAGTGGAAAAACAAATAGGAAAAAAGAAAGAAAACCTGGAGCAAATGACAACAGTGAGTTACATTGGGTCATTCTCCTTTTTACTTTTGTGAAGATCAATTTACATACAGGTTTTGGGAAATTAATCGAGAAAGAGGGACAGGGAAAGAGAGAAGGAGTCACTCTACCCTGTAGCACATAGATTAGGTCAGAAATAAGGAATTCTGTCTGATGGAAAGGACAGATCTGGCCCCTGATCTTTCATGTTGATCTGAAGGAGGTCAGCATTTCCTGAAGCAGGAGAAACAGCATTTTTGAGATCTTCCTCATCTACACCAAGCAGTAGCTTGGTCTTCATGTTAGCATGGGTTTATTTTAGCATTCACCCATTCACATGCAACACCATAAACCCCATGCCAATCTTCTGAAAAGTTATTTACACTCTTTTTCACCATTTTTACATCACCACTGAATTGGTGTGTTTGAGTGTGCCAAGCCCCTTTCTTTATTGTGATGTCATTGGAGGGGTCTGGTGAAGGGTGAGCTTTGAAAAAAAAATGCAAATAGTGGAGCTAACAAATGAGACTTGTGGTTCCTAGTGTATAATTTGAGAGGGCAGGTGAGATAGGACTTCTGTATTTATATTCTCTTAAGAGCATACATTTATATTATTATATGAATTGATATATGTACAATACATTTATTAACTCATTTTATTCTCATATCAACCCTAGGTGATAAGTATCATTGTAATCAGAAACTGGGGACAGAAAGTTTACAGCTCACCCAAGTAATCCAGCTGACTAGGTGTCAGTACCAGTATTTGAAAACAGGAATTCCAGATTCAGAGTCTGTGTTTTCATCTACTACACTACAGTGCCTCTCAAAGGAGACATTTAATTTAGAAGTAAAATTAATTTAGAAATAATTTTAATATATAAAAGAAGTTTAAGGCAGTGAAATTTACAATGGTGGACTCATGCCCCATTATGGCTTAAATTATTTCTAGGATCTGGATTGATCATGTATATATATGCAACTTTAGAAAACTTATAGAGAAAAAGTGTAGTTATCAAAGCATTGAACAGTTCAAACATTTACCTAACTCAAAATGTGAACACTCCTTGCTAGCCCAAGAAGCCAATGTGATGAAGACTGTATGGAAGGATATGACATTCATCAATGAGAGACCTCAGATACTCATCTACAGGTGAAGCCCTGCCTATGTTGAAACATCAAACATAAAATTCACTCCTAAGTGACTCAGGCTGACACACGTTTATCTTTACCTTTCCTGTAAGAGAGGTTCTTGAGAAAGGAGGGTGAGTAATGTGGTGAAAGTTATGTTTGCAGAACATTTGGTATACAGAACGGATAGGAGATAAGTCAAGGCAAAGACTGGGAAAAGGAGAAACCCATTAGGAGACTACACCAGTAATTCAGGGAAGGCGTGGCAGTCTCACGAAATGCAGTAAGCATGCCATGAAACACTCATTGGAAATCTGTGACTGAGTAGAAACGAAAGGTGAAAGATGGACAAATAGCAAAGGACTGCACGGTTTGCAGTCAGGGAGGTAAAGATAATGGAAGTGTCAGTGAAAGGTATGAGCTGACGGGGGCTGTAGTGGAATGGGAGATTTATGAGGGCAGGGACTACCCCCAGTGCTTGACACCTAATAAATCCACAACAGATGCTGAGTAAGAGCTTGCAATTTTAGTCTTGGCAAAGAGGAATTACTCTTAGAGGAAGGTGATGGGCTGACTCAGTTTTGTAAAATGACTTTGAGTCTAGGATGCTGTATTCATTTGCTGGGCTGCCACAACAAACTACCACAGTTTGGATGGTTTGAACAACATCAACTCATGTTCTCACAATTGTGGAGTGTAGTTCAAGACCAACGTGGTGCCAGGGTTGATTTCTTCTGCCGTCTCTGTCCTCGGCTTTCAGGTGGCCATTTTCTCCCTCTGTCTTCACTTAACCTTCTCTCTATGTGTGTCTATGTCCTAATCTCTTTTTATAAAGATATGTGTCATACTGGATTAGGTCTCACCCATACGACCTCATTTTACCTTAATGACAACTTAAAAGACCGAATCTCCAAATAGATTCTGAGGTACAGGTGTATAGGACTTCGATATATGAATTTTGGAGAGACACAGTTCCACCCGTAACAGATGGTATTCACATGCATATCCTGTAAACAACTGGAAATGTAGGATTATAGCATGGAAAACAGGCCCAAGCTGATGAGAGGGACTTGAAGAATTTAGTGTAGATGATGCAGTCGTGAGACATACTGTGTTTTGCATAGCAACTTGCCCTGAATAGAAAAAAGTAAAAAGAACAAACATGGGAGTTTCTCAGATAAGAACTGGGGAGTGACTGAATCTAGGTGGGAACAGGAAATAATAAAAAGAATAGAGCTAAGTCATGACTATAATCACAATTCCAACAGTGCTAATCTAGAGGAGATCCCAACTCCTGTCCCCACGGAGTGGGGTTTAGGGCAATTGCTCAACTGAGCCACAATATTTTGTGTCTCAGGCAAACACTCACATGGTAAACTGATTTGGTGAGTCCCCAGACTACAAGAGATATTTTAGGTTTGTGATTGTCACCCTAATTCTTTTTTTTTTTTTTTTTTTTTTTTGAGATAGAGTTTCACTCTTATTGCCCAGGCCGGAGTGCAGTGGTGCAATCTCGGCTCACTGCAACCTCCGCCTCCCGGGTTCAAGCGATTCTCGTGCCTCAGCCCCCCAAGTAGCTGGAGTTACAGGCACATGCCACCAAGCCTGGCTAATTTTTTTTTTTGTATTTTTAGTAGAGATGGGGTTTCACCACGTTGGTCAGGCTGGTCTCAAACTTCTGACCTCAAGTGATCCACCCGCTTCGGCCTCCAAAAGTGCTGGGATTACAGGCGTGAACCACTGTGCCCAGCCCCCTAATTCTTGCTAGGCCAAGTTTGGCATTACATTCTCCAAAGAGAAATGTATATTCACAGCTGAATTTACTATATTTTAGACAAAGGAAGCTCACTGTCTCTTCAATTGCCACTTTCATCTCTACTCTAATACTACATTGGTGTGGTTGCATCCACTGGGTAGATGTTACCAGTAGTGTTCTCCTAACTCTAGGATTTGTCCTAAATCATAGCTATTATGGTGCTGATGTTATAAAGGTAAATCAATGGAGTGATAAATTGGCTTCGCAAAGAGGAAGAAAAAAGTCACCTGTAGCTGCACTTTTCTACCAGGAATTGTCATAACGATTCTTTTCAAAATAGGATGATGTGAGTCAGAAAGCAATGTGGAAATTAAATATAAAAACCCTATAAAGGCTTCTCCTTACACTTAAATAGAGACCTTCAAACATGGCTTACCAAGCTTTGCACAATCTGGCCATGCTGAACTCTCTAGCCCAGTTTCTCAGCACTTCATAGTCATTCTCTTTTTATCATGCAAATCCTCACCCCTGCCCATCCCACCTCACCGACTTCTACCATTTGCAAGACCTCAGCTCAAATATGATGCCATAATTGAAGTTCACACCAGGTTGGGTCCTGATAGATCCTTTTATTATTTTTATTATATCCTCATATTTTTTCTTCATAATACTTATTAAATATGACTAATTGATATCTATCCACTTCCAAGACTGGAAGCTCTATAAGGTGCCGATATCACATCCTCTTTATTTGCACTCTACATTTAGTGTCTAGAATAGTGCTGGATCAAAGCAGTCATGAAATCAGTATTCATTTAATTAGTGCATGTATTTATTAGTAGGTATTTGACTGGTCTTTTCAGCACCTCGAGTTTGTTTGTATGTTTGTTTGTTTTAATAGCAAGTAGTATGGTATGACAGAAAGATCGCAGGTTGTAGAATTAGACACACCTGAGTTTAAATGGAGTTGTCACATTTTATTTGTCTAGAGTCAGATGAAAGAGCTATCAGTTACTAATGTTCAGTTCTCATCTTCTTTGATCTTTCAATTGAACACTCACTTTTACTTGAAAATGTTCCCTTCACTTTGTGGTGCCACTTTCTTATGATTCTCTTTCTAACCCTCTGAACACTTCCTCTGTCTTTTTTTATTCCTTTGTCCGCAGAGTACTATTCTCTATCTTTTCCTCATTGTTGCACACTTTTTAAAAAATATGGCGCTTATTTCCTCTCATGATTTCAACAGTCCAAACCTGTTTTTTTCAGCTATTTCATTAATATCTCACCTCTTTAATCCCAAGCACTTGGAAGGCTTAGGAGGGAGGATCATTTAAGGCCAGGAGTTCAAGACCAGCCTGCACAACATAATGAGATCCCATCTCTACAAAAATATTCAAAATTATCTGAGTGCAATGGCATGCACCTATAATCCCAGCTATTCAGGGGGCTGAGGTGGGAGGATCACTCAAGCCCAGGAGTTCAAGGCTGCAGTGAGCTGTGATTGAGCCACTGTGTTCCAGCCTGGGTGACAGAGCGAGATCATGTCTCCAAGAAAAAAAAAAAACCATATATATATATTTAAATAAGAACTTATTCTGTGAATGTGCAGTCTATAATATACAACTGCATATACCTCCTATTGCAAGAACATCTTATGTTTCACTGAATGACCTCAGAGATCAGAGATTCCTTCTAGTCCACTCACAGGACTCTGAATTTAAATATAGTATTCTTCAATTAGAGACTCAGAAAAATGAAATCCATAGAGAGGGAAATCTGCACCCTAAAAATAACTCCAAAAGGAAGTGCAGATATTAGGGTACAAAATATGTCATCCAGACATATTTCTGTGCTGACAAAGGCATCTCCACACTGAATAAAGCAATCTAAAATAGCATAATCTTCCTTAAGAGGGAGGATAAAGATTTGACTGAGAAAGATCCAGTGAAAATCAAACCTGCCATTCATCAAAGAGAAATAATTTTTCTTTGTACTTAAATAGACTCTGCTAAGTCAAGATATTTTCTTTGATAAAATTTATTAGCTACATTTTGAGAATCATATTAAGAGCTTTTAAGAGTGATCCACAGATTATGCAGACATATGTTTTTAGGTTACTCTGCAGCCCAAGAATACAAGAAATATAAAAATCAACAGTCCATAATTGTGGAAGGTACAGTTGGCCATCAAGACTTACTCTTCAAGATACTTTTTGCATGACAACTTTCTCATGACATCTCTGAAATCAGTTGCTGCTTAGATACCTGGAGACTAGTTGAGTAAAAATATCAGTTTTTTCACAGATCTTCTAAACACTAGCATCTAACAGTTATAACATGGCCACATGTTAGGAAAGCAATTGTCTTCAGAGTCAAATTTTAACTTTTTTTCCCCTAAATACAGAAAGAAAAAAAAGAGAAGTACTGAAAATATTTTGTATACAAACATTGCCTTAAATCACGTATCAGTTGTCCAGCAGGCTTAAATATCCGAAACTTAAAAGCAAAGTCTCTAAGTGACGGCGAAGTTGGTGCCTGCAGTGAGACTGATCCACCTGACCTGCAGACAAACTCTTTAGGTATTTATTCAAGCCCATTTACAGTTATTTTATACTATTTTCAATAGGTTTTCATAGTTGATAGCTGAGCCAACATCAGTTTAAAATATCGGAATTAGAATATAGAAACAGGCAGGCCTTACTTTCTGCACTGATACAAAGCATATGAACCTATTTGGCAAAAGAAAGAAAAACTAAACAAATCAGAAATATCTCAAAGAACACAGAACTTTTGATTTTGAGGGAGGGGTGAGGAATCTTACACAGCAAAATAGACCTTGAGGAAATAATGTATTATAAACAGAAAAAAAAAAAAAAGACACCAGCTGATCCTTGGTAAGATACCAAGAAAAAAAATGGATATGAGTTTTGTGGCTGGGCATGGTGGCTCACGCCTATAATCCCAGCATTTTGAGAGGCTGAGGCAAGCAGATCACCTGAGGTCAGGAGTTCAAGACCAGCCTGGCAAACCCTGTCTCTACTAAAAATACAAAAAATAGCTGGCATGGTGGCACGCATCTGTAATCCCAGCTACTCGGGAGGCTGAGGCAGGAGAATCGCTTGAACCTGGGAGGCAGAGGTTGCAGTAAGCCGAGATTGCGCCACCGCACTCCTGACTGGGCAACAGAGTGAGACCCTGTCTCTAACATAAACAGAATAGAATAAAATATAAAATAAAAACGAGTTTTGGTGTTTAAAGAAGCCTTTGGCTATTCATAAAGTTTGACTGTGCTAGTGATGTCCTACTTTCTCTCATCTCCAAGTCCACACTCTGTTGCCTGCTATGTGATGCTGGGGCTGGAGACTCCCTTGCCATTTTGCTTCTGATTCGTGCCTGGCAAGGGGAGGCACCAGGAGGCAGGAAGGAGGAAGGAGGAAGGCAAACTGTCCTGTTTTGCATCACCCATTATTTCTCCAGCAGAGACACACAGATGGTTCTAGCCGACAGGTTCTCTCAGCTCTCTCCTCACCTGCCTCAGCTGAACCCTCCCTGAATTTCCAATCCACAAAACAGTGAGCAAAATAAACTGGCTGTCGTTTTGTACCACGAAGCTTTGGGACAACTTCTGATGCAGCAATACGAGCCAGAATCCTGGACTTCTTTGACTTGTCCTCATACTAGGTGCTCAGATCATATTTACCGTATAAAAAATAAATGCAGAGAAACTAGGTGGGGGAAGGTGGTGGTGGTCTACGAAAGGTAAATCTATTTGCTCTCTAAATTTACATCAAATTGGACTGAATATGCAGAAACAATCCAGAGACAGTTCAGAAAATAAATCTTCCTATACAAAGTAGTTTTATTTCCCTTTCTCTAAAGAGGAAGATTGTTTTTACCTTATAATTGAAGAAGCCTGCTTGTTGACACAATATTGACATAAGACAGTAATTTTCACATTTCTCTTACTGCCACCTCAAATTACGTTTTATCCTCATCCACTTCCAGAGATTAGATTTTCTTCATGCTATTTTAAGAATTCTAAGAATTGATGTTGACAAAGTACTCAGACTGTCTCATAATCCCAGAATTGGTAGGCGTGTGGACAGTGATTAATAAACAAGTTGGCATTTTTAATGAATCAGCATAGAAATTCCAGAGGAAACTCAGATTTTAAAGGTTTACATGAACATCCCAGTAGCAACAAGCACACTGATCTTGGTTTCTATCACCACTCTTCAATCAAAGGAGCCAGGGTTCCTTGAAGAAATGGCAGATCCTTGGATTGGGGCAGGAAATATACAAGATGGGCTTGGATCATCTTGTAGTGCCAGAAAGTAAGGAAGTTCTCCAACAATAAAAAACCCACATTGAGCTGGGTGTGGTGGCTCACGCCTGTAATCCCAGCACTTTGGGAAGCTGAGGCGGGCGGATCACGAGGTCAGGAGAACGAGACCATCCTGGCTAACACAGTGAAACCCCATCTCTACTAAAAATACAAAAACAAAATTAGCCCGGCGTGATGGCGGGTACCTGTAGTCCCAGCTACTCGGGAGGCTGAGGCAGGAGAATTGCTTGAACCCGAGAGGCGGAGCTTGCAGTGAGCCGAGATCGCACCACCGCATTCCAGCCTGGGCGACAGAGACTCTGTTTCAAAAAAAAAAAAAGCCCACACTGATGAAGTCTTGATGAAGGCTCCCAAAAGAATATGGGAGCCAAATCAAAGAACTCCCAATGGTCAAGGCTAGACCAATGTGAGCAAAAAATAAGTAAATAAAGTAGTATTGGATTATAGCTCAAAATATAAACTAAATATCCTTGAATCCACACTTACATAAATAAATGATTGAATACATAGATAAATGGGAAGAATAGATACAATTCCCATGTGGAAGAATTCAAAATAACATATGTAGGTACTCCGCTCTTTTTTTTTTTTTTTTTTTTTTTTTTGAGACGTAGTCTTGCTGTGTTGCCCAGGCTGGAGTGCAGTGGCGCAATCTCGGCTCACTGCAAGCTCCGCCTCCCGGGTTCACGCCATTCTCCTGCCTCAGCCTCTCCGAGTAGCTGGGACTACAGGTGCCCGCCACCACGCCCGGCTAATTTTTTTGTATTTTTAGTAGAGACGGGGTTTCACTGTGTTAGCCAGGATGGTCTCGATCTCCTGACCTCGTGATCTGCCTGCCTCGGCCTCCCAAAGTGCTGGGATTACAAGCGTGAGCCACCACGCCCGGCCGGTACTCTGCTCTTAAGAAGGTGAACTGTAACTTTCCACTCTGTGAATGTGAGCTGCATATAGTGACCTCTTTCCAAGGAGTGAGTACGGTATAGAAAGGAAAATACAATCTCGAGGCCCCAGACTCACTATGCCAAGGGAAAAGTTAAGTTTGCCGAGTCAGGCAAAACTGCCTCCCCTTTTCTTCCTAAACAGGTAACTGCAAAGACAGAAGCCACATACCTCCCCAGGAGGCTTCCCTCACAATGTCCTCACAAGGTCATTCTTTCTGGGCCCCAAGATCTTTACCCTAAAACGGAGTTCTGTTGAATATCATCCCGACAATGTAAATTAACAGCTTCTTTTCACAGGTAAAAGACAGGACAGAGACAGGACCAGAAATCATCCCTCTGCTCACTGGAGACTGAAGCATATTTGACTGCTTCCTCTACTCTATGTTTACTTTCTCTCATGCAAAAATGCAGATTCACTGAGCAGACCAATGCCTCTGCCTGCTCCTTTCTTTTTGGTTTTTGTTTTTTTTGTTTGTTCTTGGTTTTGTTTTGTTTTGTTTGTTTGTTTTGATGGACTCTCGTTCTGTTGCCCAGGCTGGAGTGCAGTGGCAAGATCTTGGCTCATTGCAAGCTCCACCTCCTGGGTCCAAGCGATTCTCCTGCCTCAGCCTCCTGAGTAGCTGAGATTACAGGTGCCCGTCACCATACCCGGCTAATTTTTGTATTTTTAGTGGAGACGGGGTTTCACTATGTTGGCCAGGCTGGTCTTGAACTCCTGACCTCGTGATCCGCCCACCTCGGCCTCCCAAAGTGCTGGGACTACAAGCGTGAGCCACTGCACCCAGCCTCTGCCCGCTCCTTTCACGTGTATAAGGTAGATTCAGTGAATGCTGATGAAAACCTCAAGAGAATGCAACCACTTGCTTCTTTTGTCTACACTGTTCTGTTTTGGTTCCTCCTTTCCCCTTCTACCTACTTTTTCCTCTTTTAAATACTGAAGCCCTCAAAATCATCTTTGGAAAAAGTATGGGCCGCAGATCTTGTGTCTCTCTTTCCTGGGCACATCCTCAATCTTGGCAAAAATAAGCCTCTAATTGATGGAGACTGTCAGTCATTTCCTTTGGTTTTAACAGCAGGGAGGGAGTTGAAAGAACAGCTTTGGCCAGGCACGGTGGCTCATGCCTGTAATCCCAGCACTTTGGGAGGCCGAGGCGGGCAGATCACAAGGTCAGGAGTTTGAGACCATCCTGGCTAACACGGTGAAACCCCATCTCGACTAAAAAATACAAAAAAAAAATTAGCCGGGCGTGGTGGCGGGCGCCTGTAGTCCCAGCTACTTGGGAGGCTGAGGCAGGAGAATGGCGTGAACCCAGGAGGTGGAGCTTGCAGTGAGCTGAGATTGCGCCACTGCACTCTAGCACTCTAGCCTGGGTGACAGAGTGAGACTCCATCTCAAAAAAAAAAAAAAAAAAGAACAGCTTTACAGGAAAGAAACTGACAAACACTACCTCGATCCCAGTGATCAAGATGAGCATCAAAGTCGTAAGTCATGGGACAGCAGGCACCCTGGATGAGACACGAGGAGAGGGAATTCTGTGGGCTTGCTTACCTCTGTTGTCTTTCTTTCCAAAATACATTATCCCAGGCTTGCCTCCCATTCTATTCAAAGTTATCCCTCTGCTCACTGAGGTAAATGCATATCTGATTGCCTCCTTTGGAAAGGCTACTCAGAAACTCAAAAGAGGACGGGCGGTGTCTCAAGCCTGTAATCCCAGCACTTTGGGAGGCCGGGGTGGGTGGATCACTTGAGGTTGGGAGCTTGAGACCAGCCTGACCAACATGGTGAAACCCCGTCTCTACTAAACAACACAAAATTAGCTGGGCGTGGTGGCGGGTGCCTGTAATCCCAGCTACTCAGGAGACTGAGGCAGGAGAATCGCTTGAACCTAGTGGGTGGAGGTTGCAGTGAGGCGAGATCGCGCCATTGCACTCCAGCCTGGGCAACAGAGCTAGACCTTGTCTCAAAAAAAAAAAAAAAATTAAAAGAATGCAACCACTTGTCTCTCACCTATCTGTGACCTGGAAGCCCTCTTCCCAGCTTAGAGTCTTCCTGCCTCTGCTTTGAGTTGTCCCACCTTTCCAGACCAAACCAATGTACTTCTTACATATATTGATTGACGTCTCTTGTCTCCCTAAAATGTATGAAATCAAGCTGTGCCCCGACCCCCTTGGGCACATGTCATCAGGACCTCCTGAGGCTGTGTCACGGTTGGGCATTCTCAACCTTGGCAAAATCAACTTTCTAAACTAACTGAGACCTGTCTCAAATTTTCAGGGTTCACATAGCCTAATCATGAAAACGACACCAGACAAATTCCAACTGAAGGACATTCTAGAGAATACCTGACCAGAACTCCTCAAACCTGTCAAGATGATCAAAATCAAGGAAAATCACAGACACTGTCATAACCAAAAGGAGCCTATGGAGACAAGGCTACTAAATAGAATGTGGTTTCCTGGATGGGATCCTGGAAAGGTAAAAAGACACAAGGGGGAAATTGAGATAGTCTGATTTAAGTATTGATTTTACGTAATAATGATGTATCAATATTTGTTCATTAATTAGGGCAAATGTGTCATACTAATATAAAATCTTAATCATCAAAGAAATGGGGTTAGATTATGTGGAAATTCTCTTTACTAACTTCACAATAATTATGTAAATCTGAAACTGTTGTAAACAGGTTTATTTTTTTTAAATGTTCACATATGCCTCTGTTGGCAAAAGTCGACAGATGCCCCGCCGTGTGCACAAATGTCCTGTTGATGCTGCAGTCTCAGTGACCAGCCTCACAATACAACTCAAACCTGTTATACTTGTGACTCCTCCTGAAAGGCAAAGATTACAATCCTGCTGAGTTTGGTGATTAATAGTCAGTATGCTTCCATGGTAAGGCTGTTCCGAGAATTTAGAAAAAGCATTTTAATCATCTGCCCACTCTCTCCATTAAATGTGATTTATGGACTATGGATTTCAGTGTAGTAAAATCTTGAAAACAACAGCAAATTGTTCCTTTGACATGAGGTGTCATGGAGGCTGAGGCCCACAATTCAAAGAAACAAAGGGGAGATACAAATATTGGAAGAAAAGAATGGCATCATGTTGTTAGGATGGTCCTAGAACATAATTACTACTCTGAACTTAGTCCCCAGCCCTTCCCACTTACCCCAGTCCCAAAGAGTCCAAAGAATTCATGAGAACTGTTGTCTTAAACTTTTTTTTTTTTTTTTGAGATGGAGTCTCGCTCTGTCCCCCAGGCTGGAGTGCAATGGTGCGATCTCAGTTCACTGCAACCCCCTGCTCCTGTGGTTCAAGCAATTCTCCTGCTTCAGCCTCCTGAATAGCTGGGATTACAGGTGCATGCCACCATTCCCAGCAATTTTTTTGTATTTTTAATAGAGACAGGGTTTCACCATGTTGGCCAGGCTGGTCTCAAACTCCTGACCTCAGGTGATTCGCCCTCCTCGGCCTCCCACAGTGCTGGGATTACAGGTGTGAGCCACTACGCCCAGCCGTTCTTAAACTTTCTGAAACAATTAAAAACACTGTTTCAAAGAAAAAAAAAGTTAAAGAAGAAATACACCTCAATCTTATTCATGTATTTGTAAGAATTGATTTTTCGCTTTTAATATTTAAAACAAACCCTGGCCAGGGGCATTGGCTCACACCTGTAATCCCGGCACTTTGGGAGGCTGGGGTGGGTGGATCATGAAGTCAAGAGATCGAGACCAACCTAGCCAACATGGTGAAACCCTGTCTCGACTAAAATACAAAAAATTAGCCAGGCGTGGTGGTGCACACCTGTAATCCCCGCTACGCGGGAGGCTGAGGCAGGAGAATCACTTGAACCCGGGAGGTGGAGGTTGCAGTGAGCCAAGATCGTGCTACTGCACTCCAGCCTGGTAATGCAGCAAGACTCCATCAAAAACAACAGCAACAACAACAAACCTATAAAGTGTAGTACTGATGAAAAAAGTCCATACATCCCTTCTTGAAGAGTCTTTGAAAATGACTTCTGTGTCACTTGGGCGACATGTCTATCTTAAAAGATAGAGAAACAAATTAAGTCAAGACCTTATAACTGACCACAGGGAGATTAAGGCCATCATCCCAAGTGGAGAAAATGTTTTAACCATGGTGCTTTAAGGCTTTTCACTGGTTCCCGATTGATTTGCTTTTAAAACCAGGAACCTGCAAATGAATCCAACTGAATGATCAATTTATTCCATTATTGAATTTAATCAATAATTAAATAGTTGAAGTGCTTCTCAAACTCTTTTTTTCGTGTATTACTCTTGTCCCTTCCCCCTCCCACTCTTGCAGCAGTTCTGCTCCTACATTTGTTTCTACCCCAGCTTACATTATTTTTAAATGAAAATAGTTGGGCTTTCCTATAAACGATAGCATAGAAAGAGCTGAGATATATGGTGTTAGACGCTGTGTAAGTGTAACATTTGTGCCGGGTGCGGTGGCTTACGTCTGTAATCCCAGCACTTTGGGAGGCCAAGGAGGGTAGATCACCTGAGGTCAGGAGTTCGAGACCAGACTGGCCAACGTGGTGAAACCCTATCTCTACTAAAAATACAAGAATTAGCCAGGCGTGGTTGTGGGCACCTGTAATCCCAGCTACTCGGGAGGCCGAGACAGGAGAACCACTTGAACCTGGGAGGCGGAGGTTGCCGTGAGCCCAGATTGTACCACTGCACTCTTGCCTGGGCGACAGAGTGAAACCCTGTCTCAAAATAAAGTAAAATAAAATATCCCTTGAAGCGGAGGTTGCAGTGAGCCAAGATAGCGCCATTGCACTCCAGTCTGGGCCTCACAGGGAGACTTTATCTCAATAACAACAACCAAAAAAAGTGTAACATTTGTGATAACCTCTGGGACTAAATAAAGCAAGTACAGAGTGCAGGGCAGTGGTAGGACTCACACCCATGACAATAGAGACTAATAAAAAGCAAAAACGGACATGCTATCCATTTACATGTAAAACAGCAATGATAGGAATAAGAGGGGGTATAAGATACAAGTGCTGGATAGAGGCTGAAGCAAAATTAAAACTGAGAAATTATCAGTAATTTGGCAAATGGAATTCACTTTAAAATTGATCTATTAGCAAAATAGCCTTTTGCAAACTGACCTGCTTCTCTTTTGATAATACTATACTCTCTTCTCGTGAGACCAAGTTAGATTGTTCTGAGCTTTACCAAGAATACATAACAAATTAATAGGGCAATAAACTTTTAAATAGCCATGCACATGATCCTATCTCTCATTTTCCCTACCAGTTTCCTGTGTGTCTTGAGTAAGAGCCCAGGACTGCTGGAGTTTAAAGGTTCTATCTATTTAGGGGAGAAGAGAAAGAGAAGGCAGGAGAGAGGAGTTCCTTGCTTTTTCTACCTTCTGAATGAAATCAACTTACCAATAGTTAGGCCTGCTATCTTGCTTCAAATGACCCCCTTCTGACACCAAGGACCTCTTTAAAAGAATATTGTGATCTTTCAGTTATAAAATCATAGAGGAACTAGTAAAAATGAATGGAGGGTATGCTGGTGATCTGGGGCAACATCACCCTTACATTCTGTAGGCTGAATTCCAACATACTCAGAATAATAATATAAAGTCCTGAATAACATTGTATTCTACCCAGCAATATGTTGGAAGGAAGAAGGAAAGGGAAGGAGAGAGCGAGAGAGAAAGGGAAGAAGAGAGGGGAGGATTTTGCGTTGAACTCTTGATAAGGCCAACATAGAGCCTACCATTGTGGAGATTACAAGATACAATTTTCCCACCTTTTCTCTCGCCAGCCTTTCCTACTGATACAGCTCCGGTGAGTGGAGGAACACCAGGGCTCTTGTCTCACGTCGAATTGTATAAAACGACACGGACACACATGGAGTGGTTTTAAGGAGTGGAGAGTTTAATAGGCAAGAAAGAAGGGAGAAGAAAGAAGGAAGAAGCTCCCCGATACAGAGACAGAGCAGAGCGGGGTCTCCAAAGCTGAGAGAGGGAACCCCCAGGGCGGCTGACACCAGCCAGTTATATGAAGAGGCTGTAGGGGGTGATATCTGATTGGCAAAGGGCTCAGGGGATTCCTTTGACCAGGCATGTCATTCATGTAGCCCTCGAAAAAAACTGACCCTCCCACACTAGCCTTTTAATATGCAAATGCAGGATGCCAGGATGTTCTATACACGTGGGGAGATGTGGGGGTGGCCATGTTGCCAGGCACATGAGGGAGCAAATGCAAGAAGAAGGGGGCGGAATCGCCATGTTTGGGTGGACCAGTTTCTAACGGTCTGCATGTCGAAGGTTGCCTGCCCACCTCTAAGAGCTGGGGCTTTCCTGATAGCCAAGAAACGTTTCGGAGCTACTTTAAAAGAAACAACTTTCCAAGGACCCCTTTTCCTGTCTATCTGCCTAAAATTATTTCTTAACGTCTCCTGTAACAGTAGGAACAACCTCACCAGGGCTCTCTGAACATGCTGTACTTAGCCAGACCTTCTCACTCTTGATTACCCTTCCTCCTACCTGTGTCTGACTCTCCAAGTCCCAACTACTTGTCAGGATCCAGTTTGGTGTCTTTTTTTTCTGCCTTTCCAAACCACTCCATTTTCTTTTCATCTCTCCCTTCCATGAATGCACAGTCAGTTTAGGAAAGAAACTCATCTGAACTTTGACCTCTTAGTTTGCATAAATAACTTTGAGTAACAAATGAACAGGATATTAGGCCCCTCACGTACAGTGTCTTGAATTTCTTTTTTTTTCCCTTCAACATTTCTAGCAGCGCTGGATCTATTGCAAGTGCTCTGTAAATGACTGATTGAGGAACATATGGATTAATGAATAAATCAGCCAGGGAATGAATGCACTGACATGACAGTTTCAGACATAGATGGGGGAGCATGCAGAAGAGCCAAGCAACAGAGCAAAGCATCAGGTCAAAGCAATTTTAGTGGATTAGCCCTCACTCTTTCCCACAGAGCTCTCAGCTTCCTTTCGAGATTGAAACTCCATTGTTTTGAAATAGTTAAGGCAAAGAAAGTGAGAGAGGACTTTTAAAAAATGGATGCTTTCAGAAACATGGATTCTTACACTAGCAACCATTTATGGACAATAAAAAGTCAGGAAGCAAACCTAATATAAGCTTTCTTTCCCAGACCCCAAGGGAAACATAGCCGTGGGACATCTTTCTTCAATGAAGTCTACATTTACAGCAACCAAGCGCACACAACTCCATTTCCTGTTTATGTAAGACCTCTTGCTACTGGATGCAGGGAAAATATATCCCTCTTATTGGCTTTCCCATAAAGGTATCTCCCACTCACCAATGCCCTATTCTTTTCAGGTAAGATTCATTCACATGACGACTGATTACCAAAAGACTGTACCGGGGCAAACCTCATGTTTTTTGTGTCTTGTCATTCTATAGGGAGGGAAATGTCTCTTGCCTAATACTTCACTTTGTTCCATGTCCACTGTGTTCCATAGTTTGGGAAAGCATACTCTAAATCCAGCATGGGATCTGTTTGAGTGATCCCTGGATTTGTAATGGTTTTGTTTTCTGAAGCAGGTTTGTCTTAGTGGGTGCCCTTTAGAGATCACTTTTGTTATAAAATGAGCCAAGATTAATAGCCATCTCCATGTCATGTGTTTGCCTGTCTTCAGCTGACGAATTTCAAATGACCTTCTTGTTCTGCCAACACACTGTGGAGATAACATCACTGAAAGCTGGCCCTTGCTACTGCTGACTCTGTCATATGGGGAAGGGGACAGCGTGTAATTCTGCCTCTGGTAATCTGCTTGTGACAGTGATTTTATAGCCTGCAAACTTTTGCTTATTGTACCCAGATGTTGTATGATACTTTGCCAAAAATACATCTTTTAAAGAATCTGTCTTAATTCTTTGTTTTGAGATAATTTTATGCTTACAATATTTGTCTCATCATGTTCTCTCTCTGTCTCTGTATGTAAACATTTTTGAACCATTTGAGAGTAAGTTGCAAAGAAAATACCCCATTACCTTAGTGTACAATTTCTAAAAATAAGGGTATTTTCTTACAAAACCAGAGTACAATTTTCAAAATCAGGACATTTATGTAAATGTAGTTCTATTATCTAATACATAGAATTTAGTCAAGTTTTGTAATTTTTTACTGGCCCAGGATCAATCTGGTATTCATGTTGCCCTTGGTTTTCTTGTCTCATTATTCTCCATTAATTACAAATAACTCTTTCTTTCTTTGTCTTCCAGGACTCATTTTTTTGAAGAGTAGTGGCCATGTGTCTTTTACAGAATAGCACTCAGTTTGGGATTGTCTGAAGCCTCTTTATGTTTAGATTCACACAGTGCATTTTTGGCAGGAACACCACAGAAGCCATGTTGATGCAGGGACATTGTATCTATTTGTCCCATTAATGGTGATGTTAACTTTGTTCACTTCATTAATGTTTCCCATCAAGTTTTACCCATCGATGATTCTTGCCTAAAACAATTATTACTACAGCTGTTGTCAAATGGTGATTTTCTGAACATATCATGCCATCCATATTTATTACTGCCTTCCTACTGCAAAGAAAAACTTTCCCCTTTTCTTATTTATTTGTTTATTTATTTATTTATTATTCCACATTCATCTTCAATGTGGATTTGTGGATTTTACTCTATGGGTTAAAAACAATTATTATTTATTGTGATGTCCAAATTACTTCACATTTGGCCAGTATATCCCCTTGGCATGTCCCTTCATTCTTTGAGAGCTTCTTTGATTTCTGACATAAAAATATATTCTAGGATTATCTTGTGCATCTCCAGCCCCACCTTTGGAACTGGTGGTTGATGTCTACAAAAGGCCCTAATTCCTTTTATTGGAAAGTAGTGCTTAGAATCCAAGATCTGGGACTAGGTGTACCAGTTCCTATTACAATGTCAGTGTTCCAAGAAACTCTCACTGGACAGAGTAAAGATAAATATGTGTACGTGTGTGTGCGTGTGTGTGCCTGTGTGCACACGAACACATGTATATGTGCACATAAATATATACGTACACAAATTTACCTTTATATTTATTTGAGGTTTTATTATATATCCTCAGTTCCAATCCAAGACTTGAGTTCTCAGAATGAAATAGCTATAAAACCTCCTGCAAAATAAATATTTTTGGACAGTTAATTAACAGTTGAATGAAATCTGTATCATTGGTTTGAGCTGATGGCATCCCAGTTTTGGCCCATATAACATTTTTTGGTAGCCAAGTAGAGGAGGCTATAATGTAACAAAGGCACCACCTTTTATGCACATGTGCACATAAACAATTAGTTCTTCCCCATCTATTGATCCCATCACTTCAAAAAGCCATAACTGGACCTATTCTCCAATTCCAGTGGCTTAATTTATAAGCTCATTATCTCTTGCTTGGACTATTGCCATAGCTTGCTAATTGGACTACAAATCTTCTTCATCTTCACACTGCAATTCATCTCCACATAGACCTCTGACTGTAATGTAGATTATGCTACTTTCCCATTTTAAAAAAAGAAATGCTAGGCTTCAGTTAGAACAGAATGAAATTCAACTCCTTAGCAAGCAAAAGGAACCCTCATCTGAGTAAATTTAAGCCCAGTGAAATTTTAAGTCATTCTTTGCTAAGCACTAAGTTACCTGTAACATTTAGTTTACTGTTTTGTCCTCAACATGACATAAATGTGCATGAACTGTTTCACTGGATACACAATTGCTAAAGCAAAGGCCTATCTATCTGCCTAAAAAAGACTTAACATATAACAGAATATAATGTCGCTTAACTACTAAGGTTTATTAATTGTCAACCATGTTCCAGGCACTGTGCCATACGTATTCTTGTATTTAATTCTTACAATCTTCTGAGACAAGTGTGATTAGGGCAGTGAGGAAACTGAGGTTTAGAAATAAAAATAAACTCTTAAACCTTCAGTTAATAAACTTGACAGCTCAAGTGGAACTGTCTGACTCCAAAATTCATTAACTTTGCTACGGCCTTGGACCAAATTCAACTGTCCCTCTTGAGTGCCCTTCCTGGCACCTGGAGGCAAAGTTAGGATCCAACAGTTTTGTCCAAAATTCTCATACAGAGCTTAATATACTGTAGTTATTTGTGACACATCTCTCTCTTTCAGTAGACTGAGTTCTTTTATGTTAGAAAACGTATCTTATTCAACTTGGAATTTTCCTTTTGGACATCAATGTTGAGTTAGACAAGAAAACTTAAATGTTTGGGAAAACACAGGTGGGGATGGTGTGAGAGCAAAAGGCCTGTGTTTACAGTGGAGAGAGAGGGGGGCTATGGACAATTTCAAAACAAAATGAGTAAGTACTGTAACATTCTATTAGTGTGAAGATAATGTTTTTTACAGATACTCTTTGTATTCTCAAAGGATGGAAGAAAATTCGATTTATATTAGAAGTGACTACAAGGCAGGAAGTCATAGTTGGTGAAGACAGAAATAATTGGGCAGTTTTTTATTTGATTTTTTGTTTTTTGAGACAGAGTCTTGCTCTGTCGCCCAGGCTGGAGTGTAATGGCACCATCTTGGTTCACTGCAACTTCTGCCTCCTAGGTTCAAGCAATTCTCCTGCCTCAGCCTCCCAAGTAGCTGGGATTACAGGCATGTCCCACCACATCCAGCTAATTTTTGTATTTTTAGTAGAGACTGGGTTTCACCATGTTGGCCAGGCTGATCTTGAACTCCTGACCTCAGGTGATCAGCCCTCCTCAGCCTCCCAAAATGGGATTACAGGCATGAGCCACTCCACCCAGCCCTACTTGATTTGTTTTTATAAATAGATCTCTGCAAATATCATAGACATCAGGGTTGCCACTGTAAAGATAGAATGGTGGTCTACGTGGCCGTGCACTCATATGTTTATCACAGCACATTCACAATAGCAAAAATGTGGAACCAGCCTAAGCATCCATCAACATATGATTAGATCAAGAAAAGATGGTGTATATACACAATGGAATACTATTCAGCCATAAAAAATAATGAAATCATGTCTTTTACAGCAACATGGATGGAACTGTGAGCCATTATCTTAAGTTAAATAACTCAAAAGCAGAAAGTTAAATATCACAAATAAGTGGGAGCTAAATAATGGAATAATAGTCCTTGAAGGCTTGGAAGGTGGGAGGGTGAGTAATGAAAAGTTACTTAATGGGTATGAAGTCCACTATTCAGGTGATGGCTACACAAAAAGCCCAAACGTCACCACTACACAACATGTTGATGTAACAAGATTGCATTGACATCTTTTACATTTATGCAAATAAAAAAACATATACAAAATACATTTAAGTAAAAGAGATTGCCCATTCAATGAGCCAAATAAAGTTAAATTCAAATTAAGAACTTGCAGAGGGAAATGATAATATATTGGCATTCACAAAGATCACTTCGATAAGAACATTAATCAAGAGGGCAATTCAAAGTTTAGGATGATACTAGATGCCTCTCAGACATTTTAGAATGTTGACTAAGCGATATTTTCATAACTGAAAAAGACTCTCAAACATCTAGGAATTATGCCAAATAAGATATTGATTAATATTAATGGACATCACAGAAGAGCAGAAAAGTACCAAAGCAAACCTGATTTTTAGAGCTAGGGCAGAAGTGCCTTCTACATAATTTATTGAAAAACAACAGCAATGTCGACAATACAGCCTGAATCACCTGTCGCATCCACAGAACCTGATTCAAGGAAATGAGCCAAAGGTGGTAGAAAAATTGGGAACTTTCTTGAATCTAGATTCCAAGTGTCTCAACCCAGTTCCATTTCAAATAATCATGAATATAAAAGCAAAAGAAGAGAAACAGGCTGTGTTTTCTGCAATCTGGCTTCAAGGACTAGAGAATGCCCTGAGGAGAGCAAATGGAAGCCCCATTAGGGGGAAAATGGCTGCGAGTGATGGGAACAATTTTAGTCAGAAGCAGGAGGCTGTGCTTGAAATGGAAATTTATCTTTGTGGAATTCTAAACAGAGGGAAAGGGCATCCAAGGTTAGCCAAAGCTAGCAGAGGAGAGACATTAGCAAAGCGTGTGAATAGAGAGTGAAATGCTTTCAGAGTAAACAAATACCCAAGCCGTTCCTAGGAAGCTGTTCTAGAGCCAGTTTGCACGAACTTTCTCATCTGTTTTGCTACAAAAAAAGAGTGAAATTGAAGCCCCCAGCCTTCTTTTCCTCACATTATACCCAGGAAATCAATCTTGCATCAAAGGAACACCTGTTAGGCATTTTCTGAATTAATATGGCTTAATTTGGTTTATTATGGTTTAATACCAGATTGTAAATGGCTCAACCTACAGCTATTTACTGAGGACCTGCAATGTACAAAGCAATAGATGCCCCAGATGATAACCAGAGTTTGATATAAATGTCTCAGAATGGATTGTTTCAGGTCATTTTATCACATTAGTGTTTATTTGGAAGAAGAAAACCGAGAAAGCAGAAGTTGTGACTTTATCTAGTTCTTAAGCTCCTGCAGCTTCATTAAAATACACACAAACTTATGTTTTAAAAGCGTTCTATTCTGTCTTCCTCTTCTCCAACTTCTTCCTTAAAAATACATACTTTGCATCTGTTTCATAAAAATACAAACATTTAAGAAATGTTAAATATATAAAAAAAGAAAGAGGCATACAAGTATCCACCAATCAGATAAAACAAATAGCATCTTTTCCATACTTGTCACAGATCAATTCAAAGAAGAAAATATCAAAGAAAGACTTAAATCTCCCTCCCCATCCCATTCATCCCTCTTCCTTCTAAGACAGCACCATCATTTCCAGGCTGTTGTATGACATTTCTTGTTTATGTTTATAATTTTACTAAATATCTGTGTAGAATTTTCTTTTTCTTACTTAAAATGTCCTAAAATTATTTCCTGGGCTTTTCAGGGTTGTTTTTCACTGTGATGACCTTGCATTTCGTTTGCATTGCAATGCTGTAATGTGTGTTTCAGAGCCAGCGCTCTGCCTCCACACTGCCCATATACAAAGCATGGTTCTTCTACTTACTTGTTATGTGACTGTGAACAAGCTCTGCCTCTTTCAAGACTCAATTTATTCATCTGTAAAATATCCCACTGGCAGGTAGGGAGGATTAAATTATTTAACACATAAAGCATTTATTCACTCGACCAATTCTTGACGTGTCATGAGTAGTCAGTAAATGTTAGTTATTATTAGTATTGTTATTGCTGGCATTATTATCATGTGAGATCCAAACTTAATTTAATTTATTATAAATGGATAATTACTCCAACAATATGTATGATGCAGCCATAAGCCACCTCATATAACAAGCCTCTACATATTCAAGTGTCTGTTCTGGTCTCTCTCTGCATCCATACCACACTACTGTCCTAATTAATAGCCCTATAATAAATGCTGTATCTGGAGTGGTTAGTCCACCTTGTCTTCTCCCTCTTCAGAGTAGTTTTGGCAATTCTTGGCCCTGTATTCTTTCATACTAATTTTAGTAAGCATTTGTTAAATTCCTTTCAAAATAACAAACAATCCGCTGTGGGGTAGTGGTTATAATTATATTGAAGATATTTCAACTTCTCATACATGAACATGTATTATATCACTTTTATGTTTTATCCCTTTAAAAATATCATCTTATATTTTTCCATAAAGTTTATTCTCTACTATTCTAAATTATATTCCCTGGCCAGGTGCAGTGGGTCATGCCTGTAATCCCAGCACTTTGGGAGGCTGAAGCAGCGGATCACCTGAGGTCAGGAGTTGGAGACCAGCCTGGCAAACATGGTGAAACCCCATATCTACTAAAAATACAAAAATTAGCTGGGCGTGGTGGCAGGTGCCTGTAATCCCAGCTACTCAGGAGGCTGAGGCAGGAGAATTGCTTGAACCCACGAGGTAAATGTTGCAGTGAGCCAAGATCACACCACTGCACTCCAGCCAGGACAACAAGAAACTCTGGCTCAAGAATAAATAAATAAATAAATAATAAATAAATAAATAAATAAATAAATAAATAAATTTCCATATGCTCTTTTTTCTATCATGGAAAACATTTGCTAAATCATATTTTTAAAATATTTTCAAATTTTTACAGTCATCATGAAATGTTATTGTTATATCCAGTAATGTTGATACACTTTTACTAATTGCAATACTTTGTGCATTTTCTTTCCTTTTGATGAAGATAGCCATGTCATCTTTGAATGATGCTCATTTTGTTTCTTCCAAATTGCACTTTTTTACATTTTCCTGTCTTATTGGGCTAGCTGAGACTGTAGGTACAACTGTGAAGAAAGTGCTGATAGCAGACATCCTTATCTTTTTCTCTATATTAGAGGGAATACTTTACTAATTAGCCATTAAGTATAATGTTCAATATTCAATTTAGGATTTTGCTTAATAAGCTTTACTAACATTTTATGCCTAGTTTAAGAGTTTTTTTTAAAGTCATGAATATTACATTTTGACATACCTTTTTATATTTTTAAAAGTAATCACATTTTGTCTCCTTTAATCATTAAATTTTAAGTGCTGAATTGTAGTTGCAGATTTTCTAATGTTGAACTGTTTATAAATTACTGGGATATATCCTACTTGTTCACTGAAAAAAAATGCTGGATTCAACAGAGTTTACTAATTTTTGTTTAGAATTATTTTATTTTTTTGCCTTTATAAGATTGCCTACAATTTTTTCTTTTTGGTATGTTCTTGGTCAAATTTTAGAATTGAGATTACGCTAGCTTCATAGAGTGAGTTGGGGAGTTTCTTCTCTTGGCCCATTTCCTGAAATACATTGTGTTAAGATTGTCTTTACTCACCTTCTAGTTAGAATATTATTTTTAAGAGGGTGGGAGAGAAGAAATAAGTAGATATTTGACAATCAATTGAACAACTTTAGTGACGTAATTTCTAATCAAGTTCCCTATTTCTCCTTGTCATTTTTGTTTATTTATATTTTCCTAAAAAATGGTCCATGTTTCCAAGTTTTCAAATGTATTGGCGTAAGTTTTTCTTACTAATCACTCATTTTTTTTTCTAAAACTATTTGCTCCGTCATCTGTCTTTCTATTCTCTTTCTGCATCATTGTCTCTGTCTGTCTGCCTGTCTGTCTCTCTCGCTGAGATTTACCTACACTTTTTATCTTTTCAAAGAATCAGCTTTGAGTTTTGTTGATCCTCTTTGTTTTTCTTGCGCTTGTCTTTCTTCTCTATTTCCCTTTCCTTTCTTGGAGTTTACCCTCTGAGTCTTCTCCTACTTCATAAGTTGAACAAACAGATCCCTTATTTTTGATTGTGTCTTGTTCATGTGTGTATTTCAGGCTCCCAGACTCTGGAAGCGTTATTTCAATTGCATCTCTTGAGTTTCAGTATGTAGCTTTTCAGTTCTCTGTATGTTTTTCAGTTCTCTAATATCCATTCTGAATTTCTCTTTGACTTATGAAATACCCAAATAATCAAATTTTAAAATTTTAATACAAGTTGTTTAGTGTTTTGGGAGGTATTTTTGTAATGTGCTTTTGAAGGGTTTGCTATTTGTTTTAATCTTTTCTATTTCAATGCTGTAGGGGTACAAGCGGCTTTTTTTATTACCTGGATGAATTGTATAGTGGTGAAGTCTAGGATATTAGTGTATGTGTCACCTGAGTAGTGCACCCCAGTAGGTAGTTTTTTAAATGTTGTCTGTACCAGGTTAAATTCTGGTACATCTTTAGACATGGTCAATGGTTATCAAAATTCTATGTCTGCTAGAAAGTAATGAGTACCTTAATTGTTGGGTACTGGGCTTTGTATTAAAATTTGAGCACATTTGTTAATTGTGCTCTTTGATGTTTTTATTTTTTCGTTTTTCCACTTTTCTGTTTCTGACAGGTGAGCTAGAATCTTCTGTTATGATTTTTGGTGAACAATTTTCCCTACTTTTTTTTTTGCTTTATACATTTTGAGGTTACACTGTTAGAGGAGGATGGATGTAGTATTATTTGATTTTCTAGATAATTTTACAATAATTTCCATGATTATCTTTGTCATTAATATTTCTTTATACCTTTAAATATAATTGAATGACATTAGTATTGCTACATCATTTAACAGCTTTACTCAGAGTAGCATTTGCCTAATATATCTTTTCCCATTTTTTATTAATATTCTTTCTGTGTAATGCCTAAACATTACATATAACTTGCTTTTTTGTTTATCCAACTTTTTTATTTATTGAGATTAAGGATATATTTGGAATTATTTACATGACTAGTTTTTTTGTTTTCATGCTATTTCTTAATTATTTTTCTCCTCTTTTTCTCAATCATCCTTCTGTTGGATGATTGGAATTTCTTTCCACTTTGTTTCCTTCCACCCAATTAAAAGATGTTTTATTTTGTCTGATGTAACGTTAAAATACATACCTGAATTAGCAAGCTTTTCTCATGGCCAATGAAGAGTTGTAGAATGTCTACATATTCCATATTATTGTTCTGTAGTATTTTAGTTACATCTGTTTTACTCCCTACCCATTGGGCATTATTTTAATTATTATTAATTTTTATAATAATTTTATTTAGATTTACTAACATTTTTCCAATTTATTTTGTAACCACTCATTTTTGCTTTCTATTTCTTCCTTCTTAGGTTCAATTTTTATCTTTATGAAACACACCTCATATATTCCATTTCTTGGCCTCCATGCATTCACTTTACACGCACATACACACACACAACATTTATCTGGACGTATGTTTATTTAAAAATAGCTATTAAATAACAGCTGTAACAAAAGAAAATAAAAATAAATAACAGTTGTGTCTTTCAGCAAGATATATGGGTGGCAAAGTTAGCATTTGTGTGAAAATATATTTGACTTTTGTGGGTTTAACTGGGCATAGAAGTCTAAGTTCACATTATGTTTCTTAGCAACTTCAAAATACTAATCAGTTTTCTCTATTTTCTGTATGCTGATAGAACATCTAATTGACAATCTGTTCCTTTTTTGTACATAATCTTTTTCTACCTGATTGCTTCTAAGAGTTGTGCTGTTTCTCCTTTTCCCTGCAGTTTCACTATGATGCATTGCATTAATTTTTATTTTTATTTATCCATCTCGGGAATTGGTATGATTCCTTATTGTAAAGATTAACAGTTGTTCATCAGCTCTGAAAATTCCTAGCCATTTATGATTTTGTATATTTTTTTCACCCAATATGTTGGTTATTTTTATTCTACTCACCATGGCTCAATCTTTTCCTTTACATTTTCCATTGCTTTATCTCACTGAATTATTACTTCTTGTAGCAATTTCAGCAGACTACTCTTCTGTTCTCTAATTTTTTTATTTAGTTGTGCTCACAATTCTTTGATGTTTAACTCACTGAGTATTTAGTTTCAATGAGTGTATTTTCATTTTTAATGTTCTTTTTGTTTTTCTTTTAAACTATTATTTCCAAAATGTTGTCTACTGTAATTTTATTTCATGGTTTTATTTGTGAACAATTTTAAGCACATTTTATGATTGTTGTATTACTTGAATTCTTGAGACCATATGCCTAGGGTTTATTGTTAATCAGATTCTCTCTCATGACAGATTATTTTCTGATGTGGTTTGTAATTTTGCATGTGCTCTTTTATTTAGCAGGAGTGTGTGTGTGTGTGCTATAAAAAATACTCCCATAAAAAAAATTTTCTGTTTGCTTAATAAGTCGGGACACAAGACTATCTTCATTTGGGAATACATACTGATGCCAACTTTTCCTCCTCATTTGGCTGTAGAATAGGTTGGGGCTTCCATTTTTCTTTTTCTCCCTTTCTTTCTTTCTTTTTTTTTTTTTTGAGATGAAGTTTCACTCTTGTCGCCCAGGCTGGAGTGCAATGACGTGATCTCGGCACACTGCAACCTCCGCCTCCTGGGTTCAAGCGATTGATTCTCTTGCCTCAGCCTCCTGAGTAGCTGGGATTACAGGCTCCCGCCACCACGCCCAGCTAATTTTTGTATTTTTAGTACAGACAGGGCTTCACCATGTTGTCCAGGCTGGTCTCGAACTCCTGACCTCATGACCCACCTGCCTTGGCCTCCCAAAGTGCTGGAATTACGGGCATGAGCCACCACACTCGGCCCAATATTGCCTTTTTGAATGTACCTCTTGTCACCTCTTCACAGGCGTCATCACCCCATCCCTGGCAATTAAGACCCGTATCAGGATTCAATTCCTTCCTGGGCCACCATGGCATCACTCCTCGAGGTTTTCCTCTGTTGTCTCTGGCATCTAGGAATTTTACCTTCTTTCTTTTTAGGTCAATTATATATTAAACTATTTGTATTACATATTACCAAGCACTTCTTTGTATTGGTAGCAGAAAGATACTCACATATTTCAGCATGCCTTGAAAGAACCAAATGTCTGATTTACTCTTCAGAAAACAGCTATTGTGAAATAAACATATTTACCAAAAAATGCTATGTTTGTGTGCATGTATATATGCACTTGTGTGTAAAGGGAATGCCTGCAGGTCAAGAAATGGGACATTATTGCCAAGACCCTGAATTCCCATGTTCCTATCCCAGTGATAACATTCATCTTCTTCCTTAGTAGTAATTACAGTCTGTCTTTTATGATACGCACCTTCTTTCTTTTTATTGTAGTTTTACCACTTATATTAATTATGAAGCAAAAGAACTTAGTTTTCCTTGAGTTTGAACTTTCTATGGTTGAAATAATTCTGTATTCATTCTTAGGTCTTATTTCTTTTGATCAAAAGTATGTTTTTGACATTTGTCCGTGTCAGAGACTGGCAAACCTTTTCTTTAAGGACCAAATAGTAAATATTTTAGTCTTTACAGGCTACCTACGTTTTCTAACATATACTTTTTTTTGCTTGTCTGTTTGTTTTTCAAGCTATAAAAATGTAAAAACATTCTTAGCTTGTGGGCCATGCAAAAACAGGTCACAGCAGGTTTGTTTGGCCCAGAGGGTCATAGTTTGATGACACTTGATCAAATATCACTACAGGGAGCTTTAGTCATTTATTTGTATTGCTATTCAGCAAGGTACGTTTATTCATCCTAATGCAAATGTACACTTTGAGTTTTTTCAGCGTAACACTAATGGTATTTTTTTTAGAGACATATGAGTACACATTTTCTGGTAAATACATGTGTAAGTTTCTACTTAAGGATGCCATTGCTTGATATGCATATATTTGACTTTTGAAGACGTCGTCAAAAATTTTCTCAAGTGCTGGTACTAATTTATATTCCCACCAAATACTATGCATTTTCTTTTGTTATGTATCCTTGCCCACATTAGCAGTAACAGAATGTTTGGGTTTCGCCGATCTTGTTGATATCTAGTAGTATCTCATTGTCGTTTTTCATCAACATTTTCTTGATTATTAGTGAGGATGAACACATTTTCAAATGTTTATTGGCCATTTTGATCTTGATTTTTGTGAGGTGCCTGCTTTTATTTATTTATTTATTTAGAGACAGGATTTCACTCCCATCGACCAGGCTGGAGTGCAGTGATGTGATCTAGGCTCACTGCCACCCCCGCCTCCTGGGTTCAAGCCATTCTTCTGCCTCAGCCTCCTGAGTAGCTGGGACTGTAGGTGCACCCCACCACACCTGGCTAATTTGGTACTTTTTGTAGAGACGGGGTCTTGCCATGTTGCCCAGGCTGGTCTCTAACTTCTGAGGTCAAGTGATCCACCCACCTCTGCCTCCCAAACTGCTGGAGTTACAGACATGAGCTGCCACGCCCGACATGCTCTCATTTTTCAATCATTTTTTAAAATGGGGGCATCTGCATTTTTCTTATAATTTTTGTAGTAGTTGTTCACATACTTTGCATAATAATTATTGACCAATTAGTTATGTGTCACAAATATTTTCTTATGTTCTGTGGCTTGCATTTTCTTTCTGTAAATGCTATCTTCTGCTTAATGTAAATACTTAATTTCCAATTAGCTCAATTTGTCAACCAATCCCTTTTTTTGACTCTCATTTAATGAATATTTCCCTATTACTAAATCACATTCTTTTATATCAATAAGATGTTTATACTTTGTCTTTTATATTTGGATTGTTGACCCCCCTAGAGCTGATGTTTTGTGCATGGTTTGTAGGAAGAAGCAAATTTCTTTTGTCCAAATGGAAATCCAATTGTTCTAAGTTTCAATACTTAAAAAGTATAATTCTGTCATTTATTGAATAATCACATATTTATGGCCAAGTACCAAAGTTCTCTATTCAGTTCCATTGTACTCTCCCAGTGCAAATGAAAAGCAGTTTTTGTTATTGTAGTTTTATAATAAGACTTGAAATCAAGTAGAGCAAGTTATCCTGAATAGATTCTCTTCTTTAAGCATGTCTTCACTTTACTTGGCAATTGCATTTCCATATTATTCTTATAGTAAGCTCATGATATCCTAAAATAAAGCAACAACAATAGCAATAGCTACTGGGTTTTCCAGGCCATCAATAGGTTATATTCCTTCCTCTATTTAGATTTTCCTCCTTGATATCTCTCAGAAACATTTAATGCCTCATAATTTTTCCATAGAAGTCTTGCACACATTTGAAGGGTGTTTCCTACTTGGTCATATTATTTGATGTTACATGTAAATAGTATCTTTTAAAATTTACTTTGTATGAATGTTATTAGTCTTAATTTTTTTTTTTTTTTTTGAGACGGAGTCTCGCTCTGTTGCCCAAGCTGGAGTGCAGCGGCGCGATCTCGGCTCACTGCAACCTCCACCTCCCAGGTTCAAGTGATTATCCTGCCTCAGCCTCCTGAGTAGCTGGGACTACAGGCACGTGCCACCACACCCAGCTAATTTTTTGTATTTTTAGTAGAGATGGGGTTTCACTGTGTTAGCTAGGATGATCTCAATCTCCTGACCTCGTGATCCACCTGCCTCAGCCTCCCAAAGTGCTGGGATTACAGGCGTTAGCCACCATGCCAGGCCTAAAATTTACATTGTATAAATGCTATTACTCTTAATTTCTAAATTTGTATTTGTTGCTATAATAAATACAATTTGTTGTTCTATATTGCCTCAACGGTTAACTATCTGTTATAAACAAACCCTCTTATTAATTCTAATAATTTATGTATGACTGTTTAGATATTATACATATAAAATCATATTTTATTTCTGTGCAATTGCTCTTCACTTTCTTTCCCAACAATCCTCATGTCTAATTCATTATCTTCTTCTCCCAATATAATACTGACTGGAAATGGTGACAACACATATACTTTCTTTGTTTCAGCTTATGGTGTTGCTATTGGTTTCACGTCAATTTCCCTGAGATGAAGGAGTTTTACTTCTAGTTTAAAAATTCTATCATGAATGAAGGTTGGATTTCACAAAAAAATGTTTAATGTCGAGAAAATCATATAGGTTTAAAAATTCTATCATGAATGAAGGTTGGATTTCACAAAAAAATGTTTAATGTCGAGAAAATCATATAAGGTTTCTTTCTGAATTTGCTGATACTGTGAATAAAGTCTAATTTGGGGCTAAAAGTTTAGTATGCATTAGTATGTAAATTATTCTTAAAGTCAGAGGAATTCATAAGCTCATATATGGAAGAGTGCAGAGACAGAGGAGAAAAAGTCAAAGACCAAGCCCTGAGGAAATTCAAGGTTTTGTAAACGAGAGGGAGCTGGCAAACAATATTGAGAATGTATATTTTACAAGAAATACCAGAGAGTTAAAAGGAGGCCCACATGCCATATGCCTAAATATTAAAGTTTATAAATGCAAATCACTTAAATAAAAATCAAAATGTAGTGGTTTCTTTCAAATGCAAGTAAACCTATTAAATAATTTTGGGAAATTAAAACTATTTAGTTTCCTTTGGGTAGATATCCAGTAATGGGAGTGCTGGTTGAATGGTTTGTTTGGACAGTGTGGTCATTTTAATTATGTTGATTCATCCAATCTTTGAGCATGGGATATTTTATTTATTTGTGTCAGCTATGATTTCTTTCATCAGTGTATTGTAGTTCTTGCAGAGATCTTTAATATCCTTGGTTAGACGTATTCTTAGGTGTTTTATTTTTGTGTGTGGCTATCGTAAATGTGATTTGTGTTCTTGGTTTTGTTTTCATCTTGATTATTACTGGAGTATAAAAATGCTGCCAATTTTTGTATGTTGATTTGTATTTTGAAACTTTACTGAAATCATTTATTAAATCTAGGTGTGTTTTAGAGAAGTGTTTTCCAGGTATAAGATCACATCATCAGCTCATAGAGATAATTTGACTTCCTGTTTTTTGTATGCCTTTTATTTCTTTCTCTTGCCTATTGCTCTGGCTAGGACTTCCAGTATTATGATGAAGAGAAGCAGTGAAACTGGTCATCCTTGTTTTGTTCCAGTTCTTAAGGGAAATACTTTTTACTTTTCCCCTTTCTCTAGAAGAAAACCCAGAGAAAACTCTTCAGTATGATGTTGCTGTGGGTTTGTCATATATGTCTTTTATCATATTTATCTTTCAATAAATAATAATAGATTTAGTATTTATTATTTTGAGGTATATTTCCTCTGTGCTTAAGTTTGTTGAGGTTTCTTTTTTATCATGAAGAGATGTTGAATTTTATCAAAACCTTTTTCTGCATCCATTAAGATAATCCCACCGTTTTTGTTTTAAATCCTGTTTATGTGATGAATTACCTTTATTGATTTGCACATACTGAACCATCCTTGCATTCCTGGGAAAAAAAAAACAATGTTATTATGGTGTACTCTCTTTATGATGTGTTGTGGATTTGGTTTGCTGGTGTTTTTTTGTTGTTGTTGTTCTTGTTCTTGTTGCTTTGTTTTGTTTTGTTTTGAGGATTTTTGCATCTATGTTCACCAGAGATATTGGTCTGTAGTTTTCTGACTTTGATATCCGAGTGATACTGCCTTCATGGAATGATTTAAGGAAGATTCCCTCCATGATTTTCTTGGAAGAATTTCAGGAGGATTGGCGCCAGTTCTTTGTACATTTGGTAGAATTCAGCTGTGAATACATCTGGTTCTGGACTTTTTTGTTGGTTGGGAGACTTTTTTATTATTGTTTCAATCTCACTACTTGTTATTGGTCTGTCCAGGGTTTCTATTTCTTCCTGGTTCAATAATAAGAGGTTATATATTTCCAAAAATTTACCCATTTCCTCTAGGTTCCCTAGCTTATAATCATATAGCTATTCATAGTAGTCTCTGCTGATCTTTTGTATGTCTGTGTTCTCAGTTTTAATGTCCCCTTTTTTTATTTCTGATAATGTTTATTTGGATCTTCTCTCTACTTGGTTAGTCTAGCTAGAAGTCTATCTATTTTGTTTTATTTTCTGAAAGAACCAACTTTTCACTCCATAGATCCTTTGCATTGTGCTTTTGCTGCCAATTTTATTTAGTCCTGCTTTGATCTATTTGTTATTTATTTATTTCTTTGCTAGCTTTGGGTTTAGTTTGTTCTTTTTATTCCTAGTCCCTTGAGGTATGCAACATTAGGTTGTTAATTTGTTGTTTTTCATTTCTTTTGATGTAGGCATTGAACACCAGAAACTTCTTTCTTAGAATTGCTTTTGCTGTACCCCAGATGGTTTTGGCATATTGTGTGTGTTTTTATTTATTTTAATTTTTAAAATTTCTTTCTTAATTTTGTCATTGGCACAAATATCATTTCTGAGTATGTTATTTAATTCCCATGTATTTGTATGGTTTTGAGTGTTCCTCCTGGAATTCATTTACAGTTTTATTCCACTGTGGTCTAAGAAGATACCTAGTATCAGTAAAACTTGTTTTTTAAAATTATTTGGATATGTTTGGTGGCCTAACACATGGTCTATCTTGGAGAATGTTCCACGCACTGATGTGAATAATGTATAACCTGTTCTTGGGTAGGATAAATAAATACATTTGCAGTGCACCCAGTGTTGGGTGATTTTTATATCCTCTTGTTGAATAGATCCCTTTATCATTATATAATGGCCCTCTTTGTCTTTCTTATTGTTGTTGATTTAAAGTTTATTTTATCTGATATAAGTATAGGTACTCCTGCTTGCTTTTGACTTCTGTTTGTGTGGAATATCTTTTTCCACCTCTTTACCTTCAGTCTATTTGTCTTTACCAGGAAGGTGAGTTTCTTGTAAGCAGCACAGAGTTGGTTCTTTTTTTTTTTCTTAATCCATTCCACCAATCTATATTTTTGAAGTGGAGCATTTAACCCATTTATATTCAGGATTAAAATTGATATTGAGGATTTGTTCCTGTCATAATGTTAATCGTTATCTAATTGCTTTGTAGATTCCTTGTTTCTTTTTATTTTCTGTTTGTCTTAGCAGTTTGATGCAGTTCTCTCATGCTGCCATTTGATTTTTTTTTTTTTTTTTTGAGACAGAATCTCGCTGTGTCTCCCAGGCTGGAGTGCAGTGGCGTGATCTCAGCTCACTGCAAGCTCTGCCTCCCAGGTTCACGCCATTCTCCTGCCTCAGCCTCCCGAGTAGCTGGGACTACAAGTGCCCGCCACCACGCCCAGCTAATTTTTTGTATTTTTAGTAGAGGTGGAGTTTCACCGTGTTTGTTCACCAGGATGGTCTCGATCTCCTGACATCGTGATCCACCCACCTTGGCCTCCCAAAGTGCTGGGATTACAGGCATGAGCCACCACACCCGGCCTGTTTCTTTTCCTCCTATGTGTAAATGTTTTATGAGACCTGTAATTTTTATATGTTCACTTTTATAATGACAAATATCAACCTTTTCTTTCCATGTTTACATCTCCTTTGATCATTTCTTGTAAGGCCAGTCTAGTGGTGACAAACTTCCTCCACATTTGCTTGTCTGTGAAAGACTTTATTTCTCCTTAAATTTTTTTTTTTTAGACTGAGTCTCACTCTGTCACACAGGCTGGAGTGCAGTGGTGCAGTCTCAATTTACTGCAACCTTAGCCTCCTGGGTTGAAGTGATTCTCCCACCTCACCCTCCTCAGTAGATGGGACTACAGGCATGCACCACCACATCTGGCTAATTTTTGTATTTTTAGTAGAGATGGGGTTTCACCGTGTTGGCCAGGCTGGTCTAGAACTCCTGGCCTCAAGTGATCCACCCACCTTGGCCTCCCAAAGCCCTGGGATTACATGTGTGTGCCATTGCACCCAGCCAAATTCTTCTTAACATTGGAAGCTTATTTTGGCAGGATATAAATTCTTGGCTGAACTGCAAAAACAAACCAAAATGTAAAGACCATCAACACTATGAAGAAACTGCATCAACTAATGGTCAAAATAAACAGATAGCATTATAGTGACAGGATCAAATTCACACATAACAATATTAGCCTTAAATGAAAATGGGCTAAATCCCCCAATTAAAAGGCACAGACTGGCCAATTGGATAAAGAGTCAAGACCCATTGGTGTGCTGTATTCAGGAGACCCATCTCTTGTGCAAAGACACACATAGGCTCAAAATAAAGGGATGGAGGAAGATCTATGAAGCAAATGGAAAGCAAAAAACAAAAAAAGAAAAAAAAGCATGGGTTGCAATCCTAGTCTCTGATAAAACAGACTTTAAACCAACAAAGATCAAAAAAGACAAAGAAGGGCATTAACTAATGGTAAAGGAATCAATGCAACAAGCAGAGCTAACTGTTCTAAATGTATATGCACCCAATGCAGGAGTATGCAGATGCATAAAGCAAGTTCTTAGAAACCTGCAAAGAGACTTAGATTCTTACACAATGATAGTGGGAGACTTTAACACCCCACTGTCAATATTAGATCAACAAGACAGAAAATTAACAAGGATATTCAGGACTTGAACTTAGCTCTGGACCAAGTGGACCTAATAGACATCTACAGAACTCTCCACCCCAAATCAACAGAATATACATTCTTCTCAGCATCTTATTCTAAAATCGACCATATAATTGGAAGTAAAACACTCCTCAGCAAATGGAAAAGAATGGAAATCATAACAGTCTGTCAAACCACAGTGCAATCAAATTAGAACTCAGGATTAAGAAACTCACTCAAAACTACACAACTACATGGAAACTGAACAACCTGCTCCTGAATGACTATTGGGTAAATAACGAAATTAAGGTAGAAGTAAAAAAGTTCTTTGAAACCCATAAGAGCAAAGACACGATGTACCAGAATCTCTGGGACACAGCTAAAGCAGTGTTTAGAGAGAAATTTATAGCACTGAATGCCACAGGAGAAAGCGAGAAAGATCTGAAATAGACATCCTAACATCACAATTAAAAGAACTAAAGAAGCAAAAGCAAACAAATTCAAAAGCTAGCAGAAGACAGAAATAACTAAGATCAGAGCAGAATTGAAGGAGATAGAGACAAGAAAAACCATTCAAAATATCAATGAATCCAGGAGTTGGTTTTAGATTAGCAAAATAGACAGACTGCTAGCCAGACTAATAAAGAAGAAAAGAGAGAAGAATCAAATAGATGCAATAAAAAATGATAAACGGGAGATCACCTCTGATCCCACAGAAATACAAACTACCATCAGAAAATACTATAAACACCTCTATGCAAATAAACTAGAAAATTTAGAAGAAATGGATAAAATCCTGGACACATACACCCTCCCAAGACTAAACCAGAAAGAAGTTGAATCTCTGGATAGACCAATAACAAGTTCTGAAATTGAGGCAGTAATGAATAGCCTACCAACCAAAAAAAGCCCAGGACCAGATGAATTCACAGTCGAATTCTACCAGAGATACAAGGAGGAGCTGGTACCATTGCTTCTGAAACTATTCCAAACAATAGAAAAAGAGGGACTCCTCCCTAACTCACTTTATGAGGCCAGCATCATAATGATACCAAAACCTGGTGGAGACACAACAAAAAAAGAAAATTTCAGGCCAATATCCCTGATGAACATCGATGCAAAAATCCTCAATAAAATACTGGCAAACCAAATCCAGCAGCACATTAAAAAGCTTATCCACCAAAATCAAGTCGGCTTCATCCCTGGGATGCAAGGCTGGTTCAATATACACAAATCAATAAACATAATCCATCCCAGAAACAGAACCAATGACAAAAACCACATGATTATCTCAATAGATGCAGAAAAGGCCTTCGATAAAATTCAACACCCTTCATGCTAAAAACACTCAATAAACTAGGTATTGATGGAACATATCTCAAAATAGTAAGAGCTCTTTGTGACAAACCCACAGCCGATATCATACTGAATGGGAAAAAGCTGGAAGCATTCCCTTTGAAAACCTCTGCTCAAGGAAATAAGAGAGGATACAAACAAATGGAAAAACATTCCAGGATCATGGATACAAAGAATCAATATTGTGAAAATGGCCATCCTGCCCTAAGTAATTTATAGATTCAGTGCTATTCCCATCAAGGTACCATTGACTTTCTTCACAGAATTAGAAAAAAACTACTTTAAATTTCATATGGAGCCAAAAAAGAGCCTGTATAGCCAAGACAATCCTAAGCAAAAAGAACAAAGCTGGAGGCATCACACTACCTGACATCAAACTATTCTACAAGGCTGCAGTAACCAAAACAGCACAGTACTGCTATCAAAACAGATATATAGACCAAGAACAGAGGCCTCAGAAATAACACCACACATCTGCAACCATCTGATCTTTGACAAACCTGAGGAAAACAAGCAATGGGGAAAGGATTCCCTATTTAATAAATAGTGTTGGGAAAACTGGCTAGCCATATGCAGAAAACTAAAACTGGACCCCTTCCTTACACCTTACACAAAAATAAACTCAAAATGGATTAAAGATTTAAACATAAGACTTAAACCATAAAAACCCTAGAAGAAAATCTAGGCAATACCATTCAGGACATAGGCATGGGCAAAGACTTCATGACTAAAACACCAAGAGTGATGGCAACAAAAGCCAAAATTCACCAATGGGATCTAATTAAACTAAAGAGCTTCTGCACAGCAAAAGAAACTATCATCAGAGTGAACAGGCAACCTACAGAATGGGAGAAAATTCCTGCCATCTATCCATCTGACAAAGGGCTAATATCCAGAATCTACAAGGAACTTGAACAAATTTACAAGAAACAAACAAACAACCAACCCCATCAAAAAGTGGGATGAAGGATATGAACAGACACTTCTCAAAAGAAGGCATTTATGCAGCCAACAATCATATGAAAAAAAGCCATCATCACTGGTAGTTAGAGAAATGCAAATCAAAACCATAATTAGATACCATCTCATGCCAGTTAGAATGGCGATCATTAAAAAGTCAGGAAACGACAGATGCTGGAGAGGATGTGGAGAAATAGGAATGCTTTTACACTGTTGGTGGGAATGTAAATTAGTTCAACCATTGTGGAAGTCAGTGTGGCGATTCCTCAAGGATCTAGAACTAGAAATACCATTTGACCCAGCCATCCCATTACTGGGTATATACCCAAAGGATTATAAATCATTCTACTATAAAGACACATGCACACATATGTTTATTGCAGCACTATTCAAGATAGCAAAGACTTGGAACCAACCCAAATGCCCATCGATGTTAGCCTGGATAAAGAAAATGTGGCACGTGTACACCATGGAATACTATGCAGCCATGAAAAAGAATGAGTTCATGTTCTTTGCAGGGACATGGATGAAGCTGGAATCCATCATTCTCAGCAAACTAACACAGGAACAGGAAACGCAACACTGCATGTTTTTACTCATAAGTGGGAGATGAACAATGAGAACATATGGGCACAGGGAGGGGAACATCACACACCAGGGCCTGTTGGGGGGTGGGAGGCAACGGGAGGGATAGCATTAGGAGAAATACCTAATGTAGATGATGGGTTGATGGGTGCAGCAAACTACCATGGCACACGTACACCTATGTAACAAACCTGCACGTTCTGCACGTGTATCCCAGAACTTAAAGTATAATAATAAAAAAAAAATCTTGTCTGACAGGTTTTTTTTCCTTAAGCACTTTGAAAATACTATTACATTCTCTTCTTGCCTTTAAGATTTCTGCTGAGAAGTCTACTGTTATTCTGATGGAGTTTCCTTTATAGATGATTAGATGCTGTATTAGTGCTTTCTCACACTGCTATAAAGAACTACCTGAGACCGGGTAATTTATGAAGAAAAGAGGTTTAATTGACTCACAGTTCCACAGGCTGTACAGGAAGCATGGCTGGGAAACTTATAATCACGGCGGAAGGTGAAGGGGAAGCAAACATATCCCACCATGGTAGAACAGGAGAGAGAGAAAGAAGGAGAAAGTGCCACACACCTTCAAAACAGCCAGATCTTGTGAGAACTCTATCATGAGAACAGTAAGGGGGAAGTCCCCAGCCATAATGATCCAATCACCTTCTACCAGGCCCCTCCTTCAACACGTGGAGACTACAATTCCCATGAGATTTGGGTGGGCACACACAGCCAAACAATATCACATGTTTTCCTCTTGTGGCAGAGCACTAGCACTTTGGGAGGCTGAGGAGGGCGAATCAGTTGAGACCAGGAGTTCAAGATCCACTTGGCCAATACAGTGAAACCCCGTCTCTACTAAAAATACAAAAAAATAGGCAGATGTTGTGGCTCATGCCTGTAGTCCCAGCTACTTGGGAGGCTGAGGAAGGAGAATCGCCTGAACCCAGGAGGTGGAGGTTGCAGCGAGCTGAGATTGTGCCACTGTACTCCAGCCTGGGTGACAGAATGAGACCCTGTCTCAAAAAAAAAAAAAAAATCTTGCTAATTTTAAAATTATTTTTTTCATTTTAACTTTAGATGTTCCAATTATGCCATGGTGAAGTCCTTTTTGCAATGCATTTACCTAGGGATTCCTGGGCCCTCTGTGTCTGAACATCTAACTTCTTTTAAGATTTGGGAGATTCTCCCTCATTATTTCCTTAAATAAGTTTTCTAAAGTTTTTGACTTCTCTTTCCCTTCAGGAATATTGTAATTCATAAGTTTGGTCACTTTATGTAGACAAAAATATCTTGAAGTCTTTTTTTTTTTTTTTAGACAGAGTCTTGCTGTTGTCCAGGCTGGAGTGCAGTGGCACGATCTTGGCTCACTGCAACCTCTGCCTTCCGGGTTAATGCGAATTCTCCTGCCTCAGCATCCCGAGTAGCTGGGACTACAGGCTGCAACACCACATCTGGCTAATTTTTTGTATTTTTAGTAGAGACGGGGTTTCACCATATTGGCCAGGCTGGTCTCCACCTCCTGATCTCAATTGATCTGCCTGCCTCAGCCTCCCAAAGTGCTGGGATTACAGGCGTGAGCCACCACGCTCGGACTTGAAGTCGTTATTCATTCTCTTTTATTCTTTTTTTTCTTATTTTTTATCTGACTGGATTATTTCAAAAGACCTGTCTTTAAGTTATTAGATTCCTTCTTTTGCTTGGTGTACTCTGTTATTGAAGCTTTGAATGTATTTTGTATTTCTTAAGTTTTGAATGTATTTTGTATTTCTGTCAATCAAATTTTCAGTTTAGAATTTCTGGGTTTTTAAAAGATGTCTATATCTTTGGTAAATTAATCATATCCTGAATTAATTCTCTGACTTATTTGTATTAGTTTTCAGATTTCTCTTGCATCTCATTAAGCTTATTTAAAATCAGTATTTTGAATTATTTGGCATTTTGAGGAACTCCTTTTGATTAGGATCTGTTGCTGCACAGTTGTTGTGATCCTTTGGCAGTGTCACATTTCCTTGCTTTTTCATGTTTTCTGTGTTGTCCATGGATATCTGTGCATATGGTGTAGCAGTTACTTCTTTCAATTTTGTTTTGTTTTGTTTTGAGACAGTTTCACTCTGTTGCCCAGGCTGGAGTGCTGTGGTGCGACCTCGGCTCACTGCAACCTCTGCCTCCTGAATTCAAGCGATTCTCCTGCCTCAGCCTCCTGAGTATCCGGGAATACAAGCATGTGCCACCATGCCCAGCAAATTCTTGTATTTTTAGCAGAGACAAGCTTTCACCATGTTAGCAAGGCTGGTCTTGAACTACTGCCCTCTGGTGATTTGCCCCCCTCGGCCTATATATGCATGTTGTAGGTCCAGTAGGATGCTTTGGCTTTGATTTTGAGTGCCTGTTGTAGTGTAATCCCTGTATGATCTCTTTGGCAGTACACAGGGTCAGTGATATGTATGATTTTTTTGGTGGCTTAGGGCAGAGTTATTAGTTGAGGCTGTGGTGCAGTTTTGCTGGGGACTAGGATGCCAGGTAAGCTGGTCTTCGGGCCCTGGTAGTGGCAGCAGTAAGTTGAATGTGCCTGTTCTTAAGTCTCAGGGCAGCTTATCCTGGCACGAGTGTTGGCGGCTGTTGGGAGGTCAATTCTTGGGCCTCCAGGTGGATTGTTAAGACGCTGGTAGTGGGAGTGGTGGGCTGGCATGGGGCCCGGGTTCTCAGCTGGTCTGGTGTGAATGATGGCAGTAGCTGTGGAGTTGCAACCCATGCAGTCTACGCTAGTGTTGGAGGTGGCTGCAGTGGGTTGGGCGGGTGTCAGCTGTGGTGTCGTCAGTAGACTGAGTCAGCACAACTTCAGCCCTGGCAGGGGTGATCAGGTGCCAACAGTGGTGGACGGGGCTGGGAAATTTCTGGGCCCTAGGTGATGTGCGTGAGTACTGGGTGAATGGCTCTGGGTCAGAAGACTTGTCTTCAGGCCTCCTGGTAGGGTCTTCGGGTGCTGGCTGTGACAGGCAGAGGCGGAGTGGTCCCCAGGCCACTGGCGGAATGCTCAGGTGTGAGCTGTGGTTGCTGTGCTGTGGGTCTGCCACCAGGGAGGGTGGGGCCCCTCTCAGATAGAGCAGTATGGGTACGAAGCTGTGGGAAGTGCAGACTGCTCATGCCTCAGCCCGCGGCAGGGATAGCAGAGTGGTGGGAATTGTCTTAAGGGCACATGGAGTGCCTGATCTGCCTTCTCCCTCCATAGCCTGGAGATAGTTGCAGCAATGTTAGTTCATGTCTGGTCTGAGGGTGGGGTACAGCCCAGCACTGCACTGGAAACAGCACCAGCTGTGGGCCCACAACCAGAGAGGGTGGGGCACCTTTCCAGCAACCAGCTTGGACCAAACACTGTGGGGAGTGTGGTCTGCTTGAGTTTTGGTCTCTCAGCAACCTGCAGCAGGGCAGGAGGAATTGTCCCAGGGTGTGAAGGAGTATCCGGCCTCTCCCTCCCTCCTGGGCTGGGCTGTGTTTGCAGTAACGTCAGTCTGAGCTCAGCCCAAGGGCAGGGTATAGTCCAGTGTTCACTTCTCAGAATGGCACTGTGCCCACGACCAGAGTACGTGAGGTCCCTCTCAGGTGAGCTGTCTGGGTAAGAAGCTGTGCAGAGCATGGTCCACTCACAACCCTCACAGCGGCCCACAGCAGGACGGTGGGCATTGTCCTAGGTGTGCACAAGAGAGCCTGGCGTCCCTCTCCCTCCTTAGTTGAGCCACAGATGCAGTAGTATCAGCATGAATTCAGTCCAAGAGAAGGGTGCAACCCAGCGATAAACTCTCAGAATGGTGCTGGCCATGGGCTTGTGCCCAGAAAGGGTGGGGCCCCTCTCAGGAGAACAGCATGGGCAAGAAGCAATGGGGAGTGTGGCCCATCCACATCTCAGTTTCACGGCGGCCTGCAGTAGGGCAATGGGTGGGGACCTTCCCACGGGTGCGTGAGAGCAGGTGGTCTCCCCTTTCCCTCCTTGGAGGAGTGCAGCAGCAGTACTGTGTCTGCAGATCCCCAGTAACTAGGCTCTCAGAATGGCACCAAGTTGAAGCTGCTCTAGGCCCAGAGCCTATGAGATTCTGTGGGTTCCCTTTCTGAAGCAACATCTTTGTGCTATCTCTGGGCAACTCACTATGTTAGGCCCAAGGCCCACATGGGTCAAGGGGTTCTCCAGTAGCCAGGATGGTAAAATCTCATTTTGTAGCACAGACTCCCTTATGAGTCTCTGTTTTTCTTTCCCTGTCCTGGAGCCTCTCCAGCTCCCAACCAATCCCCAGCTGGGCACACTGCCTTGAACCATGTCGTTACTTACTTTTGGCGCTTCTTGTCACTTTGCTGATGAGCCTTAATGCTTGCTCTTAGGGAACACTTACATGGTCTGTTAGAAATGTGAGTATCTACTTATTATTGTGGTTTCTTTTCATGGAGAAGGCACACACTGCCTGCATCTAGACAGCCCATCTAGAGCCATCTCCTGAACCATACTTTGGCTCAGCCAGTCCACATAAGCTGTGCTGCCACTACTATGCTACTGATCATCATCATCATCATAATAATAGTGGTGTTTTCATGTACTGACTACTTAATAGATGTTAGTCATTTTATATAGCATTTCTTTCATTTTATTTCATTTATTTTCTCTATGAGTTAAGCAGTATAGTATATATATGTTGTTCTCAATGTCAATATCTGAAAAATTAGTAAAATCATATTCTGTCTCCAGATAAGATAACTGAGTATTAGAGCGTGGTGAGATCCAAACCCAGAGTAATCTGTCTCAAAAACTCATAACTCGACCTTAGGGTGTTCTCTGCTGTTCTGTTTCCCAGCCCTGATCCCGAAGCCCACATCTGCACACGATGCACACGCACAAAGAGCATCTCACAAAGGCTAATGCAGAAAAGGAAGGAATGCGCTCTATGTCACGTGATTTGCCATATCTGCTGCCAAAAGCAGTACCATCTGGAATTGTGGGGAGGGAAGGATAATCTAACATCCTTTACTCTTCTTCACTTTTCCCTTTCTCAGCTGAAAATACATTACTTTACTGCAGCTACACCTCTTAAACAGCACATTGATGTGTTCTCAAAAAAGGGAATCTCGACAGAATGGATGTTTGTCTATTTGGGAGTACTGAGGAAGATACCTGATATTTATTTTCTCCTTTTAAGTGCCTGTACTGATGTCTGAGAATAAAAATTACAAGTGTCTGAACTGATGTCATAGAACCGGCCCTTCCTGAAGCCAAAGGGACTTTAGGGTGAGGAGTCACCAGGCTGAGTCATTGATTAGTACTTTCTAAAAGGAAGTGTTTTGTCGACAAGTGCCTTTAGATGCAGGAGCCGTTGGTGTTTGTTTTGGAGACTGTTTACCACAGAAACTTTGAAGAAAATACGCCCAGGACTAAACACTCTCTAATGACCTGTTACAGTTCCTGGTAGACTCACTTCTGGGGTTGGGGGCTGTGATTCGATTTCTTCCTTAATGTTAAAATCTAAGTGACAAAGTGGTCAAAATGTTTCTGTCCTGTGAAGTGACTTCTCATGAGTGGTGCCATGACACCCCTCTATTTGTTCGTTGCCTTAGAGACTGAGGGTTGATAACTTCCCAAGAAATTTCATCACCCTCCAGTTGTTTGTAGTAGCACTGGGTCTGCAGGGTGCACATCTCCAGGCACGTAATATATTTTATGTTTTGCCATCTACATATGATGGTAAGTACTAGTGTTTATTTTGTGCCTTATTCTGCACAAGACTTGAGGCAGCTTGCAGAATTGTAAGAAAAATTTTTTATTGGAATATAAGATGGAGATTGTGGGGGGACTTAAAAAACAGCTGGTGCGTGATGGGGCTAGGGCCCACGTCTTGGCTGAGAAAAACCTGGACTGAACAGAAGCAAGACAACTCCAGACAGGGGAAACACCCTCCCCAGGTTCTGCCGGTTGTGTCAGGCCAATGGGAAGGCTTTACCTTTTGTAACTCTTCCTCTGTGCCCTAGTTCAATGCCCAGGTCTAATGATGACTCTGGTGGCCTGTGTGGAAATGCACCATGGCATCCTGAGCCATCCTGGGGCGACGCTGCAGCACAGTGGGTGGGAGATAGCATCCAGCAGCATTTTATCTCCCTCGGGTCTGGGGAACATGGCCAAGATGCCTTCAACTGGCTGCTTTTTCCAGCAACTCCACTTTAAGCCCTCACTGGCTCATACATTTGTAAATTCAAAGTGCTTAGTAATGGCCTGTAAGACTCACACTCATCTTTTTTTTTTTTTTTTTTTTTGAGACAGAGTTTCGCTTTTGTCACCCAGGCTGGAGTACAATGGTATGATCTCAGCTCACTGCAACTTCCGCCTCCTGGGTTCAAGTGATTCTCCTGCCTCAGCCTCCCGAGTAGCTGGGATTACAGGCACGCCTCATGATGCCCAGTTAATTTTTGTATTATTAGTAGAGATGGGATTTCACCATGTTGGCCAGGCTGGTGTCGAGCTCCTGACCTCAGGTGATCCACCTGCTTTGCCTTCCCAAAGTGCTGGGATTACAAGCATGAGCCACCGCACCTGGCCCACACTCACCATTTTTTAAAGATAACTTTTACTTTTTGAGTTGCTAAAACACTTTAGTTATGCAACACATTATACAAGGATTTACTGTGTATAATCATCTGCAAGATGAGTTCTATTCGTTCCATTTTAGAGAAGAGTGAGTTGAACTTTAAAGTGGTAAAACGACTTGCTTAATTTTACACAGTTAATAAATAGAAGTGTTAGAATTGGAATCCACGTTGAGTTCCAGAGCCTATACTCTTCCCATTTCTCTACACTGCCTGGTAGGAAAACAGCATTGACCAGGCTTTGACGAACATCTCCAAAAGGCACAGGCCTAAGGTTCTCCATACTCTCTGATAAAGAAGAAAAGATGTGCATATGTGAAACTGATCAGACATAACAGATAGCAACAGAGCAAAGTTTCAGAATTGAAAACAGTGACTCAAAGAGATATTTGTGCATCCACATCCATAGCAGCATTATTCTCATGGCCAAGAGGCAGAAGTAGCCCAAGTCTACATGGGCAGATGATTGGATGAACAAATATGGCTTGTGCTTAGAATAGAATAGTATTCAGCCTTGATAAGGAAGGACATTCTAAAGTGTGCTACAACGTGCGTGAAACTTGAGGACATTATGTTAAGGGAAATAAGTCAATCACAAAAGACTAAGTACTGTATTATTCCACTTATATGAGATAACTAATGTAGTCAAATATTGTAGGGATAGAAAGAAGATACGTGGTTTCCAAGGAATGAGAGGTGGGGGGATGGGAATTAGCATTTAATGGGTACAGAATTTCATGTTTGCAAAATAAGAAAAGTTCTATGGCTGGGCGATGGTGGTGGTTGCATGACAATGTAAATGTACTCAATGCAACAGAAATGTCTACTTAAAAATGATTGGCCAGGCGCGGTGGCTCACGCCTGTAATCCCAGCACTTTGGGAGGCCGAGGCGGGTGGATCACGAGGTCAGGAGATCGAGACCATCCTGGCTAACACATTGAAACCCCGTCCCTAGTAAAAATACAAAAAATTACCCGGGCCTGATGGCAGGCGCCTGTAGTCCCAGCTACTCGGGAGACTGAGGCACGAGAATGGCATGAACCCAGGATGCAGAGCTTGCAGTGAGCTGAGATCTCGCCATTGCACTCCAGCCTGGGCAACAGAGGGAGATTCTACCTCATAAAAATAAAATAAAAAAAATGATCAAGGTCGGTCAGGCGCAGTGGCTCGCACCTGTAATCTCAGTACTTTGGGAGGATGAGGTGGGCGAATCACCTGAGGTCAGGAATTTGAGACCAGCCTGACCAACATGGAGAAACCCCATCTCTACTAAAGTTACAAAATTAGCTGAGCCTGGTGGCACATGCCTGTGATCCCAGCCACTCGGGAGGCTGAGGCAGGAGAATTGCTTGAACCTGGGAGGTGGAGGTTGCAGCAAGCCGAGATTGCACCATTGCACTCCAGCCTGGGCAACAAGAGCAAAACTCCGTCTCAAAAAAAAAAAAAAAAAAAAAGATCAAGGTCAACTGTATGTTACATGCATTTTACGACACTTTTTTTTTAAGTGAATCCTTTATGTCTCAACTTAGACATGGTCTCCTCCAGGAAGTTGTTCTCAAGCCTCTGCTCATCTAGATACTGTGTTCCTATTCATGTTCCTAAGTACCATGCATTTCCCTCATTCTAGCATTTATTACAGTTTATTAAACTTGCCTGTTCGTCTGTTATTTGTTTGTTTGTCTATATCCCACAAAAGACTATAAGCTCAGTGAGATCAAGGACTTTGTTGTTCTCAGTGACTGTCGTCTTAGCACAATGCCTCACACACAGTAGGCAGGCATTCAGTAATATGGATTGAATAAATAAATCAGTGTATAAGAATTTTTAGTTTTATGCAAATATCTATGCAGCATTTTCTCACTTGTCCTTTTGAAAATTCTGTGAGGGAGACTAAATAGATCTTAAGGCTCCTATTTCACCGATGTGGAAGTTGAGGTCTCAGAAAGTTAAGGAAATGATGTAGGGCCATGCAGATGGAAAGTGGTAGAGCCACCTCTTGGTACAGCTTTTATTCATACCACAATATCCCAGATCTTAGCTTCTTATTTCACGCAGAGAAGACTCTTTTTGCTACATGTCTTCTTCTTCGTGCCTCTCTAAGTGAAAATTGCGTGTGTGCTACAGTTTTCTTCTGTGGGCCATAGTAGACCCTATTGGCACCCCACCTCCATATTCCACAGCCCACCTCCACGTTCACCTGTGACTGTGTAGGCAGTTTCCAGAAGGTTGAGAGCTTCTCACCCCAAGCACCTACATTTCTTTTCCTCCTCTGCCTGAGGTTTTCTTCAGTACCATTTTCTTTAGGAACTCTCTTTCTACCTAGTGGTACAGCCCAAAAGTGTACAGGGAGGGGGCTCATGCCCTTGTGAGAAATCTCCCAATTAATGGGGATGAGAATTGTTAGGTTAAATAAGGCAACCTCCACACTCTCTGCTGGGACAATTCAGAGGTGTGCTTCTTCCTTCAGGTTTCCTGGAGGTTCTACACTGGGATTGAAACCCAGGGGCCTGCAGAGCTCAACCCACGTAGTAATACTCCCTTTCGTGGCTTTTGTCCTGCCCTGAATCATTGCCATCACTGTCTTATTTATGCTTCCAGGGACTATTTCACAAATTACCTGCATGCAAGCCTTATCTTGAGGTCTTCTTTTGGAAAATAAACAAACTAACCAATCCGGAATAAGTAAGAAGGACAGAAGCAAAGAACGGAGTTTCCTCCCCTCAGCTCATAAGTGTCCTTGGAGAATACTCCCAGCCATGTGGCTCATCCAGCTCCTCACCAGGTGACCTCTCAAGGCCCCTTTCCTCTCTGAGAGGTCCCTCATTCTACTCCAGGGTACACTTGTTCGTCTAATGCCATGCTTAACAATGACGGCTCACCCAATGTGGTCTACCTACAGCTGCACTGTCACTCTCTGGGCACTGGCCTGTGGCAGGCTGGAACTGGCACCGAGCAGGCAATTTCCAACCTCTGTGCCAGTTCTTTTTGTCCTTTGTTTATCAGAACTGGCTGGAATTACTGACTGGAACCCCTAAGGGGAGGACAGAAGTTGCAAACAACCATAGCTGTCTACACTACATTAGCTAAGGCAGACAGAGCCAGCAGCACAATACGGCATTAACTTCCAGACATGCACATTTAGTTTCAGACGGTCCACAAGAAGGGTGGGGGGAGCAAGGCAGAAACCGTACTCATGCAGCAAAATGCAAACGAGTAGCACACCGGATGCCTCTTGTTAACTATTGCTCAACAGGCTTCTGAAACCAGTTTTCCCAGAGTTGATGAAATGTTTGTTTCTTCAAGGAGCATGTCTCTAAAATCCAAAGGTCAATTTCATTGATTGATGTCTGTGCCACCTGCACCACAAACAGCGACCTTCTAACCTGTGTCCTCCTTTCACCTCTCCCTGGGGACAAGAGCCACTACTTTATGGGCATCACCCGAGCACCAAGGTACTGTTTCTTTCACCCCCAACTACTTTGACCTGCTGCCTGCTCCATCACATACACCACCCTACCAGGAAGGACTCACAGGTGCAGAGGGGTAAATGTGTTTGTTGGCAGTGGGATCAAACTCTAGACACCTCCGTGAATTTTGTCTTATTTATTTTGACATCCCATTCCTAAGTAGAGTGTCTGGCACTTAGCGGATGTTCATTAAATATTTGTTAAATCCTTGGATGCATGCATGAATGAATTAATGAATTTATGCATAATTCTTCCCAGCTTGAAGTGTTGAGATTTATGCTATAAATACATTTCCTGAGTAATTAGCTCTGTGCATAGCGGGTGCCCAGTAAATATGAATTAATGGATCAATAATGTGCCTGAACGAGGTTTGCAGAGGAAAAATCAGTAGGGAGACCTGTAGGTGTGCCCCCACTTTGTTGTTGGTGGAATTGTGTGACATACCCCCTGAGTGATTAGCGTCTCATATAACTGATTCTTGTGATAGTTGGCACTGCTGAGATTGGTAAGTGATCATTTTAGATGGGCTTTCCATTTCTGCATATGCCCTTTCTTCACATCCTGGTTTGTACTAGTTTTTTTGAGACATCTAGGCAGGGCTATACAGTGGGGAACGATCAGGGCTATAAGTTATTTCCAGATAGATCCCTTAAATGAGTAAGAGTCTGCCTGTGGTCTTAAGTGTAGGTAACTAGTTCCTAAGGGGAGGTACTAGCTGTATTATCTATAGTACACTGTGGGCATGCATTAAGTTCAATAAAGCCATAATAGAGTAATAAGTACAATCATTCATTGTTATCTTTGTCCGTTTAAAGCTGTTTCAGAGTGACATATCAAATACCTTAAAATGAAGAAGTTTCCTTTCTTCATTTTAAAATGATATTGTAGAATTGTGGCATTTTGTTTTTGTACTCTCATATCATATTGAGTATTTCTGGAATGTTTATAAATAATATACCTTGGGTCAACATTTCTTATATTTAATAATAAGGATAGTGATAATAGTAATGATAACAGTGGTTTTTTTTTAGATGGAGTTTCACTCTTGTCGCCCAGACTGGCATGCAATGGCGTGATCTGGGCTCACTACAACCTCTGCCTCCTGGGTTCAAATGATTCTACTGCCTCAGCCTCCCAAGTAGCTGGGATTATAGGCACACGCCACCACACTCAGATAATTTTTGTATTTTTAGCAGAGACGGAGTTTTGCCGTGTTGACCAGGCTTGTCTGGAATTCCTGACCTCAGGTAATCCACCTGCCTCGGCCTCCCAAAGTCCTGGGATTACAGGTATGAGACACCACGCCCAGCCAATCTACCTATTTTAAGCAATCTTTCTGGAGATTCCATACAATGTTTTTATTTACATCTCACTTAGTTACAGGGCTGTACTTACATGTAATGATAGCTGGGAAGTGTGGGGATTCAGCTAGACAATTTAATACCCTAAATAAAATCATCACTCTGTTCCATAGAATTCTTACCAACAGTCTGCCACTGCAAAGGGGCATCCTAATAGTCAAGTAGACGGGCATGCTTTGGAATGTCGGTAAGTTCCCTTACTGGTCATCGCAGAATTTGCTTAATGAACTCATGAACAAAGTAGCCCTGGTGGCAGCAACGGGAACTGTGCATCTGCTCAGCCACAAGCATGTCCCTCACCAAGGCTGACTTGTAACTGACCACTGCTGAATACCCAACAGGCTGCTATTGCCAAGCACCCAGTATAGGTTAAAATTTTGGATCTCTATTTGTGGATAAAGCAATCCAGCATCACAGTAGTGAATTGTTCACATTAGGCCCCTCCTATTATGATGAGGGCAGATATTTGATTTTACTGGCAGAGATACTTTTTCCAGATTTGTATTTTCTTTCTCTGTCTGTCATGGCTTTGGCAGAACTACAAGCCACGAGTTTGTAGAACTCCGTACACGCCATCATGACATCTCACACTCATGATCGGGGACTCTCCCTCACTGTCAGGGGAGTAAGGCTATGATGCCACGCTGAGGGCATTCACTGCTCTGATTCTGTTTCCCGTTATTCTGAAGCAACCACTGTGCCACAGCTGGAAACAAGGCCTTGCCAGCTTGTGCAGCCATCCTGAGGAGCCAAGTGAATGCTATGAAGCCCTGATTCAACCTATGATGGTGTTTTACTCACAGCTAAAAGAAGCGGTTCACAGAATTGGAATATGGAACTAGAGTTGGTGCTTCGCTAGGTTACACACCTGCTTGCCATCTGTTGCCAGTTCTTCTCAGGTCTTGGAGAGCTGAGAATTTTAATACTAATTTACTTGGGAACTTGGGGTTTCCTATTTTATTAGATGATTTAGGTCAAAAAAGATGTTATGATTTTAGCTATGGGAGAAGTTGGATTATTCATATACATTAGAGCAGGAGATATATGAATAAAATCTAACTTATTCCCTTTATGGTTTCTTTGTAAAACTAGGCATGGTAGTAAATATTAATGGAAGTCCTTAGTAGAAGGACTGTTAAGGTCTCAGATCTGTGAGGATGGCCAAGGTTTTTGTCACCATTTTAAGAATCCTTTGACAAACTGGTTGTTGGAAGATGGCAAGAGAAACAGAGCACATTGGAAGGAAGGCGGAAAAAAGATTAGTGGGCCGGGCACCGCGGCTCATGCCTGTAATCCCAACTCTTTGGGAGGCCGAGGCGGGTGGGTCGCGAGGTCAGGAGCTCAAGACAAGCCTGAACAACGTGGTGAAACCCCATTTCTACTAAAAATATAAAAATTATCCAGTCGTGGTGGCAGGTACCTGTAATCCCAGCTACTTAGGAGGCTGAGGAAGGAGAATTGTTTGAAAGCCCATGGGGCAGAGGTTGCAGTGAGCTGGGATCATGCCACTGCACAGTAGCCTGTGCAACAGAGCGAGATTCTGTCTCAAAAAAAAAGAAAGAAAGAAAAAACAAGATTAGTTATGGCCTTGTGATCAGTTACAGAAATGAGATCTATAGTATCACTCTGTAGTGATGAGGCCCTCCTCACCATGCTCCTCTCAACCAGGACAGTATCAGCAGAGGTCTGGTATTGATACTAAACTACCATCCCAGTAATAAAGAGGAACTCCACCCCTCTTAGATATCAGCAGAGGCCTGATAGGGATCTTGGACTTCTACGCTACCTGGCAGGAATGAGGAGATACTGCTCTTCTCTTGCTGACGTGGTGTCACGGAAGTCCTGCTACACTGGAAACTTTAAATGAAATCCGGAATCTCTTACTATGATATTCAAAAGGTCCAGGTTTCACTCCCAATTTACTTGTCATATGAGAACCAAAAAAAAAAAAAACACACACAATTTGAATGCTGAACGATAATCAACAGACACAAACAAGAAGATGACAAATATACTAGAATTATCTGACAAAGATTTTAAAGCAGTCTTCATAAAAAGGATGCGTTAGGCCGGGCGCGGTGGCTCACACCTATAATCCCAGCACTTTGGGAGGCCAAGGCAGGCAGATCACGAGGTCAGGAGATCGAGACCATCCTCGCTAACACAGGGAAAACCCATCTCTATTAAAAATACAAAAAATTAGCCCAGCATGGTGGCAGGCACCTGTAGTCCCAGCTACTTGGGAGGCTGAGGCTGGAGAATGGCATGAACCTGGGAGGTGGAGCTTGTGGTGAGCAGAGATCGTGCCACTGCTCTCCAGCCTGGGCAACAGAGCAAGACTCTGTCAAAAAAAAAAAAAAAGAAAAGAAAAAGGATGCTTTAACATAAATTATAAACACACTTGAAACAAATAAAATTTAAAAATGTCAATAAAGAAATAGAAAATGTAAAGAAGAACCAATTAGAAATTTTAAACTTGAAAAATAGAAAAGGACACTAAAAGAACCAAATAACAGAACTCAATCGATAGCCTCATTAGCAGGAAAGAGAAAAGACTAAGTGACATTAAAGACAGGATAATAGAAATTCCCCAATTTAAATAAAACAGAGAGGAAATAGACTAAAAAAATAAAGAAACAGAGCTTTGGATATCTGTGAGATGTTTTAAAAAGATTTAATATTTGCATTATTAGCATTATGGACAGAGAGGAGAAAGAGGTTGAGGCTGAGAAGGTACTCAAAGAAACAATGGCTGAAAATGTTCCAGATTTGTGAAGAGACAAATATTTACACATTCAGTAACCTGAGTCAACCCCAACCATGATACAAAAGTCCACTCAAGGCAAATCATAATCCAAATCCTGAAAGTTAAAGACAGAGAAAATTATTGTACATAGCAAGAATTGACACATAAGAGAAAAAGTTTTAAAGATGGCAGCTTTATGGCCAGGCGCGGTGGCTCACACCTGTAATCCCAGCACTTTTCGAGGCCGAGGAAGGCAGAACACTTGAGGCCAGGAGTTCGAGACCAGCCTGGCCAACATGGTGAAACCCCTTCTCCACAAAAAATACAAAAACCAGCCGGGCATGGTGGTGGGCGCCTGTAATCCCACCTACTCAGGAGGCTGAGGCACGAGACTCTCTTGAACATGGTAGGCAGAGGTTGCAGTGAGCTGGGATCATGCCACTGCACTCCAGCCTGGGCAACAGAGCAAGACTCCATCTCAAAAAAAAAAAGAAAGAAAAAAAAATAAAGACAGCAGATTTATTAATAGAATCTACAAAGGCCAGAAGGAAGTGGCACACCATTTTTCAAATGCTAAAAAAAAAAGGAAACATCAAACATTCTTGAGAAATGGAAAGGAAATTAAGACTTTCTGAGATGAAGGAAAGCTAAGCGAATGTATCAGCAGCTGACCGACACTAAAAGAATGGCTAATGAAAATTTCTTAAACAAAAGAGAAAGGATAAAATTAGATCTTGGAACATCAGTGTATTAGGCCATTCTTGTATTGCTATAAAGAAATACCTGAGACTGGGTAATTTATAAGAAAAATGTGTAATTAGCTCACGGTTCTGCAGGTTTCACAGGAATCATAGTGGCCAGGATCTGCTTTTGGGGAGGCCTCAGGGAGCTTTTACTCATGGCAAAAGCTGGAGCAAGGGAGTGGGAGTGGGAGGCGCCACACACTTTTAAAAGCCCAGATTTCCTGTGAACTCAGAGTGAGTGCTTACTTACCACTAAAGGGATGGCTCAAGCCACTTATGAGGGATCTTCCCCCATGATCTAATCACCTCCCACCACGCCCCACCTCCAATACTGGGGATTATAATTCAACATGAGATTTGGATGGGGACAAATATGCAAACTATATCAACCAGGAAGAAAGAAAGAGCCATGAAAAATGTATATTGAGGTATGTAGCAAAATGTAGGTAAATACAAGAGACTTTCCAACTACTCTTGAGTTTTCCAAATTGTGTACGACATTTGTAACAAAAATGTTAACACTGTCAGATATGGTTCTCAAAATATGTAGAAGAAATAGTTAAAACAATTCTATTATAAATGCAGGAAGTTTAAAGCATGTAAAATAAGGTAAGGTTTCCATACTTCACTTGAACTGGTAGAACGTGTGTGCCAGTAATCTGTGCAAAGCTGCACATATATAAAATATGGTACTAAGAGAAATCAATGAAAATATTATAGAAAGATAGACTCAAAAACACTATGTATAAATAAAAATAAAAATATTCACATAACCCACAGAGAGACAGAAAAATAAAATGGAGAAAAACACAGGGTGTTGTGGTACATGCCTGAATCCCAGCATTTTTGGAGGCCAAGGTAGCGGATGGCTTGAGCCCAGGGGTTTGAGACCAGCTTGGGCAACATGGTGAAACCCTATCTCTACAAAAATTACAAAAATTAGCTAGGCATGGTAACATGTGCCCATAGTCCCAGCCCATCTACTTGGGAGGCTGTGGTGGGAGGATCACTTGAGCCCTGGAGGTTGAGGCTACAGTGAGCTGTGATAGTGCCACTGCATTTCAGCCCGGGTGACAGAGTAAGGCACTGTCTCAAAAACAAAAAAACAAAAACAAAAAACAAACAAACAAGAAAAAACCCAAACAAAAATAGAGAAAAAAAGAGAGAAAACAAAAATTAAATACAGACATTAGCCCCAACCTATCAATAATTACATTGAACCTAAATGTTCTAAATATAACAATTAGAAAAACAGAAATGAACAAAGTTGATTAGAAGACCAAACATGAGGCTGGGCACAGTGGCTCATACCTGTAATCCCAGCACTTTGGGAGACTGAGCAGGTGGATTGCTTTGAGTTCAGAAGTTCAGGACCAATCTGACCAACATGGTGAGACCTCGTCTCTACTAAAAGTATAAAAAGTAGCCGGTCATGGTGGTGCATGCCTATAAACCCGGCTACTTGGGAGACTGAGGCAGGAGAATCATTTGAACCCAGGAGGCAGAAGTTGCAGTGAGCTGAGATGGCGCCATCGCACTCCAGCCTAGGCAACTAGAGTGAAACTCCATCTCAAAAAAAAAAAAAAGAGAAAAGCAAACATGACCTAACTATAACTTCTCTTCAAGAAACTCACTTCAAATATAACAATATAAATAGGCTAAAAGTGAAAGGGTAGAAAAGATACACCATGAAAACATTAATCAATCAAACTAGGATTTGCTATATAAAATCAAACATTTGTTGTTTTTTTTCCATAGGCTATTGGGGAACAACTGGTATTTGGTTACATGAGTAAGTTCTTTAGTGGTGATTTGTGAGATTTTGGTGCACCCATCACCTGAACAGTATACACTGCACCATATTTATAGCCTTTTTTCCCTCTCCCTGCTCCCACTCTTGCCCCAAGTCCCCAGAGTCCATATCATTCTTATGCCTTTGTGTTCTCATAGCTTAGATCCCACATCAGTGAGAACATACGATGTTTGTTTTTCCATTCCTGAGTTACTTCACTTAGAATAATAGTCTCCAATCTCACCCAGATCACTGCAAATGCTGTTAATTCATTCCTTTTTATGTCTATATAGAATTCCAACATATATATCTATACTACAGTTTCTTTATCCACTCATTGATTGATGGGTGCTTGGGTTGTTTCCATGATTTTATAATTGTGAATTGTATCTTTTTCAAATAATGACTTCTTTTCCTCTGTGTAGATAACCAATGGTGGGATTGCTGGATCATCATGGTAGTTCTACTTTTAGTTCTTTAAGGAATCTCCACACTGTTTTCCATAGTGGCTGTACTAGTTTACATTCCCACCAGCAGTGTAGAAGTGTTCTCTGTTCACCACATCCACACCAACATCTACTGTTTTTTGATTTTTTGATTATGGCCATTCTTGCAGGAGTAAAGTAGTATTGCATCATGCTTTTGATTTGCATTTCACTGATAATTAGTGATGGTGAGCATTTTTTCATATGTTTGTTGGCCATTTTTTTTATCTTCTTTTGAAAATTGTCTGTTCATGTCCTTAGCCCACTTATTGTTGGGATTGTTTTTTTCTTACTGATTTGATTGAATACATGGTAGATTCTGGATATTTGTCCTTTGTCAGACGCACAGATTGTGAAGGTTTTCTCCTATTCTGTGGGGTTGTCTGTTTACTCTGCTGATTGTTCCTTTTGCCATGCAAAGGCTCTTTAGTTTAGTTAGGTCTCAGCTATTTATCTTTGTTTTTATTGCATTTGCTTCTGGGTTCTTGGCCATGAAATCCTTGCCTAAGCCAATGTTTTTCCAGTGTTATCTTCTAGAATTTTTATAGTTTCAGGTCTTAGGTTTAAGTCCTTAATCCATCTTGGGTTGATTTTTGTATAAGGTGAGAGATGAGGATCCAGTTTCATTCTTGTACATGTGGCTAGCCAGTTACCCCAGCACCATTTATTGAAAAGGTGTCCTTTCCCCACTTTATGTTTTTGTTTGCTTTGTCAAAGATCAGTTGGCTGTAAATATTTGGGTTTCTTTCTGGGTTCTCTATTCTGTTCCATTGGTCTATGTGTCTATTTTTATAACAGTACCATGCTGTTTTGGTGACTAAAGCTTTATAGTATAGTTTGAAGAATACTTCAAACTATATTATAGTATAGCATACTATAGTGTGATGCTTTCAGATTTGTTCTTTTTGCTTAGTCTTGCTTTGGCTATGCAGGCTCTTTTTTGTTTCATGGGAATTTTAGAATTGTTTTCTCCAATTCTGTGAAGAATGATGGTGGTATGTATTTTCATGGGGATTGCATTGAATTTGTAGATTGCTTTTGGCAGTATAATCATTTACGCAATGTTGATTCTACTCATCCATGAGAATTGCTTGAACCCAGAAGACAGAGGTTGCAGTGAGCCAAGATCATGCCATTGCACTCCAGCCTGGGTGATAAGCATGAAACTCTGTCTCAAAAAAAAAAAAAAAAAGAAAAGAAAAGAAAAGAAATTGGTTCATTTATTTTTTTCTTTTCTTTTTCTTTTTTTTTTTTTTTTTTTT